>NC_091435.1:169336173-169698673 GCF_964237555.1 Oryctolagus cuniculus
GGAGAGACAAGAAAGGTCTTTCATCCACTGATTGACTCCTTAGATGGCTGCTAGGGCCGGAGGTGGGCTGATTGGGCCACCCAAGCACTTGGGCCATCTTCCATTGCTTTCCCAGGCCGTAGCAGAGAGCTTGGTCAGAAGAGGAGCAGCTGGGACTTGAACCAGCGCCCATATGGGATGCGGGCGCTGCAGCCGGTGGCCTTACCCGCTACACCACAGTGCCAGCCCCTGTATGTAGCTTTCAAAACTATTTTAAACAGCTGCTGAGTGTTCTGGGAATGGTTTCTTATAATTCACTCAAACATTTTACTAATATTAAATATAGTTATTTCAGAGTTTTTGGTGTTATACTCAAAACATTAATTAAAGGTTTAACAGTCAAATTGTAGCCTTAGCTTGACAATAACTTTGACTTGACTTGTACTAGAGTATTTGAAATGTAAGTCCTCCTTCCTTTGACCCCCTCCACCTGCTCTTGCATTGATGCTCAGTTTCTAAGATGATGTGGGGAGGGAGTGGAATCCTGAGCAGTCTTGCTTTCAGGAGCGTTAACTTGAGAAGGGTGAAGCTGGGAGGAGATGCAGCTAGGGATGTCGGGCAGGACCCAGGCGAGCCGCTGGCTCAGTACCCCAGTGGTGTCAGAACAACTGTGGCCTAGTGATAAGGCCGAGGAGAGAAAGGCCTAACTGGTCACGCTTGGAGGAGGCCAGAGTCACAGAGGAAGATGAAGATACTAATCCTCAGTATGATGTCAGACCCGAATCAGGGAGGTCCTCAGGCAGACATGCTGCCACCTAGAGTAGCCTCGATAACCCCGATCTCTTGGAGTAGTACTCGAGAGCGGGTGGGAGGCAGAGCCGAGGGCGCCCTGGGAGTTGGAGGGAAGCCTGTGCTGAGCTGAAGTGGTTAAATACTGAGACGGGTTCCGCGAGTCCTCTCGGATGGGTCCTGGGTCTCCGGGTGCTCTAGCGCTCTCAGCAGGTCCTGTTTTGAGGGTCCTCCGCTGTAGGGATTCTTAGCACTGCTGAATGGTGAGGCGTAATCCAAAACATGATCTCGAAACAGGATTGGCAGCGGCAGATCAGGCTTCCGTTAGAAAATTCCTCCATTCGTGGAATGACACTTTTTTGTTTCCTAGTCGGAAAAGTATTCAATTATTTAGGGTTCTATTTTTATTTTATTTTATTTTATTTTTTTAAGATTTATTTGAAAGAGTTACACAGAGAGAGAAGGAGAGACGGGGGTGGTGGTCTTCCATCTCTGGTTCACTCCCCAATTGGCCACAACGGCTGGATCTGAGCCAATCCGAAGCCGGGAACCAAGAGCCTCCTCTGGGTCTCCCACACTTTACAGGGGTCCAAGGACTTGGGCCATCCTCCGTTGCTTTCCCAGGCCTTAGCAGAGAGCTGGATCAGAAGAGGAGCAGCTGGGACTCGAACCAGCACCCATATGTGATGCCAACACTTCAGGCCAGGGCTTTAACCTGCAGTACCACAGCGCTGCCCCTCAGTTATTAGGGTTCTAAGTAGGGGAGCTTACCAGACCCTACCAAACACTGAGATGAAAGAGCCAGTTTATGCTTTCACATTGGCTTCTGGTGGGCGCTGTTATATTTGAAGACAGTTTAATGTCCTCAGGCTGTAATCTTGGACAATGTATGTTACTTTTTTTTTTTTTTAACAGGTTTCAGTTTTTTTAGATTGTGAGAGCATTGAGGAATTTGGACTGTAGTGTTTGTGGCCACGACTTAACCGACTCCTTTATCCTCCCAAGCAGTTCCAGTGCCGCGGGACGGAGTTGTGATCTCGCATTCGACACCTGAAACCAAGTAATAAACAACTCCCGTGTTTCCTTTGCAGTCGGCACCCTCTCTCTTTCTTAAAAGCAATTTCGAGTACTTGCGGGGCAATTACCGGAAAGCTGTGAAGCTCCTAAACAGTTCCAACATCGCCGAGCACCCAGGATTCATGAAAACAGGTAAAGAAAATTGGTGAAACGTCATTATTTTTTTTTCCTGGTTCTTTTATACATTATTCTTTGGAGTTTGTTTTTTGGGTTTTTTGTTTCTTAGTGTTTTCCTGGACCGCTCTTCAGTGAATTATGCCTATCTTGAAATAAAATTTTTTAATATTTCCGCTGCAGAAATATTAAAATATGTTGGTGTTTCAGTTGATGACCCCTTCCTTAAGAAGCCACCTCACTTCTTTCTCTTTTCTTAGCCTCTTTCATCTTCTTTGTAATTTTTATTTGCTTATTTGAAAGAGAGTATAAGAGTTGGCTCTGCTGGCTTTCCCCTCAAGGGGGCTGAGTGGAGTGGAGGCTGGAGCTAGGACCAGGGAAGGGAATTGAGATCTCCCACGTGGGCACCAGGGACCCGATTTCTTGAGCCGTCGCTGCGGCCTCCCAGGGTCTGTCTTAGGAAGCCGAAGTTCAGAGTTGGAGGCAGGCGTCAGCCTGGGCCCTCTGAGGTGTGATGTGACTGACGGGGATTCCCAGTTGGCGTCCTAACCACTAGACACATCCCCCACCACTCATTTTGTATTTTTAATACTAGCTTAGAAATTATATCAAGGGCATGAGGTCCTTGGGCTCTGTGAAGTGAGACTTTTTTTTAAAGATTGATTTATTTATTTGAAAGGCAGAGAGAAATCTTCCATCTTCCGGTTCACTCCCGGTGTGGCCTCAACAGGCTGGAACTGAGCCTGTCTGAAGCCAGGAGCTTCTTCCAGGTCTGCCACATGGGTGCAGGGACCCAAGGACTTGGGCCATCCTCCATTGCTTTCCTAGGCATGTTAACAAGGACCTGGATCCAAAGTAGAGTACCCAGGACTCAAACCGGTGCCCATATGAGATGCTGGCATAGCAGACGGTGGCTTTACCCACTACGCCACATCAGCCCAGAAGTGAGACCTTTTAAGCAACTGAGATAATGTTTTTACACTTTTGCTTTTCTCCCATAAAAGCAATGAGTAATGTGATTCTTTAGACTATTAACTATATTTAAAATATTTCTTTTCTTTTTTTTTTTTTTTTGACAGGCAGAGTTAGAAAGAGAGAGAGAGACAAAAAGGTCTTCCTTCCATTGGTTCACCCCCCAAATGGCCGCTACAGCTGGCGCAGTGCGCCAATCCGAAGCCAGGAGCCAGGCACTTCCTCCTGGTCTCCTATGCGGGTGCAGGGCCCAAGGACCTGGGCCATCCTCCACTGCACTCCCGACCGGGACTAGAACTGCGGCTCACTAGGCTAATCCTCCGCCTTGTGGCGCCGGCACACCAGGTTCTAGTCCCGGTCGGGGCGCTGGATTCTGTCTCGGTTACCCCTCTTCCAGGCCAGCTCTCTGCTGTGGCAGGGAGTGCAGTGGAGGATGGCCCAAGTACTTGGGCCCTGCACCGCATGGGAGACCAGGAGAAGCACCTGGCTCCTGCCATCGGATCAGTGCGGTGCGCCGGCTGCCGCGGCCGGCAGCAGTGGCCATTGGAGGGTGAACCAACGGCAAAAAGGAAGACCTTTCTCTCTGTCTCTTCTCTCACACTATCCACTGTCTGTCAAAAGACACACACACACACACACACACACAAAACCAAAAAAAAAAAGAAAGAAAAAGAAAAGAAAGGCAAAATGACAGAGCGAGACAGAAAAAGCAATCATCCGTCCACTGGTGCAGCAGCCAGGACTGGGCCAGGCTGAAGCCAGGAGCCCAGAACTGCATTAAGGTCTAAAATATTGCTATAAAAGTAGGAAGATAATTGTTGTATTTATTCTTGCCTCTGTTTAGAAAGTCTTAATAAATTGCTTAATAATAATGTTAACATGAAAGATAAAAATTGTGGCTGCCATTTAGGTCTATATTACTACTATGAGAAGAGAGAAGGGAAATAAGGTGTTTAAAAAGTGAGGGTGGGCAGGCATATTGGACAGCAGTTAAGACGCCACTTGGGTGGCCCACATCCCGTATCGGAGTGCCTGGGTTTGAGCCCTACTCAGCTTTGTGCTAGCACACATCGTGGGAGGCAGCAGGTGGTGGCTCACGTAATTGGGTGGCTGCCCCCTGTGTAGAACCACATGGAGTTCCAGGCTCCTCGCTTCAACCTCACCCAACCCCAGTTGTTTTGAGCATTTGGAAAGTAAACCAGCAGAATGTCCAAAAAAAATAAAGAAATGAGGGTAAACTACTCAGAATGTTTTGGGATTGGCTTTGGCAGATTAATCCGCCCATGTAATACCAGCATCCCAAATGAGCACTGGTTCAAGTCCCAGCTGCTTCACTTCCATTCCAGCTCCCTGCAAATGCTCCTGGGAAAGCAGTATAAAATGGCCTGAGTGCTTGGGCACACAGGGCCACCCGTGTGCCAGCCCTGGATAGAGCTCCTGTCTCCTGGCTTCATCTTTGCCCTTCCTTGGCCATTGCAGCCCCTGGGGAGTGAACCAGCAGCTAGAAGTCTTTGTGTATCTCTTGTTCTCTCTGTCACACTGTAAAGAGCAGAGAACAAGATCGTCCATCCTCTAGTTCCCTCCCCAAAAGCCCTTGTCAGCAACGAGCTGGGCCAGGTTGAAACCAGGAGCCTGGAACCTTGTCTGTTCTCTGGGGTGGGTGGCTGGGACCTGGGTCGCGGAGCTCCTGCTCCCTCCCAGGGTGTGTACCGGCAGGAAGTAGGAGCTGGAAGCAGGGTGAGGCAGGTGTGGGTGTGCCTGTGCCTTGCAGGTTCCGATACACACAGCAGAGCACACGCAGGCAAACCTGCCCTCATGCACCTTCCAGCTCACTGGAGTCGTGGAAGGTGGAGGAAGGCGGTTTGTTTCCTGTAGTTTTCTCATGGGCATTCTTTTTGTTGTAAGTACCCATTTCTAGTTCTGCCGAATTTTAAATTTTGATGCTTAGACTGTCCTAGTGTCCCCTCAGAAGCCCTCTGACACTGAAAACAAAGGGATCTCTCAAACTGAAAGGTGCTGTGCTTTGAGAGGGCTTTGGCCCAGGGCTGCCTTCAGGCAGGTTTCTGTGGCACCGTCAGTCTCTAAAGTGCAACCAGGAGCAGAGACCGTGGCTGACCAGTGCTGGACAGCATAAAATACGGGGTCCCGGGTAACGCCGCCACCTGCAGTGCTGGCATCCCAACTGGGCGAGGTTGGTGACCCAGCTGCTCCGCTTCCGATCCAGCTCCCTGCTAATGGCTGGAGAAAACAGTGGAAGATGCCCAAGTGTTTGGGCCCTGACACCCATTTGGAAGACCTCGGATGAAGCTCCTGAATTTGGCCTAACTCAGCCCTGGCTGCTGCACCCATCTGGAGAGTGAACCAGTGCATGGAACACCTCTCTCTTCCTCTCTCCCTCTGTAACTCTTTCAAATAAAAAAAAAAAAATCTTTTTAAAAAGTGAAGTAGTAGGGAAAAGTTTATATAGTTATGTATTTTATATAATGCTATTTTTCAGTTACTGGATTTGAAATGTAATTTGTTTCCCATGTATGGACGTTTCTTGCTGCTGACAAAATGTTTATTAGGCAAGATGTGGAAAAGGTTTCCTTCAGTCGTCCACAGTGCAGTAACCCAGCAGCACCGCCTTGAAACGTTATAATGTGTTTCTAAGCTTAGTGTATCTCTTTAATATATTGTTATTTGTTCGTCAAAAATATATCAGAAGAGGGGCCAACGTTGTGGCACAGTGTTTAAACTGCCACCTACAACATTGAGATCTCGGATGAGAACTGGTTCAAGTCTCAGCTGCTCCATTTCCAATCCGGCTCCCTGCTAATGCGCCTGGGAAAGCAGTGGAAGACGGCTGGAGTGTTTGGGCCCTGCTACCACATGGGAGATCCAAATCCAGTTCCTAGCTCTTGACTGGCCTGGCCCAGCCACAGCAATTGCAGCCATTTGGAAAGTAAACCAGTGGATGGAGGATTCATTCTCTCTCTCTCGATCTCTCTCTGTCTCCTCTCTCTAACTCTGCCTTTCAAATAAATAAATAAACTTTTAAAAGAACATATGGGCCGGCGCCGCGGCTCACTAGGCTAATCCTCCGCCTTGCGGCACCGGCACACTGGGTTCTAGTCCCGGTCGGGGCGCCGGATTCTGTCCCGCTTGCCCCTCTTCCAGACCAGCACTCTGCTGTGGCCAGGGAGTGCAGTGGAGGATGGCCCAAGTGCTTGGCCCTGCACCCCATGGGAGACCAGGAGAAGCACCTGGCTCCTGCCATCAGATCAGCGCGGTGCACCGGCCGCGGCGGCCACTGGAGGGTGAACCAACGGCAAAGGAAGACCTTTCTCTCTGTCTCTCTCTCTCACTATCCACTCTGCCTGTCAAAAAATTAAAAAAAAAAAAAAAAAAAAGAGCATATGTATGTATACACACATGTATGCATATATAGAAAGAAAGGGTTGGTATTCTGGTATAGGGGGTTGAGCCTCCAGTGTCGCATGTCAAGAGTACCAGTTTGAGTCCCAGCTGATCCAGGTCCATGCCTGGGAAAACAGTGGAAGGTGGCCCAAGCCCTGGGGCTCCTGCTACCCATGCGGGAAACCCCAATGGAGTTCCTGGCTCCTCACGTCACCTGGCCCAGCATAGCTGTTGTGGCCATTTAGGAAGTGAACTGCCTTTCCAATAAACAAGTCTTTAAATATGTATGTATAAATAAATCTCCATATTTAAATATGCATTACATATAATCTCAGTAGAACCTTTTGTTTTTAGTATTAAGCAATGAATACCCTGCTTATTAACTGTCATTCTAGTCATTTGATATCATTGAAGAAAAGATATGGACTGTGAAGTAAAGTAGCCATTTAGAAAAAGAAAACGAAAACTTGGATTCCTGTCATTACACCAGAGTAAAATCCAGGAAGATGAAGGAAGGGTTAAAATAAGAAGAAAAAAGTGAAAAAGAAAACCTGTATGAATAGTTTAATTTTGTGCTAGGGAAGGTTTGACTAAACATTCATTATCCAAAATCCAAATACCACAGAATTTAGAAAAGATTACTGCATTTGACCACATAACAATGTTAAACTTTTTTCTGATTAAAAACATAAACACACATAGACATACTGAACCAAGTCACAAAACAGATGATAAACGTCGTGGGCAGGGATATTTGAAACAGATGTCACAGAAGGTTTCTCTAACATAAAGCCGAGTGGTGACCATTAGGGAAACGCCTGTACCACAGGAAGCAGCGGCGTACAGGCTGAGAGGCATCGGATGCCTGATAAACAAGGGTACAGCGATGTTTTCAGACCTCTGGATTCGAGTAACAGTGGAAGCTGAGGAGTAGCAGGCAAGAGCAGTATTTTGTGTACTTTGTTCTGTGCATTCTTGGTGTTCTTCCTGTAGTGTGTTTTGGGAGTAGGATTTTGAGGCAGAGGTTAGGGCGCCGCTTAGGATGTCTTCGTGCTACCCTGGCTGTGTGGGCTCGAGTCCCAGCTCCCCTCTGACCCAGCTTCCTGCTGATGCTCACCTGGGAGGCGGCAGGTGATGGCCCAGGTGCTTGGGTCCCTGCCACCCATGTGGGAGACCCAGATTGAATTCCAGGTTCCTGACGTCAGCCTGGCCAGCCATTTGGGAAGTGAATCAGCAGATAGATAGGAGACCTTGGTGTGTGTCGGTGTCTGTCTGTCTGTCTGTCTCTCTCTCTCGCTTTCTCTCTGCCCCCCATGTCTCTTACTGTCTGCCTTTCAGATTTTACATACACACGGGCTGTTTTCAGATGTATTTGTTCATTATTTCCAGTTTCTACGTAGTATTTCACTGTACGGGTGCAATTATTAAAAAGTAGACACCAGTGAGAGAGAGAAGAGCTCTCATCTGCTGGCTCACCTCCCAGATGCTCACAATAGCCAGGCTGGGCCAGGCTGAAGCGGGGACTCAGTCCCTGTCCACAGGGTTCAAGTACTTGGACCATCACCTGCTGCCACTGGAGTCAGCAGTGGAGCCAGGACGCAGGCCCAGACACTCCAATATTACGCAGGTGTCCAAGCAGCATTTTGAACTGCTAGGCCAAAGCACACCTCTTTTATTACCTTTATTGTATTTTTAAAATTTATTTACTTATTTGAAAGAGTTACAGAGAGAGGGAAAGATATTCCATCCATTGGTTCACTCCCTACGTGGCCTCAACTGTTGGGGCTGGTGCTGGGACTGGGCCAGGCAGCAGCCAGGAGCCAGGAGGTTCTTCTGGATCTCCCACGTGGGTACAGCACTTGGGCCATCTTCTTGCTGCTTTCCCAGGCGCTTTAACAGGAGGCTGGATCAGAAGCTGAGCACCTGGGACTTGAACTGGCACCCAGATGGGATGCCGACACTGCAGATGGCAGCCTAACCCGCTGTGCCACAGCACTGGTCCCTTTTACCTTTCCTAGTAGAGGTTCTCTTTGAAAAGGAGTTTAAGGTTGTTTGAGAGCGTCCTGAGCTTCAGCTGCCTCGTGAACTGTGCAAGGACAGAGTGGGCCTGCACTGCACGCTGCGTTGCCTCCTCCTGCTGAGCCAGATTCTCCCATGACGGATCCAAACCCTGACATTCCCATGAACGGTTTCATTTGTGTTTTTCTTAGGTGAATGCCTGAGGTGTATGTTCTGGAACAATCTGGGTTGCATCCACTTTGCCATGAGCAAGCACAATCTGGGGATTTTCTACTTTAAGAAGGCCCTGCAGGAGAATGATAACGTCTGTGCACAGCTCAGTGCAGGCAGCGCTGACCCGGGTGAGTGCACACGGGGGCGGGTGGTTGTTACTACCTGTGCACAGCCCAGTGCAGGCAGCGCTGACCTGGGTGAGTGCACACGGGGGTTGTTACTACCTGTGCACAGCTCAGTGCAAGCAGAGCTGACCCGGGTGAGTGCACACGGGGCCGGGGGGTTGTTACTACCTGTGCACAGCTCAGTGCAGGCAGCGCTGACCCGGGTGAGTGCACACGGGGCAGGGGGTTGTTACTACCTGTGCACAGCTCAGTGCAGGCAGCGCTGACCCGGGTGAGTGCACACGGGGCGGGGGGTTGTTACTACCTGTGCACAGCTCAGTGCAAGCAGAGCTGACCCGGGTGAGTGCACACGGGGCCGGGGGGTTGTTACTACCTGTGCACAGCTCAGTGCAGGCAGCGCTGACCCGGGTGAGTGCACACGGGGCAGGGGGTTGTTACTAGCTGTGCACAGCCCAGTGCAGGCAGCGCTGACCCGGGTGAGTGCACACGGGGCGGGGGGTTGTTACTACCTGTGCACAGCCCAGTGCAGGCAGCGCTGACCCGGGTGAGTGCACATGGGGGCAGGGGGTAGTTGTTACTACCTGTGCACAGCCCAGTGCAGGCAGCGCTGACCCGGGTGAGTGCACACGGGGGGTTGTTACTACCTGTGCACAGCTCAGTGCAGGCAGCGCTGACCTGGGTGAGTGCACACGGGGGGTTGTTACTACCTGTGCTCAGCCCAGTGCAGGCAGCGCTGACCCAGGTGAGTGCACACGGGGGCAGGGGGGTTGTTACTACCTGTGCACAGCCCAGTGCAGGCAGCGCTGACCCGGGTGAGTGTACACGGGGGCGGGGGGTTGTTACTAGCTGTGCACAGCCCAGTGCAGGCAGCGCTGACCCGGGTGAGTGCACACGGGGGTTGTTACTAGCTGTGCACAGCCCAGTGCAGGCAGCGCTGACCCGGGTGAGTGCACACGGGGGGTTGTTGTTACTAGCTGTGCACAGCCCAGTGCAGGCAGCGCTGACCCGGGTGAGTGCACACGGGGGGTTGTTGTTACTAGCTGTGCACAGCCCAGTGCAGGCAGCGCTGACCCAGGTGAGTGCACACGGGGGCGGGGGGTTGTTGTTACTACTTGGAGGAGAGCATGGTTTTTTTTTAAAGAGTAATTTACTTTTCGAATGGCAGTTAGAGGAAGAAAGAAATAATCCGTCTGCTGGTCCACCCCCCAAATAGCCACAGCAGTCGGAGCCAGGAGCATCCTAGTTTCCCTTGAGGGGGCAGGGCCCAAGCGCCTGGCCGTCTTCCACTGCTTTCCCAGGAGCATTAGCAGGGATCCAGATCTGAAGTGGGGCAGCTGGGACTCAGCCAGCGTTCATGGGGGACGCCAGCACTGCAGGCAGCGGCTTAACCTGCTGAGCCACAGCGCTGGGACACTGACAGTGAAAAGCATGACTTAAAGAGCAAGAATGCTCTGGTCAAGACACAGCATGTGGCCCTGCGTACGGCTAACGATGATCCCGACTTCTAGAAGGTGCTGTTGCTTTGAATAGCGAGGCATTAGGAGTAATTTTGAATTGTTAAAAATTTAGCTAGATTCTATTTTTCATGGATTTGAAAATCAGTAATTACTAAAGGTAGTGTTGTAAATCAGAATATTTGATTCAAAATTAAGTGTCCTTTTTCCATTAATTTATTTAGAAAGCACAGAGATCTTCCATTTTCTGATTCGTTCCCCAAATGTCTGCAACAGTCCGAGCTTGGCCATTCTGAAGCCAGCAGCCCGGGACTCTGTCCAGGTCTCCCCCATGGATGGCAGGGACCCAGCTGCTGAGCCATCCCCTGCTGCCTCCCAGGGTGCAGATTAGAGGAAGCCGTATCAGAGGTGGAGCCAGGACTGAAACTTGGTCTCTCTGATATGAGATGCGGGTGTCCCGAGGGGCATCTTAACTGCTGCACCAAATAGCTGCCCAAAAACTTAAAGACCAAATTAGTTTTATTGTAGCTTCTTTGCAGAGTTTACCTTGGGTACCACTGGCAATGTCTGATACTCTTTAAGCAAACTCCTAAAGTTTACTCTTTTTTTTTAAATTATTTATTTGGAAGGCAAAGCTGGAGATAGAGCCTTAGAGAGATCAATCTTGAATTCTCTGGTTCACTCCCTACATGGCTGCAACATGTAGACCTGGGTTAGGCCCAAGCCAGGAACTCTAATGGGGTCTCCCACATGGGTGGCAGGAGCCCAGGCACTTGAGCCACCCTTCACTGCCTTCCCAAGCACATTAGCAGGAATCAGAAGTGGAGCAGCCGGGACTCATCTGCCCTCTGATACGGGATGCGAGCGTCAGAAACTGCAGCCCAGCCCCCGCCTTACGGCACCGGCCTCTGAAGTTTATTTTGATATTCACTCACATTTGGTGGATCCTTGATCTGAAATGTTTAAAGTCAATCATGTTTTTAAGAAGTAAAAACCTACCAAATTAAAGAAACAGATGCTTTAAATCATGGTGATGTCAGGTTGTAGTGAGGGTGTCCTCTCTCACTCCTGTCGTGCGGGAAGGTGCTGTCAGGTGGTAGTGAGGGTGTCCTCTCAGCTCCTGTCGTGTGGGAAGGTGACGTCAGGTTGCCGTGAGGGTGTCCTCTCAGCTCCTGTCGTGTGGGAAGGTGATGTCAGGTTGCCGTGAGGGTGTCCTCTCTCACTCCTGTCGTGGGGGAAGGTGACATCAGGTTGTAGTGAGGGTGTCCTCTCACTCCTGTCATGGGGGAAGGTGACATCAGGTTATAGTGAGGGTGTCCTCTCTCAGCTCCTGTCATGGGGGAGGGTGATGTCAGGTTGTTGTGAGGGTGTCCTCTCAGCTCCTGTCATGGGGGAGGGTGATGTCAGGTTGTAGTGAGGGTATCCTCTCTCACTCCTGTTGTGGGGGAGGGTGACGTCCGGTTGTAGTGAGGGTGTCCTCTCTCACTCCTGTTGTGGGGGAAGGTGACATCCGGTTGTAGTGAGGGTGTCCTCTCTCAGCTCCTGTCGTGGGGGAAAGTGACATCAGGTTGTCGTGAGGGTGTCCTCTCTCACTCTTGTCGTGCAGGAAGGTGACGTCAGGCAGTGAGGGTGTCCCCTCTCGCTCCTGTCATGGGGGAAAGTGACGTCAGGTTGTAGTGAGGGTGTCCTCTCTCACTCCTGTTGTGGGGGAAGGTGACGTCCAGTTGTGGTGAGGGTGTCCTCTCTCAGATCCTGTCGCGGGGGAAAGTGACGTCAGGTTGTAGTGAGGGTGTCCTCTCTCACTCCTGTCGTGTGGGAAGGTGACATCAGGCAGTGAGGGTGTCCTCTCAGCTCCTGTCATGGGGGAAAGTGACGTCAGGTTGTAGTGAGGGTGTCCTCTCTCACTCCTGTTGTGGGGGAAGGTGACGTCCAGTTGTGGTGAGGGTGTCCTCTCTCAGATCCTGTCGCGGGGGAAAGTGACGTCAGGTTGTAGTGAGGGTGTCCTCTCTCACTCCTGTTGTGCGGGAAGGTGACGTCAGGCAGTGAGGGTGTCCTCTCAGCTCCTGTCATGGGGGAAAGTGACGTCAGGTTGTAGTGAGGGTGTCCTCTCACTCCTGTCGTGCGGGAAGGTGACGTCAGGCAGTGAGGGTGTCCTCTCAGCTCCTGTCATGGGGGAAAGTGACGTCAGGTTGTCGTGAGGGTGTCCTCTCACTCCTGTCGTGCGGGAAGGTGACGTCAGGCAGTGAGGGTGTCCTCTCAGCTCCTGTCCCTGCCTTCCTCTAGTGTTGTTGTCTGTGGGCTGGCAATGAGAAAGCACAAGTGGGATGGCTGGGGAGGATTTGTGTTGCTGAGGGTGGGGCCCGCTCTGGTTGGTGAGAGCTGGTACTGCTCATAGCGGGGTCACTGAGACCCGGCGTGGGAGTGTAAAGTTCTTACAGGAACGCATGGTTTCCGTGTAGCTGTTAGTTTATACCTAATGTATTCTCGTCTAACTTTTGTTGCTAGGCAGAAAATTTTCCGGAAGACCCATGTGCACGTTGCTGACCAACAAGAGGTACGAGTTGCTGTACAACTGTGGGATCCAGCTTCTCCACATTGGAAGGCCGCTTGCTGCCTTTGAGTGTCTGATTGAGGCTGTCCAGGTTTATCACGCAAATCCACGCCTGTGGCTTCGGCTGGCTGAGTGCTGCATTGCTGCCAATAAGGGGGTGAGTGCTGTTTGGTTATCTCTTCTCCCATTCTTGTTCCGTGGAAAGCAGAAAATAAGTGGGAATATAGAAAACCTCATTCCACTTTTAACTCTCCGGGAGTTTATAAAGATAACCTCCCGTTCTTTAAGTTGAGGAAAATCTTAGTTCAAAAGCCATTTGTTCACGTTTTGATTCTAGGTGAGTGGCAAGATGTGTGGCGCTCAGTCTCTAGACACCATGGAGAGTTAAGACCCGAGAGAGTCTTGCTGGTGGAACGTTGACTGTCAGTTGCTGGGCAGCAGGATGATGTGTGTGAACCAGGTGATATTCAGAGACGTATGACTAACGCAGTGGAGGCTTAGCCTGCTACGCCACAGTGCTGGCCCCAGATTTATACTTTATAGAAATAAAAGGATATCTAGAAATTGCTTTTACATTTTAATCCATTCGTGAATTTAGGTTGGGACCTGTCGTATAGTTACTGGAAACCAGGAAGTTACTTCCTCCTGGGACTGGAGAAATACAGGAAAATTTAATATTTTCTTTTTTTATTTATTTATTTATTTATTTGACAGGCAGAGTGGACAGTGAGAGAGAGAGACAGAGAGAAAGGTCTTCCTTTGCCGTTGGTTCACCCTCCAATGGCCGCCGCGGCCAGCATGCTGCGGCCGACACACCACGCTGATCCGATGGCAGGAGCCAGGTGCTTTTCCTGGTCTCCCATGGGGTCCAGGGCCCAAGCACCTGGGCCATCCTCCACTGCACTCCCTGGCCACAGCAGAGAGCTGGCCTGGAAGAGGGGCAACCGGGACAGAATCTGGCGCCCCGACTGGAACTAGAACCCAGTGTGCTGGCGCCGCAAGGCGGAGGATTAGCCTAGTGAGCCACGGCACCAGCCAATATTTTCTTTTAAAATTATTACTTATATGGGGCCGGCGCTGTGGTGCAGTGGGTTAACTCCCTGGCCTGAAGTACCGGCATCCCTTATGGGCACCAGTTCGAGACCCGACTACTCCACTTTCAATCCAGGTCTCTGCCATGGCCTGGGAAAGCAGTAGAAGATGGCCCAAGTCCTTGGGCCCCTGCACCTGCGTGGGAGACCCGGAGGAGGCTCCTGGCTCCTGGCTTCAGATCGGCACAGCTCCGGCCGTTGCAGCCAATTGGGGAGTGAACCATCGAATGGAAGACCTCTCTCTCTGCCTCTGCCTCTGCCTCTCCCTCTGCCTCTTCTCTCTCTCTGTGTAACTCTGACTTTCAAATAAATAAATAAATCTTTTTAAAAATATTCTTATTTAATTTAGAAGACAGAGACAGGCTGACATCTCCCATCCAGTTGCTCACTCTACCATGGCTAGGCGGAGCCAGGCTGAAGCAAGGAGCTGGGAACTGAATCCAGGTGTCCTGCGTGGTGGCAGGGACCCCGTTACTTGAACCATCAGCTGCTGCCTCCCAGGGTGTGCAGGAGTAGGAAGCTGGATCCAGAGCAGAGCCCAGACTCGAATCAGACACTCCTGAGGTCGGAAGTAGGTGTCCTAAACAACATCTGAACGGCTTCACCAAGTGTCCACCTCGGTACTTAAATTACTTAATTTTAGAAACAGTACTTTCAGGGTTGTCTATAGATTCCGCTGGACTTCAAATGTAGCCCCCATTTTCTGCTAGGAGACTCTGTGTTTGAAATTTTTAAAAAATGGTAAAGATTGGTTTCTGTGTGTTTGGATAACAGAACACCCACATCTGTGCTGCTGGTAGGAAGCTGGACATGACTGTCTGTCTGTGGGCATTAACTCCTACAAAAGATTTAAGGTGACCTAAAAACAGTAAAAACACTCTCAAATACATTTGAACAAAATCCCAATAGAAGAAATGGTAAACTCCAGATAAAATTCTATAAAATGTATTTTATTTAGTCAGGGCAGGACAGATGTTGAACAAAGCACTTGCCCTCAGAATTAAATTCATTTTTAATTTAAGAAACCAGCGTGATTCTAAGTTGTTGATTTCAGGGGTCATTTTGTCAGTGTGATGCGTGTTGTTTGAGCCGTTTCTTGGCAGGAACTGGGCTCGTGGTTAGCAGAGCGGTGTGTAATGTATGAGAAAAGATCTGCTAAGCAACACAGACCCTGCATTTTAATTATTGTGATCCTGTTACATCAAAACAGATCTGGCGCACATCCTGGCTGTTGGGGACTGGGTGTGTGGTTTATTGTGAGTTTCTGTTTGCTTCCGTCATGGGCCAGTTTGTTTTCACGCATTGCATCCTCAGATCCCGCCATCTAGATCGGTGTGCGTGGCCTCACCCGTCAGGAACGAGAGCACGATTGATCCTTGTGAGTGTGGCACCACGCAGGTCCTGCTGGTCCTGGTTCAGAGCGTTCAGCTTTCTTACTTTGTTTAGTGCAGCTTGTCTACCTCCTCTGCATAAAGTTAGTCCCAGTCAGCAAAGTTTCATTATATTTTTTTGCATTTGTGTAGTATGTTTTTTAAATGAATATACAAGTAAGTCCTTATTTTTAAAGTAATATATAAGTACAACTACAGTAAAATTATATTAGAGACTAATAACTAACAGTATAAAAACATTTGTTTTGGGGCCAATGCTGTGGCATATCCGGTTAAGCCACCACCTACTGCGCTGGCATCCCATATGGACACTGGTTTGAGTCCCGGCTGCTCCACTTCCTACCCAGCTCCCTGCTAATGTACCTGGGAAAAACAGCAGAGGACGGCCCAGGTGCCTAGGCCTTCCACCCACATTGGAGACCTGGAAGAAGCTCCTGGCTCCTGCCTTCAGCCTGGCCCAGCCCTGGCCGTTTCTGCCATTTGGAGTTAACCAGCAGATGGAAGACCTCCTCTCTCTTTCTACCTCTCTCTGTGTGACTTTGCCTTTCAAATAAATAAAACAGATCTTTAAAAAAAAAATTATCTTTAGAGAAAAGTTCTTGGCAGGGCAGGGTTTATTTCTGCAAATACATATATTGATTGGCTCCAGGTTGTTCCTGACATGAGAATTTGGACGTCTTTTTAAGTTGATAGGTGACATTCCACCTGCAGGGAAATTAGAGACTTGCAGTGAAGGGAGAAGAGGAGTGAAACTGGCACTGTCAGGCCCAGTGCGAATGCATTCTAATAGAACGTCCTGAAATATGTGTAAATGGCTCTCTGTGTCCAGTTTAATGCTTTCTTTCTGATTTTAAGATTTGTGCATTTTAATTTCCTAGAAGTCAGGAATTGTGCTCATATAATTTTAGCATATAGCTTGTTGGAGTTTATAATTGCTGACAATTTAATTAAATTTAATTAATACTTTGGTGTAAGAAGAAAAGGTCTTTGTCTCTAGAGAGTGGAACTGCGTCACGGTTTATACTGTGTTGTGTGTCTCCTTTTCCTTGCTCTGGTGGCGGAGTGCCTGTAACGTGCTGCCGTGGTAGTGGGAACGCGGACTTTCTAGGTGCATACGTGGGTCATTCGTGAATTGGCTTCTTTCCTTAGAATTTCCTCAGATCTCGTAGAAACAGCAGTGTAGCACATAATTACAAATATTCAACCTATGTACTATTTCCTCTGATACTAAATTTTCTTCCTTTACCACCAAAAAAAAAAAATCCACACAGATGGATCTTATGAGCTCTCTTAAACTTAGAGTAATTATGAAAGGTATTGGGTCATTTTTCCATGTCACGTTTTACAATTACCTTAAATTTCTTGGAAATTATTTGTATTTTGTAGACTTCTGAACAAGAAACTAAAGGTCTTCCAAGCAAAAAAGGAATTGTTCAGTCTATTGTTGGTCAAGGCTATCATCGTAAAATAGTCCTGGCATCACAGTCCATACAGAACACTGTATATAAGTAAGTATCTTGCAAAGAGAAAGTGTGTGTATTTACTGTTTCATGTGTTACCTGTGTATAAAAGTGAGGAAGTACTTCGTAGCTAGATTTCATTGCTTCTTCATGGAGCAGACCCTCATCCCTGGACGCAGAGTAAATGTCATCTGACACACTGTGATTAGGGCTTATTACATCCCTGGATGCCGGCATTGCCCACGCCCTAAGAAACCCTGGTCTGCTCAGTGCCATTACCCGAAATGTCCAGAAGAGGGCATCTGGATGCCTTTTAGGATTGCACCGACGCTTTTCACTTAGGTTTTTTCTCCTATTCCCCAGGATTCAAAATAACTGCAGAGGGTAGTGCTTGGTGCAGCAGGGAAAGCGCTGCGTGGGACGCCTGCATCCCATGTCAGTGCCCGTGCAAGGCCTGGGGACTCCCCTTCTGATCCCGCTTCCTGCCCGCACCTGCACAGGCAGCAGGTGATGGCCCAAGTGCTTGCGTCCCTGCCGCCCATGTGGGAGACCAGGGTGGAGTTCCTGGCTGCTGGCTTTGGCTTAGCCATCCTTTGCTATTGTGGGCATTTTGGGGAGTGAACTGGAGGATGGAAGATCTCCATATCTTTTTCTCTCGCTCTTGTGTTCCAAATAAATAAACCTTTTTTAACAATAAGAAAATTGTCCATTCCTGGGCCAGGCCCTCTGAGACAGTTACACCCTCTCTTGGGATGCCCACATCCCGTATTGGAGTGCCTGGACTGAGCCCCACCTCTGCTTCGGACGCAGCTTCCTGCACCCTTGGAGGCAGCAGTGGGTCCCTACGACCCATGTGAAAGCCCCACCTGTATAAGTTTGGTTTCCCCCAGGCCTGGCTGTTGTGGGCATTTGGGGAGTGAACCCACGAATGGAAGACCTGTTCCCACCCCCCAAGCCCCCGCCCACCACCTCCCTTTGTTATACTTTCTAATACAGAAGTAAACGTTTTTTTCAAATTGTATTTGAGGTGTATGAATTGCACATACGCAGACTGAGGAACATCGTGCTGCCTCCCACCCACCCTCCCTGCCACCCGCAATCCCACCCTTCTCCCTCTCCTAGTCCCAGTCGGGTTTTTACTTGGATCTATTTTCAATTAGCTTTATACACATATGATTAACCCTACACTAAATAAAGAGTTTAACGCATAATATAAAGTAGGGGCCGGTGCTGTGGCGTAGTGGGTAAAGCTGCCGCCTGCAGTGCCAGCATCCTGTATGGGTACCAGTTCAAGTCCCAACCACTCCACTTCCAGTCCAGCTCTCTACAATGGCCTGGGAAAGCAGTAGAGGATGGCCCAAGTCCTTGGGCCCCTGCACTCGCATAGGAGACCCAGAAGAAGCTCCTGGCTCCTGGCTTCAGATTGGCACAGCTCCGGCCGTTGTAGCCATCTGGGGAGTGAACCAGCACATAGAAGACTGACATCTCTCTCTCTCTCTCTCTCTCTCTCTCTGCAGCTCCTTCTCTCTCTGTGTAACTCTTTCAAATAAAATAAATCTTAAAAAAAAAAATAATATGAAGAAAAACACTATTCCTCAATAGTCCAGACAAAGGCTGTTAAAAATCTTCCCATTTCAAAATGTCCATTTCACTCCTATAGATTACCTTCTAGGTACTCGGTTAGTTACACAGACCAGGGAGAACATATGGTATTTGCACCCATTCTGTTGCAGGTGACAGGATTTCATTTATTTTACCACTGTGTAGTATTCCATAGTGTACATATACCATAATTTCTTTATCCAGTCTTCAGTTGATGGACATCTGGGTTGATTCCATATCCTTGCTAGTGTGAATTGAGCTGCAATAAATGTGGGAGTACAGATCACTGTTTAATATGCTGATTAGGGTACTGTTTCCCCACCCCACATCCTTGCCAGCACTTGTTGTTTCTTTCTTTTTTTTTTTTTTTTTTGAAGATTTATTTATTTATTTGAAAGTCAGAGTTACACAGAGAGAAGAGAGGCAGAGAGAGAGAGGTCTTCCCAATTGGCCGCAATGGCCAGAGCTGCACTGATCCGACGCCAGGAGCCAGGAGCTTCCTTCGGGTTTCCCACATGGTTGCAGAGGCCCAAGCACTTGGGCCATCTTCCACTGCAATCCCAGGCCACAGCAGAGGGCTGGATCGGATGTGGAGCAGCCGGGTCTCGAACCGGCGTCCATATGGGATGCTGGCACTTCAGGCCAGGGCATTAACCCACTGTGCCACAGTGCCGGCCCCTGTTGTCTTGATTTCTGTTTGAGAACTATTCTAGCTGGAGTGAGGTGAAACCTCATTGTGGTTTTGATTTGCAATTCCCTGACAGCTAGTGATCCTGAGCAGTTTTTCATGTATCTGTTGGCCATTTGAATTTCCTATCTTAAAAAATGCCTGTTCAAGTCCTTTGTCCATTTCTGAACTGTATTGTTTGTTTTATTGTTAGTGAGTTTCTTGAGCTCTTTATAGATTCTGGATATTAACCCTTTATCAGTTGTATAATTTGCAGATATATTCTCCCAGTCTGTCAGTTGCCTCTCCCAATGTTCTCTAATAACTTGATGGTATCAAGTCGTAGATTTAGGTCTCTGATCCTTTTGAGTGCATTTCTGTGTAAGGTGTGAGGTAGGGGTCTTGCCTCATACGTCTGCATGTGGAGATCCAGCTTTCCCAGCACCGTTTGTTGAAGAGACCGTACGTACTTGCTCCAGGGATTGATTTTAGTTCCTTTGTCACAGATAAGGTGGTTGTAGATGCGTGGATTGACTTCTGGAGTTTCTGTTTTGTTCCATTGGTCTACACATCTGTTTTTGTGCCAGTACCAAGCTGTTTTCATTATAACTACCCTATAGTCTGTCTTGAAGTCTGGTATTGTGATGCCTCTGGATTTGCGGGTTTGTTTTTGTTGTTGTTGTTTGTGTTTTTTGTTTTTTTTTCTCAAGATTTTTATTTGAGAGGCCGAGTTACAGAGAGAGAGAGAGGGCTTCAATCGCTGGTTCACAGCACCGACCCTCAGCTTTGTTTTTGTTGTGTAAGATTGCTTTAGCTGTCAGGGTCTCCATATGAATTTTAGCATCATTTTTTCTAGCTTTGAGAAGAATGTCATTGGTATTTTGATTGGGACCGCATCTAATCTATAAATTGCTTTCAGGACATTTTGATGATATTCTTCCAATCTATGAACTTGGAAAATTTTTCCATTTTTTGTGTATGTCTCCTATTTTTTTGTTTAGTGTTTTCATTGTAGAGATCTTTGACAGTCTTGGTTAAATTTATTCCAAGGCGTTTTTGTTTTTGTTGTTGTTTTTTGTAGCTGTTGTGAATGGGCTTGATCTTAGAAGTTCTTCGCAGCCGTGGCATTGTCTGTGGATGTTTGTGTATTAATTTTATATCCTTTGCCAAACTCTTTGATGAGTTCCAGTAGTCTCTAGTGTAGTCTTCTGGATCCCCTGTATATAGAATCATGTTGGGCTGGTGCTATGTGAACTGAGCCTCCACCTACAGCACCAGCATCCCACATGGGTGCCAGTCTGAGTCCCTGCGGCTCCTCTTCCGATCCAGCTTTTTGCTATGGCCTGGGAAAGCTTGGGCCCCTGCACCTGCATGTAAGACCCAGAGGAAGCTCCTGACTCCTGGCTTCAGATCAGTCCAGCTCTGGCCTTTGCGCCATTTAGGGAGTGAACCAGCAGGTGGAAGACCTTTCTATCTGTCTCTCCCCTCCCTCTGTCTATAACTCTGCTTCTCAAATAAATAAATAAAATCTTTCTTTAAAATATTTATTTATTTATTTGAAAGAATTACACAGAGAGAGGAGAGGCAGAGAGAGAGAGAGAGGTCTTCCATCCAATAGTTCACTCCCCAGATGGCCACAATGGCTGGAGCTGTGCTGATCCGAAGCCAGGAGCCAGGAGCTTCTTCCGGGTCTCCCATGCGGGTGCAGGGGCCCAAAGACTTGGGCCATCTTCTGCTGCTTCAGGCCAGGGCATTAACCCGCTGAGCCACAGCACCGGCCCCAAATAAATAAAATCTTAAAAAAAAAATCATGTCATCTGCAAATAGGGATAGTGTGACTTCTCCTTTCCAATTTGTATCCCTTTCATTTCTCTTTCTTGCCGAATGGCTCTGGCTAAAACTTCCAGGACTGTATTGAATAGCAGTGGTGAGAGTGGGCATCCCTGCCTGGTTCCTGAACTTAGTGGGAATGCTTCCAGCTTTTCCCCATTCCGTGCTGAGGAACAGTGTTTATTTTTTTTGTTGTTCATACTGTATGTTGAACTATTTACTGCTTTTCTTTTTTTTTCTTATTCCAAGAAGAAAAATTTTCACTGCGATTTAAAAGTTTTTCCAGGTGTAGATGTTTGGCCTAATGGCAACACCAGTTAAAAAGACCACACCCCATATTATGTGCCTGGTTCAGGTCCTGCCTTTACTCTGAGTTCCAGTTTCCTGGGAGGCATCAGATGATGGTTCAAACGTGTGGGTTCCCACTTAATCATGTGGATGGCTTGGATTGGGTTCCTGGCTTCCTCCTGGCCCAGTTCTGGCTTTTTGGGAACTTGTCTCTGTGTCTCTTGGTGGGGGGGGGGCCTGCCTCTAAGCAATAAATAATTAAAAAGTAAAACAGAAAACATTTTTCCAAGTTTAAATAGTATTTAGCATATAATATTTTGGTCTTAATTTAGTTCATTCATAATACAGTATTTTATAAAATACTATCTGATGACATAGTATCATTATCTTACAATTTCAAAGTTGTCATTACTTTCCAAAATTTTTGGGGGGATCCAGCGCTGTGGCGCAGTGTTGAAGCCACGGCCTGCAGCGTCCACATCCTATATGGGCGCCAGTTTGAGTCCCGGCTGATCCACTTCCGATCCAGCTCTCTGCTGTGGCCTGGGAAAGCAGTAGGGGGTAGCCCAAGTGCTCAGGCCCCTGCACCCACTTGGGGGACTTGGAAGAAGCTCCTGGCTTTTGACTTCGGCCTGGCCCAGCCCCAGTTGTTGGATGCCCATAGGGGATGCCGGCATTGCAGGTGGCGGCCTTACCTGCTACGTCACAGTGCCAGCCCCTTGTAAAGGAGTTTTTAAAGCAAGGATGGGGCCACAGTTGTGGCACAGTGGGTTGCGCTGCCACCCATGACACCGACATCCATGTGAGTCCTGGCTACTCCACTTCCAGTCTAGCTCTCTGCTGATGCACCTGGGAGTGCAGCAGAAGACAGACCAGGAGACTGGGCCCCTGCCCCTCTGTGAGAGATCTGGATGAAGCGCCTGGCTGCTGGCTTTGGCCTGGCCCAGGCCTGGCCATTGTGGCCACTTGGGGAGTGGACCAACAGATGGATGGTCTCTCTCTCTCTGCCTCTGCCTCTGTAACTCTGCTTTTCAAATAAATCTTTTTAAAACTAAAATAAAAATAAACGCAAGGATCAACCAAAAGAAGGCTCCAATGTGAAAGTGCATTTTCTTTACTTCCCATTTTCACCATGCACCTGTCCTGGTTTTCATTGTAATTTTTCCTGTCCACTCTTAGTTCCTCCAGGACTATTGTGTATCTTTGACATTACAGCATATCCAACGTGGCCTCCTGTCCTCATGTGATTCCTGGAGGCACAGTGTGTGTGTAGTATATGTACTTGTAACCCATTGTTAATACTTTTTACATCATATATAGAATATTCAGCATTAACAGTTAATTATGTTATCCCAAAATACATCCTGTTTGTTTGTTTGTTTGTTTGTTTTTCAGTATGCTTAGCTAATTTGTTCTTGTTCTTTTTAAGTGATGGACAGTCTTCCGCTATCCCTGTAGCCAGCATGGAGTTTGCAGCCATTTGTCTCAGGAATGCCTTGTTGCTATTACCTGAAGAACAGCAAGACCCAAAACAGGAAAATGGGTCTAAAAATAGTAGCCAACTAGGTGGAACCACAGAAAGCAGCGACAGCAGTGAGACCTGCAGGTATGTGGCTCCCTGGGGCCAGACCCCTGGCAGATCCTTGAGAGCTGCAGGAGGCCTCTCTTCCTGCAGGTACTGACCGCCTAAAATGTTCAGCCACAGCCCCAGAATTCTGTTTTGAATAATTAAAAGAAAGCTTGCTGCAGAATGTTTCTGGAAGAGAGGAAGAACGCGAAGGCTCAGGACAGAACGCTGGAAGACAGAGTACAGTCTGCAGCCTTCCCACCCCGGAGCCCTGATCTCGTCTAATCTCAGAAGCCAGGCAGGGGCAGGCCTGGTTGGAACTTGGACGGCACAGGTTTCCCCGACAGGACGGATGGTTTCAGGAGATGCTCTTGTTATCAGAGGCAGCACAGATCCTGTAACTCCTGTTTTCTTACACTGTAAACCAGTGTGCCTAATTGTCTAGTTTCTGATATCAATTACAAATCGTGTCAACCTGTGGGAACTGAGGGAACTCAGCATAATAGCAGAGCAACCCCGTTACAGACAGAAGGTTCTGCTGTCCACACTTGACACTGTCATACCCAGCTCCCCCAGCCCGGCATCTTTTCCTTGATTATCAAATACATAACATCTTATTGTAGAGAACTAGAGGGCCCGGCGTCGGTGCCATGGCTTAGCAGGTTAAGCCCACCTCCTGCAGTGCCGGCATCCCATATAGGTGCCGGTTCCGGTCCCAGCTGCTCCACTTCCGATTTAGCTCCCTGATATGGCCTGGGAAAGCAGAAAGCAGCAGAGGGTGGCACAAGTGCTTGGGCCCCTGCACCCACATGGGAGATCCCAAGGAAGTCCCTGACTCCTGGCTTCAGTTCAGCCCAGCCCCAGCCATTGTAGTCATTTAGGGAGGAAACCAGCGGATGGAAGAACTCTCTAGAACTCTCTCTAACTCTGCCTTTCAAATAAATAAGTCTTTTTTTTTTTTTTTTTTTTTTTTTTTTTTTTTTTTTTTTTTTTTTTTTTTTACAGCAGAGTGGACAGTGAGAGAGAGAGAGAGAAAGGTCTTCCTTTTGCCGTTGGTTCACCCTCCAATGGCCACCACGGCTGGCGCGCTGCGGCCAGCGCACCGCGCTGATCTGATGGCAGGAGCCAGGTGCTTCTCCTGGTCTCCCATGGGGTGCAGGGTCCAAGCACTTGGGCCATCCTCCACTGCACTCCCTGGCCACAGCAGGGAGCTGGCCTGGAAGAGGGGCAACCGGGACAGAATCCCGTGCCCCGACCAGGACTAGAACCTGGTGTGCCAGCGCCACTAGGTGGAGGATTAGCCTATTGAGCCGCGGTGCCGGCCATAAATAAATCTTTAAAAAAAAAAAACTTGAAACAAAATTGTGGGGTTTTCCTCCATCACTGAATTTTGTTTCTCTGTAGTTGCCAAAAAGCAGATGAATGAGAAATGTGTGAAAATATTGAAGTGATATTCTTTACATAACATGGAAATTTTTTTCATTTAGAGATTTTTAAAACTATCATTTGCTGGGGAAAAGAAACCAATAATGCGGTATAGCTTTAACATGTTAGTAGCACCAAATTAGAAGCATTTCCATTGTGTTGACTCTTACATTGTACAGATATGGGATAGGAAATAAATGTTGTACTTGTTTATGTGCTGTTCTTAATTAAGTCCACCTCTATTTTAGCAGTAAAAGCCATGATGGAGATAAATTCATTCCAGCTCCACCGTCATCACCACTGAGAAAGCAGGAATTAGAAAACTTGAAGTGAGTATCTAATCAAAGTTAGCGTTAAATTTATCAAAATGAGCACAGTGTTTCTTAAGCAGTCTTTGTCCTGTTAACATGATAAATTTTACTGGTTGGACATCCAGTGTTCATGCTGAGACCCTGCGTGGTAAGAGCATACCCCCTTTTCTAGGTCGTTAGGTTCGACCTGTTGATCTCCTGTGGGGTCTGTGGCTTTCTCTCCTTGGGGCGTCTTTGTCAGGTTTTGGTTTCAGGACTGCACTGATCCTATAAATGGGGTAAGAAGAGCTTCTCCCTCTCTTCTGAAAACATTTGTGTAATACAGGAAGGGACTTCTGAATTCTATTTTTGTGGGATTTTTAAGCCCTCCCTCAATGGAGCATCTTCAGTGTCTGACGGACTGCAGCGGTGAAACTGTTGCTCCTGTGGTTTCGTTCTGAGAAATTTTTTAGTACGAATTGAAGTTCTTCAGTATAGAGTGCTATTTCAGTTTTGTGTTTCATCTTGCGTCAGTTTGAGTTTTTCTTATTCTGCATTTTTTAAAGTTTAATTTATTTGACAGCGAGCTGGCTCCCTTCTGGATCCTCCTCGAATGCCCGCAGTCACCAGGGTTGGGCCAGAAGTGAGAGCCGAGAACTCAGTGCGGGTCTTCCAGAAGAAGGCCAGGGACCCAGCTGCTTGGTCATTGCCTCTTCCCTCTCTGGGATGCGCATCAGCAGGAAGCCGGCCCTGGCAGCAGAGCTGGGACGCTGATGGACATCCCGGTCACCCAGGCACGCTGGTGTGGGGTGTAGGCGTCCCGTGGGCATCTTAACCGCTGTGTCTAGTGCCCACCCAGAAGTTTTCAAGGAATTTTTTTTTCTGTGGGTTGTCAGATTGATTGGCATAACATGTTCATGGTATCCCCTTGTCTTTTTAATGTTTGTAGGATCTACATTTACATCTCCATTTTCATTTATGATGTCAGTTATTTGTGGTTTTTCTCCTGTCTCTTCTGCTTAGTGATAGTGAGGGATTCACCTATTGGACTGATGTTTTCAAAGAGCAAACTTTTACTTTACCTACTTTCTTTGGTAGTCTGTTTTCTATTTTGCTAAATTTTTCTTTTTACTTTTCCTTCTATTAACTGGTTTGCTCTTTTTAAAAAAAAAAAATTTATTTATTTACTTATTTGAAAGCGTTACACAGAGAAGGAGAGGCAGAGAGAGAGAGTGAGAGTTCTAACATCCGCTGGTTCATTCCCCAAATGGCCGCAACAGCTGGAGCTGGGCCGATTTGAAGCCAAGAGCCAGCAGCCAGGAGCTTCTTCCGGGTCTCCCACGTGGGTGCAGGGGTCCAAGGACTTGGGCCATCTTCCACTGCTTTTCCAGGCCACAGCAGAGAGCTGGATTGGAAGTGGAGCAGCCGGGACTCAGGCACCTGTATGGGATGCTGGCACTGCAGGCCACAGTGCCGGCCTCAGCTCTCCTTTTTTAAATCCTATGCTGGGTATTGATTTTAGAACTTCTTGTCTCTGTCCACCTTCGCTTTGCTGCTTATGCTAAGCTGTTTGTGGCTGCTCATAACTAAACGCTCACTGCACGTGGGTCCTGGCCTGGTCTCTGCTCGATATGGACCCCAACTTAATTTCTAGACTTTTCTTTCTCCCTTAGATAAAGCCCTTACTCCCCTATGCATTTCTCTCACTAAATAAATAACTTTAAAAAAATAAACTTCTTGTGTAATACAAGCAGTTTTATAAGTACATTTTAATGTTTATTTATTATTTTTATCTACTTGAAAAACAGAGATTTTTATCACTGGTTCACTCTCCAAATGGCCACAGCGGCAGGAGCTGAGCCAATCTGAAGCCAGGAGCCTCTTCAAGGTCTCCCACATGGGTGCAGGGCCCCAAGCACTTGGGCCATCTTCCACTGCTTTCTCAGGCCATAGCAGACAGCTAGTGAGAAGAGGAGCCGCCAGGACAGGAACTGGCGCCCATATGGAATGCCGGTGCCACAAGCAGATCAACCCACTGTGCCACAGCTCTGGCCCCTGGTTCATTCTTTAGTTGCCCAGAACGGCCAGGGGTGAGCCAGGAGCCTGGAGCTCTTGCGTGGGTAACAGGGACCCAAGAACCCAAGCTATCACCTGCTGCTTTCCGTGTGCACATGAGCAGAACGCTGGGGCTCAAACCAAGGCAGTTCATAGGAGGCACAGATGTCCCCAGTGACATGTTAACCACTGTGCCAGACGCATACCCCAGTGTTATTTTTTATTGCTGAGTAATACTCCATTGCATGGATACACCATCTTGTTTATACATTTGTCCATTGATGGATATTTGGATTATATCCATCTTTCTGCTATTATGAATAATGTTGCTGTAAAAGTTCAGGTACAAGTTTTTATGTGGGCACGCACTTTGTTTCTCTTGGGTATAAACCTAGAAATGACACTGTGGGGTCACGTGGTGTCTGTGTTTAGGTGAGAATTGTCAGGCTGTCTGCGAGGTCACGTGGTGTCTGTGTTTAGGTGAGAATTGTCAGGCTGTCTGTGGGGTCACGTGGTGTCTGTGTTTAGGTGAGAATTGTCAGGCTGTCTGCGAGGTCATGTGGTGTCTGTGTTTGGGTGAGAATTGTCAGGCTGTCTGTGAGGTCATGTGGTGTCTGTGTTTAGGTGAGAATTGTCAGGCTGTCTGTGGGGTCACGTGGTGTCTGTGTTTAGGTGAGAATTGTCAGACTGTCTGCTAACGTGGCTGCACTGTTTACAGTCTCACCCAGCATAGCTGTGTATGCGGATTCCAGTTTCTTCGTGTCCTCAACTTACTAGCTATTTGTGTATCTTCCTCGGGAAAATGTTTATTCAGATCTTTTGCACATTTTTAAGTTGGGCTATTTTTATTGATTGAGTTGTAAGAATACTTTATTGGGCCAGCATTGTGACGCAGTGGGTTAAGCCACAGGCAATGCCAACGTTCCATGTGAGCACTGGTTTGAGTCCTGGCGGCTCCTCTTCTGATCCAGCTCCCTGCTAATGCATGGAGAGTGCTCGAGTCCCTGCCACTCACAGGGGAGACCTGGATGAAGCTCCTGGTTCCTGGCTTCAGCCTGACTCAGTCCCAGCCATTGCAGCTGTTTGGGGAGTGAGCCAGCAGATGGAAGCGTCTCTCTCATCCCTCTTTCTCTGTAACTCTGCCTTTCAAATAAATTAAAAAAAAAAAAAAAAGTTCTTGGGGCTGGTGTCGTGGCCTATCAAGTGAGGCTGCTGCCTGCGATGCTGGCACCCCATCCCATCATCCCCTGTGGGCACCAGTTCTAGACCCGGCTGCTCCACTTCTGATCCAGCGCCCTGCTGATGGCCTGGGAAAGCAGTGAAAGATGGTCCAAGTGCTTGGGTCCTGCACGCACATGGAAGACCCAGAAGAAGTTCTAGCTCCCTGGCTTCAGCCTGGCCCAGCCCTGGTCATTACGGCCATCTGGAGAGTTGAACCAGTGTCCCTCTCTGGCTATAACTCTGACTTTCAAATAAATTAATTAATTAAAAAAAAAAAAAGAGTTCTTTGTTCTAGGTGCAAGTCTCTTATCAGATACATGCCTTGCAGTATTGTCTCCCTGTCTGTGGGTTGCCTTTTCACTTTTGTGAAGGTATCCTTTGAAACACAAAAGTATTTTATTTTGATGAAGTTCAGTTTTCTTTTTTTGAAAAACATTGATTTATTTATTTGAAATTCAGAGTTACACAGAGAAAGAAGGAGAGGCAGAGAGAGAGAGGGAGAGGTCTTCCATCCACTGGGTCACTCCCCAATTGGCCGCAGTGGCCGGAGTTGCGCCGATCCCAGGCCAGGAGCCAGGAACTTCCTCTGGGTCTCCCACTCCGGTGCAGGGACCCAGGCACTTGGGCCATCTTCCATTGCTTTCTCAGGCCATAAGCGGAGAGCTGGATCAGAAGCAGAGCAGCTGGGACCTGAACTGGCACCCATCTGGGATGCCGGCACTGCAGGCGGCGGTTTTACCCACTATGCCACAGCGTCGGCCCCCAATTTTATTTTTTTTCTTTTGTTGCTCTTGCTTTTCTTGTAATATGCTATGCCAAATCCTGCATTTTCTTCTAAGAGTTCAAATGACAGAGACCGAGAAATGCATGTGGATTTGGAAAATAAACAGTAGTGATCCCAAAAAGAAGAGAGGCAAGAGGAGAGATTCTGTTTCTGAAACTGGAAAGCGTAGACACCAAAATAAGGAGAAGTGAGCATTTTAGAAGAAATTACAGATCGAAGTTGAGGGAATATAATTAGAAACCCAGGTCTGGAAGTGGTGAAGGTAGGCATCAAAGTGGTGCTGAGAGACGATGGCAAAAATGTAGCAGGTGCTCTGAGCATCCCGGAGAATCTAAGAAAAAGCAGCAGTGGAGAGAGTCCAGTGAAGCAAGGAGAATTCCACAGAATGACATAAATTGAACATGCCTTCTATTCGATTAAAGAAAGTATTTTATGCATTGATTGACAAACTATAGAGAATTCCTATACAGAGTACTGGTTTGTAAACTTCAAGAACGTTTTCATTTCAGCATGTTTCACGGTTGATAATCTCAAGGCCTTCTGCTCAAGATTGTTTGAGGAGAGAAATTTCAACTGAAAGGGGCTGTAAGTCTTCTATTTTGTGAATAAAAAAAGTTTTGGCTGCCTGACTGGGTTAATCCTTTGCCTGCAGTGCAGGCATCCCATGTGGGCGCCGGTTCTAGTCCCAGTTGCTCCTCTTCTGATCCAGCTCTCTGCTGTGGCCAGGGATGGCAGTGGAGGATGGCCCGGGTGCTTGGGCCTCTGCACCCGCATGGGAGACTGGAAAGAGGCACCTGGCTGCTGGCTTCGGATCAGTGCGGCTCCGGCTGTAGCAGCCATTTGGGGAGTGAACCAGCGGAGTGAGGACCTTTCTCTCTGTCTCTCTCTCTCTCTCTCACTGTCTGTAACTCTACCTGTCAAATAAATAAATAAAATCTTAAAAAAAAAGTTTTGGGTCTGGTGTGGGGTACAGTGGGTTAAGTTGCCACTTGGGACCCACATCCGCAGTGGAGTGCCTGGGTTTGACTCCCAGCCTGGCTTCCTGTCCACGCTCCTGAGAAGGTAGCAGGGAGACAGCAGACCATGGCTCCAGTGCTTGGATCCCTGTCACCTGCATGGGAGGCCCAGGCGCAGTTCCCAGCTCTTGGCTTCTGCCCTGTTTGTTGCCAGCATTCTGGGGAATGAACCAGTGGCTGGAAGATCTCTGTTTCTTTCTGTCACTCTGCCTTTCAAATAAATAAAAATAAAGAATAAAATTAAAATGGATGCTACTCTAGGTTCTGGAATAGAGGGTAACAGAACAGGGAGAGTGGGAAGCAATGTTGGGGCCAACACTGGAAATGTCTGTCCCAGTAATAAAAGCAAAGCATAAGTGAGCAATTGAAATTTTAATTTGTATTTTAAATGTTCATTCTGAGAGACCGGAGGCAGCCTTTCACCCTGTAGTCACTTCCCACAGGCCAGCAACAGCGGAGGCTGGGCCAAGGCACAGTCAAGTGCCTCCCAGGCTGGGCCCCAGCAGGATCCTGGAATTGGATTCAGAGCCAGGAGGCCCCAGCATGGGATGTGGGCGTCGTAAAAAGAAATGAAGCCCAATTAAGTGATTCCACGGTTTTATATTATAGAAGGTTAATTCTTTCAGACTCTTAACATGACACTCAGTGAATTCTTCTTATGCAGTGAAAAAGTACCTCCCACCGTCCAGGGTGTAGAAAAGGAGATAAATAAATGTTGGTAAAGTGACTATTAGAGGCAGTTCTAGTGTATTTAAGGAATCATATTTGTCCTAGCCCCCCTAGCCCCGTGGTGACGCTATGGCTGGTTTGAGTCTCTTACCGTCCTTGCCAGAGACTCGGCCTGTGATCCCATTGAAACTTGTCTAACCGGTTCTGCCGCAGCAGGAGCCTGCCTGTGGAAACCCCTCGGGCCACGGTCGACCCAGCAAATCCTGTAACCCCTCTGGGCCTGCCTTTCCCCTCTGAAATGAAAGCATTGGGTTGGGTGGTGGTGTGAAATGCCCAGGCTCTGCTCTGCGACTTCATGCATGGTTTTGCTGCCTGGGGTGGGATGGGCTCTGGGGCACGGAATTTGGGGACGATGAAAACTTTTTTAGCTTCTTTGTGCTGGACTTAGATTTGTGGTGAATTTGATTTGTCAGTAAGGTTCTTTTTGTGTAGAACAATAAATATTAGAAACAGAATATTTCCAGAGACATGAAGTGAAAACTTAATTGAAGTTGGCAAGTTAACATTCTCTGAATTACATCCGAGCCATATTCAGTTTGTTGAAAGAAATTACATTATTGGATTTTTGAACCAATTTTTCAAATGATGTTTGCTATGACATTGCATTGCCAATTTAGTTTCCTTTGACACACAGTGACTTTCTTCTGCTGTAGCTTCTTGTAATGAAGGTTCAACAGATATTTGGGTGAGAGTCCTCTAACTCACGGGATATGTGACTTGACAAATTATAATGCTCAATCTTTCAAGCTTGGTGTAATTTGGTACTTTATTGGGGGGAAAAAGCTTTTCGGGCCCAGCGTTCTGGTGTCTCGGGCAAAGCCGCCACTGGCAACACAAGCGTCCCTTTTGGGCACTAGTTCCTGTCCCAGCTGCTCCCCTTCTGATCCGGCTCCCTGCCAGTGGCCTGGGAAAAGCAGCAGATGGCCCAGAGTTTGCGCCCTGCTACCCACCTGGGAGAGCTGGATTGATGCTTCTAGTCCTGGCCATTGCAGCCATTTGGGGAGTGAACCAGCGGATGGAAGCTCTCTGCGTCTGTCCTTCCCTCTCTCTAACTCTGACTTTAATCACAAACAATTAGAAAAAAAATGGAAAAAGCAAACATTTCCCCCTTTTCTCTCTCCCTTGCTTTCCCAAGGGCTGGGGTTGTGTGGACGTAGGGCTGGCTCCTCCAGTTTGTGAATGGGTTTGGGCCGTGGCTGTGTGTCTTGCTTGAGGTGTAGCTCTTCCAGTCTGGTGACCTGTCAGATCAGCTGAGGACTCAGTAAAGCAGATTAGACAGAGGAACTAGTGACTGGGAGGAGGGCTAATATTTTAAGCAGTCGCTATCAGAAGTAAAGTGATTTCTCCAGGGGCTTGTAGATAGAGCAGTGCATGCTTCCGGTGTTATCAGTCCGCCAGCCTCCTGCAGAGCTCAGTGTTGTTTTCTAAGAGGAGGAGGAGGAGATGGGGGGGGGGGGGAGCGGGGGTGAATTAGTAGGCACCGATAGAAGAGAAGCATAAATATGGGTTTGAGTTTTGGACACTGAAACTGATGACCCTTGGTCAGAACACCAGCCCCAATTTTGTATTTCCATATTTAAATATGCTTAATAGAATGATTGTTTTATTATTAGGTTCTTTTACCCAGATAGGATTTGATATATCTTACAGTAAAAGGTGAAAGTTGAAGCAAACAGATTTTTACCCTCTTGCTGCACATCATTACAGTTGGGGCTTGCTGGGAATTAGAGTCCTGTTACAAGGGGCCAGCACCGTGGCTTCGTAGGTAAAGCCACCACCTGCAGTGCTGCCATCCCATATCGGTGCCACTTTGAGTCCCGGGTGCTCCACTTCCCATCCAGCTCCCTGCTAATGCACTTGGGAGAGCAGCAGAGGATGGCCCAAGTGCTTGGGCCCCTACTATTGGCCATTTGGGGAGTGAACCAGCAAATGGAAGATCTCCCTCCCCCTTTCCTTCTCCCTCTCCCCCCTCCCTCTTCCTCTATCCCTCTCCCTTCCCCTCCACTTCCCCTTTCTTCTCCCCTTCCCCTCTCCCTCCCTGCTACAAAGTGTACTTGACTGATTTCTGGACCCACAGTGGGCTGGAGCAGCGCTAGCCTACCTGCTGCCGAGAGAGGCAGGGAGACTCCCAGCAGAGATGGCTTTGCAGTAGCCCCTGCACCCAGAGCATCGGGAACATTGCGGTCAGCGTCATCGCACAGGAGTGGTGTGGGTCTGGGAGAAGCAGGTTTAACCGCTGAAAGCCGTGTTCCTTAGCAAGTGCCTACTAAGAACTGACTACAGCTGGTGGAGTATCGCTCTCCTCTTTGTGTAAAGAGCAAAAGCTGTGGCCTTCTGGTTTTTAATGAGCGCCTGATTTGCCCTGACCTTTGCCAAAGTCACAGGTGAAAATGGGTGTTAAACGCTGTGACCAGGGCTGCTCCTTGGACACCCTCATCCCGTATCAGTGTACCTGCGCCACCTCCCATCCCGGCTGATGCACACACGTGCTTGGATCCCTGACCCCACAGGAGAGAACTGGGTTGGATCCTGGGCTCCTGGCTTCCTCCTGGAAGATGGTAATTCGTGTCCTCTTTTGGTTTATTTGTAGTTTTTGTTTTCAAATCTCCTTGGCATCTGGGGTGGACCAGCCAGTGGAAAATCTCTGTCTTTCAATAAAATGAAAAGAAAGATTAAAAGAACGACAAAATGCTGTGGCTGGTTCATAGGCCTTGGACTGTTGGTTGTCTTGAGCCCTGGAGACGTTGGGAAGTCTGGTTTTTTTCTTATTAGCAAAACACACCTGCCGTGTGAGAGGCATCCAGGAAAATCCTTAGATGAATGAATGTGCATTGCCAATTAAACATGAAGGCTACAAATAAGCCAGAAGAGGACGATAAGTCACCTCATCTTGGCGCACAGGCCTGGCCGCTGACAGAAGGTGGCAGATAACCAACCAGTGCTCCCTCCGCTGCCCCCTGGAGTCCTCCCTGGAGGGAGGGTCCCCGGGCCTGCGGCTGGGGCAGCCAGCTCTCGGCGTCCCAGGGACAGTGACTGACGGCACGTTTTCCTCGACAGTGCTGTTGGAAGCACTACTACGCCAGCTCTCAAAGTACTCTCCCACAAACAGGGTTCAGATTTAAAATTCTCAGTAACAAAATATCAGACACTAGTTTTGATGAAATTTTCTTCCCAAGGTAGCGAGCTCGCGCTCTTTCCTTTCCAGTTGTGGTTGTATCCCGGGTGGTCCTGGGGTGGAGGGTGGAGGGATTGGCTGTGATGAATCGCACGCTCTGAGCCGGAGGACGCGCTCAGTGTGGTGGGAGCACGGGAAGCGGCTGGCGGCCTGCCTCTCCTCGGCCCTCCAGAGCTGGCCTGGCCCCCTGTATGTCGGGATTGAGGAGCTGCATTGTACTGGACAGGGTGAGCAAGGGGAGAGCGCCCTGCAGGCCAGTGCTGTCTGCCCAGAGGACCTGAATGCTCTAGTGATAACAATGGTTACCTTCCTCCTCAGATGAAATTGCAACCTGAATGCGCTTTAATGACATGCATGCATATTGTAATTGGTAAGCATAACTCAGTATCCCATAGCTGATTGAGGCTGTTTGGGGTCCACCATTCAAATGACCCGTTTCTATTTGACAAAGTTTATTTTAAGATTGCTTTGTGGAGCGGTTGTTTAACATCCACGAGATCTGCTTTAAATAAGCTGCCCCATGAAGGAGAGAGCCCAACAGAAATTGGGTTTCTGACCCAACTTAGGAGAAGTAATGTGACTTAATTCATCTTCCGATGCATTTGTTCAGCTTGTTTCTTTGCTTTGAATATTTGTTTCGGTCACTAACTGTGAATGTTTTAGTTACTCTTGGTTCCATTGGTTGGCAAGAACTGTGGGCTGCTTAGTAGATTCAAGAAAATGCAGATAGCAAGCTAAGCTAAAAGGTGACTGTGTATCTTAGCAAAGTTTGCAAATTGTTATAGAAAGATCTGCGAGGCCGGCGCCGCGGCTCACTAGGCTAATCCTCCGCCTGTGGTGCTGGCACACCGGGTTCTAGTCCCGGTCGGGGCGCCAGATTCTGTCCCGGTTGCCCCTCTTCCAGGCCAGCTCTCTGCTGTGGCCCAGGAGTGCAGTGGAGGATGGCCCAAGTGCTTGGGCCCTGCACCCCATGGGAGACCAGGAGAAGCACCTGGCTCCTGCCTTCGGATCAGCGTGGTACGCCGGCCACAGCGGCCATTTGGGGGGTGAACCAACGGAAAAGGAAGACCTTTCTCTCTGTCTCTCTCTCATTGTCCACTCTGCCTGTCAAAAAAAAAAATAAGATCTGCAATATATTTATTTCTCGTATACTGAAAGAAGAAAGTAAGTTCTCACTGGACCATTAACTGCACCGTTTTACTTATTTTCAGGCTAAGTATGTACTGTAACTGCATGTGATCGTCTTACTGGGGAGCTGGGTCGATTGGATGGAAGCTGACGATGAGTTAGACAAATAATACACACAGATGGTGGTTTTCTACGTCGTTGTGATTCTTAACCTCAGTAGCGTGCTTTCTCTCTTCTCACCAAGACCCCCATTCATTGCTGTTTGGCAGATAAAACCATTGTTAATCTTTCAGCTCGAGTTCTCAGCCCCTTCTCGTTTGCGTTCTAGGTGCTCCATACTGGCTTGCAGTGCTTACGTGGCTCTGGCTTTGGGCGATAACCTTATGGCTTTGAACCACGCAGATAAACTTCTTCAGCAGCCCAAGCTGTCAGGATCTCTTAAGTAAGTGTGGCTTGCCCAGTGCGTCTCCTTTGTTTTGTCTCAGAGTTTCGGGTTAACATTCGTGGGGTCTGTGCCTTCTTTTAACCCCTCCAGTGATATATTTATTTGGGGGGGAAACCACTGGTTAAAAAATAATAATCCTTAACTCCTGTCTTAGCAGTAGAAAATTTTTCATTTCCTGAACCCGGACACTTGGGACTTCCTAGTGTCCACGGCTGGGTCTGTCTGGAGCATTTTGGCCCCAGAATAAGGTGACTCCTCACAAAAAGGTGTTTGAGCCACATACTAGGTCTCCTGTGGAAGGCAGTCTAAACAGACAAGGATCTTTCCAAGCTGCTGTGCCAACTCATGAGAGTTTTATTCGTACTGTTCAGATCCCTCCCCAGTATTAACTTTGTTGTCAGCTAGGAGTGGGCCTTGTGACACAGCAAGCTAAGCTGCCGCCTGGGTACACACATCACATCAGAATTCCCGAGATCCACCCCCGCTTCCGCTTCCTGTCCAGCTCCCTGCCATCCTCGGGGGGATCTGGATGGAGTTCTGGGCTCCCAGCTTCAGCTGCTACCGGCATTTATGGCATAAGACACTGAAAGTTATCACTTGACGGTGAACCAGTGCTGTCTGGTTCTGACAGGATCTCCAGAGCTCGCAGGTTAAACCTAAATAATACCTGGCTGGCAAACACCTAGGGGGCTACTTAACCTGAGGCAGGCTTGTTTGTTTGAGACGTGTAAATTCCTTGCAAACCCTTTGGTCCACTACGGGGCACCAGGTCAGAGGTCCAGTGTTGGCCTTTGTCTTCCCAGGCCCTTGGATGATGAGCGTCACCAACTTGGGTTCAGCTCGGCTGTTGGAGTGTTTTTAGCCTTATTTGTCAACTTCTGTATCTGAAAGTCAAAGAAACAAACTGCCTCGGTCATAGAGTTCTCTCGCTGACTTCTGCGGGATCGGCCAGGTTCCGTCTGGAAATTTCTCTCTCCAGGAGTCTGCCGTGAGCGTTGTGGTCCTTTCGTTAATAGCAGGACCGCCTGTCTTCCCAGCCGGGGTCGGCAGGACTTTGTGCACTCGGCTGCCTTGGGTGCCGCCCGGCACAGCAGCCTGTGCCCGCTGCTTGTTGCTCTCCGTACCCCTGGTCACGGGTTTCTGGGCTTCCTGTGCCGTGAAGACGTTTCATCTGGTTAACCATTTTTTAAACTTAAATTCACAGAAAACAAAGTAAGAATTTTAATTTCTTTTTTAAAAATATTATTATTATTATTTTGTATTTTTTAAGATTTATTTTATGCAATTGAGAGGCAGAGTTACAGAGGGGGAGAGAGAGGTCTTCTATCTGCTGGTTCACTCCCCAAATGGCCGCAACAGCTGGAGCTGGGCCAATCCAAAGTCAGGAGCCAGGAGCTTCTTCTGGGTCTGCCACGTGGGTGCAGGGGCCCAAGGACTTGGGCCATCTTCCACAGCCCTCTCAGACCATAGCAGAGAGCTGGATCAGAAGAGCAGTAGCCGGGACTCGAACCAGCGCACATATGGGATGCCAGCATCGTAGGCATAGGCTTAGCCCACTGTTCCACAGTGCTGGCCCCAAGTTACTGATTTTTTTAAAAATTATTTATTTTCATTTTACTTGAAAGACAAAGAGACAATGAGATCTTCCATCCACTGGCTCACTCCCCGGATACAATAGCTGGGGCTGCCCCAGGCTAAAGCCGGTAACCGGGAACTCAATCCAGGTCTCGCAGGTGGTGCCATTACCTGCCACCTCGCAGGGTACGTATCAGCAGAGATCTGGAATCAGGCAGTGCCAGGACTCAAGCCCAGGCACTGCGTTGTTGGCTGTGGGCATCCCACGTGGTGTCTTACTGTTTGGGTTGACTTATTCATCTGAAAGGCAGAGTGACAGAGGGAGAGAGGGAGGTTATCCATCTGCTGATTCGCTCTCCACGTGGCCGCAACTGTTCGAGCTGGGCCAGGCCGGAGCCAGGAGCCCCATCCGAGTCTCCACTGCTTTCCCAGGCACGTGGTCAGGGGCTGGAGGAAGAGGAGCAGCGGGAGCGAGAACCGTGCTCTTGGTACGGGATGCTGCCAGGCAGTGGCGTCACTCAGCCACCAGACGCCACCTGCCCGCGAGTTGTTCAGGTGTGAGTTACTCGGTGGGGAAACAAAATTAGAGGTCACTTTGCCCTCCTAATGAGGAGAAATTACTTAGCAAAGAAAGGAAGAACTGGGGTGACTGATGTACTTAAATCCCAGGAGATAGTCAAATTGAGGACCCGCTGGGGCAGGGTGGCCCTGGAGGTGAGCCTTGAGCTGGCCCTTGGGGCAGGAGGGCTCCACCTGGCTTTGACCTTCGAGGCAAGGCCGCAGGAAAGCCGTGAACGGGGAGTGAGAGCGTGGACTGAACACAGGAGAGTGGGGCAGATCAGTGAGAGCCTTGAAACTACACCCTTCAGCTTTGTTCCTTTTGTTCTCTGGGAGAAGAAGTCATGAAGATTTTGAGCAGGGGTGTAGCATGTCTAAGGCTGTTTTCAGTTTTGAAAAGCCGGGTGATCATGGGGAAAACGGCTCGGAGTAAAGAGACTGGCGGGAGCAGGCGATTGTAAGCCAGGAGGCTGTGCAGCTGACCTGGCAGCACAAAATAGAGGGTGTGCGTGCGCAAAGCCGGGCCGCCCAGAGTGTCCAGCGAGCCGTGGGCCGCCCAGAGCGTGCAGCGCGCATCCTGGCTCTGAGCAGAGTGGGCGTCGTCCATCCTTGGCTGGTCTCTTACTTCAGAACTGTTTTACTTTAATGTTATTTCCTCAATTAATTGAACATCACAGCTTGTCAGTTTCGAACAGTTTTCTTAATGGTAGTGTACTTTGTTCTGTTTAATGTAACACTTAACTGTTGTCTGTTTCTTTATTTGAAAGACAGAGTTAGAGGGAGAGCTGCTCAGAGCCATCTCCATTTGCTGGTTTATTCCCAAAATGTCAGACTGGCTGGGCCAGGGCCAGACTGAAGCCAGGAGCCCAAAATTCCATCTGGGTCTCTCATGTGGGTGGCAGAGACCCAGTCACTTGGACTGTCTTCTGCTACCTTCCCAGGGACATTAGCAAGGAACTGGATCAGAAGTGGAGCAGCCGGGACTTGAACTGGTGCCCATATGGGATGCCAGTGACACATGCTGCAGCTTAGCTCGCTGCACCACACCACTGACCACAAGGTGGTCTTCATGAGAAACTTTAAGTTATCCTCGGTTGATCTGTTTTTCCTAAATAGACTTAGATTTCCAGGATGTGAAGTGTTTGAAACATACCTATGTGCCGTGGCAGTCTGCTCCGTGTTCCTGGACGCTGGCGTTTGGGCGGTGACCTGCTTTTCAGCTGGGCGTCTGCTCTCGTTCCAGGTTTCTGGGCCATCTCTACGCTGCAGAAGCCCTCATCTCGCTCGACAGGATATCTGACGCCATCACTCACTTGAACCCGGAGAACGTCACTGATGTCTCCTTAGGGATCTCCTCAAACGAGCAGGACCAAGGTGAGTGAAGACACCCTTGACCAGAGCGGGTGCCCCTTCCCGTGGCTGTTGAAGGCGTGTGCAGATCTAAGGGCATGGCTGTGAAGGGGAGGAAGTCTCGGGCGGGCTTTGCCATTTCTGGCTGTACTTAGAGGGCAGAGTTGTTAGTTAAGCAGACCCGGGAGCTGCTTGTCACCTGTCCAGTTCTGGTTTTGGGAAGACTGGCAATGCTTGGACAATGCATCTTGGTTCCGATTCTGGATCTTTCCTGGCAGTGCTGCCGCAGTCCCGGGGCTGTGTAGAACATGCCATTCAGAAGCCAGTTTTGAGTCATGGCTCAGCCTTTGAGAAGGTGGCACTGCGTGGCATTCGCTTTATTGAGGACCAGCTGGTGGTGGTGGGTGCGCTCTGGGCAGACGGCTCTAGACGGCTCTCCATGCCACAGAGAAAGTCGGGTTTTGGGTAATGTGCTTGTTGTCCGGCCCCTCAGACGTGTCTTCCTGTCTCCGTAGGATCGGACAAAGGTGAAAATGAACCAATGGAATCCTGTAAGTAAGCAGATGTGTGAAGACCTGACGTGGCCTGGGCAGTACCGTGTGCTCCCTGGGGCTCCTGGGGCGGGGCGGGGCGGGGCGGGGGTGGGCTGCGCCCCTGCCCTGCAGGGCCCTCCTCACCCGGGTCTGTGCGCTCTTTCCGCAGCCGGGAAGCGGGCCCCTCAGTGCTACCCCAGTTCCGTCAACTCCGCCAGGACCGTGATGCTGTTCAACCTGGGTAGCGCCTACTGCTTGAGGAGCGAGTACGACAAAGCCCGCAAGTGTCTACACCAGGTGAGGCCGGGCTGGGCGGAGCCAGCCTCCTCGGAGACGCTGGGTTGTCGTGTGTGTGGTTGTGTGAGTCACCCTGGGAAGCATCGGGATATTCGTTTGTCCGGCTGCGGAAGTATTCCTGCAAGGGAAACAAGTAGCCAGCCTAGCGAAGGCACCCGGGTACCCAAAGGATGGTTTTTTCCTGATGGTTTCGAGCACTGAGATTTCAGAGGCCGCGTGAGTGAACCCGGGCCGAGCATAGCACCGCGCGGAATCCCCTGTGCCGAGCGAGCGGACAGCTGAGGCCTCCCGGCAGGCGGGAAGCCTGTGTCTGTCGCTTCCCCTGAGCTGCCGGCTGGCAGGAGGAGGAGCTGGCCCGGGTGCTGGGCGCCCAGGGCGAGTGGCTTTCACTGTGCCCTCAGAGGCGTTTACAGCTCGAATTCTGTGCCTCTGCGTTCAAAAAGCCAATTATAAATAGAGCTTTCAGAAAGTCAGCGTTCAGAAAGCCAGTGCCAAGAAACTCCCCACACACTAAAGAAAGCTGCGGGCAGTGTACAAAAATAGCCACCGTAGACCTCTGCGTCCTCCCGCTAAGTGGCCGGGCCTCCAGGGAGACTCGTGCTGGATGACCGAGGCCGCCTGCCCAGGCCTCCCTCACGGTGGGCGTGCCGCAGCCCGTGCACATGCGGTTAGGAGGGGAACTGCAAAGTCAGAGGGCTGCAGAGTTAACTCTTGTAACACCGGGCATTTGTTCCAAATGGGCTCTTCACAAGCTTGCCTGAAATTCAGCCTAGGCGATGTGCTGGCTTCCCGAGACTTCTGCCTGTGCAGGTGGCCTGTTGTGCCTAGAAGTAGCATTGCTTTGCCATGGAGAAAAGTGTTGACTGGCCAGGGGAACGTGGAATTGAGTGCTCGAGTTAAACTGTGTGGCTGTGCTCGGGGGCAGAGCTGGGACGTGTAACGCCCCCGAGAGTGGCCCCGGCCCCAGCCACTGGGGCTGAGAGCTGTGGGTCTAAAGTTACAGTGTGTACAGTCCAGCTCAGGTTCTCATACAGCAGGTGGCCCTGGCTGTGCCGCACCGGGAGAGGCAGATGGGGTCGGGCCTGGTTCGGGGTCGGAAGGGGTTTTGTTTTGGTCCCTTGGTTTGTAGGTTAATCCAAAGGCTGGACCTTTGTCTAACTGGGAGGCCCACCCTGCCTGTGATGGCAGAACAGTGAGCGTGAAGAGTGGGAAGGGGCTCCGAGTAGGTGTTTCCGAGGTTGCCTGCCCACCTCTCACCGTTCTGAACAGCCAGAAAGCAAAACGCCATTAAATCTCAAAGTTGTTGCCTTGAATTCTTGTAGTTCAGGAAAAACAAAACAAAACAAACAAAAAAAAAAAACCTGCAGACTGAGGTCAGTGCGAAGAACAGTAGGTGACGTGTGTTGCCCAGCTACTTGAGGAAGGAGAGGTTTTCATGACCACAGAGTGGTGTGAAGGCGACCAGCTTCAGATTTATTTAATTTATTTATTTGTAAGAGTTACAGAGAGGGGGAGACATCTTTCATCCACTAGTTCATTCCCCTGGTGGCTTCGACAAGCAGGGCTGGGCCAGGCTGGAGCCAGGAGCTTCTTCCTGGTCTCCCACATGGGTGCAGGGGCCCGAGCACGTGGCCCGTCTTCCACTGATTTCCCAGACGCATTAGCAGGGAGCTGGATCAGCTGGGACAGGATGCAGCGTAACAAATAATAGCTGTACCCTCTATGCCACAATGCCAGCCCCGAGCCACTCTGATCCAGTTTCCTGCTAGTGCATCTGAAAGGCAGTGGACAATGGCCCGAGTACTTGGGTTCCTGCCACCTATGTGGAGACCCAGGTGAAGTTTCTGGCGCCTGGCTTTGTTCTGGCCCAGTGCTGGTGGTTGTGAGCATTTGGTGAGTGAACCAATGAATAAAAGATCTTTCTCTCCCTCTTCTCTATGATACTCTGCCTTTTAAATTAATAAATAAGTCTTTTTAAAAATGAAAAAGCCAGGGCCGGCACTGTGACACAGTGGGCTAAGCCTCCACCTGCGGCACCGGCATCCCATATAGGTATCAGTTCCTAAGTCCTGGCTGCTCCTCTTCTGATCCAGCTCCCTACTAATGCACCTGGGAAAGCAGCAGAAAATGACCCAAATGCTGGGGCCCTGCACCTGCATGGAGACCTGGAAGAGGCTCCTGGCTCCTGGCTTTAGATGGGCCCAGCTCCAGCCATTGCAGCCATTTGGGGAGTGAACCAGTGGATGGAAGACCTACCTACCTCTCTCCCCTCCCCTCTCCTCTCCTCTCTTTCTTCTCTTCTCTCTTCTCTCCTTCTTCTCTCTTCTCTAATTCTGCCTCTTATATATATAAGTAAAAACATATATATTTTTAAAAAGAAGAAGTAGAGCCGGTGCTGCAGCTCACTAGGCTAATCCTCCACCCAGCGGCGCCGGCACCCCAGGTTCTAGTCCTGGTCGGGGCGCCGGATTCTGTCCCGGTTGCCCCTCTTCCAGGCCAGCTCTCTGCTGTGGCCCGGGAGTGCAGTGGAGGATGGCCCAAGTGCTTGGACCCTGTACCCCATGGGAGACCAGGAGAAGCACTTGGCTCCTGCCTTCGGATGGGCACAGCGCTGGCCGTAGCAGCCATCTGGGGGGTGAACCAACAGAAGGAAGACCTTTCTCTCTGTCTCTCTCTCTCACTGTCTATAACTCCACCTGTCTAATAAAAAAAGAAGAAGAAGAGGAGGAAGTGGTGGAGCCGGGCACTCTGGTGTGGGATGCATGCATCCAAGCAGCTTGAAAGTGTGTGTTCTGCACAGACCCCCCCACCCCCAGTGTAGGATTCCTTCTGGACAAACACCCCCCCCCCCCCCAGTCCCCGGTGTGGGCTTCCTTCTGAGGCTGCTAGGAGCCAGCCTGTTGCAAGCTTCCGATCCTGTGGGCCTCTGCTGCAGTCTCGCCTGGTCCCCGGGCCTGTCCCCCCCCCTTCTGCCTGTCACTCAGCAGCCGTGCAGGGACCGGGCAGAGCCCCCTGTGGGAACCACTGTTTCTCCCTGGCGTTCAGGTGGCACCATTTGGATTCTTGCGAGTTCCTGTCCTGCCCGCTCGCCTCTGCTCCCTCAGTGTTCGTAGAGGGCACACGAGGCAGTCTGGGAGCAGCGAGCGCCTGGCACGAGAGGCACATGCACAGTTGAAGGAGGAAGCGAGCCGATGAGTGTAGCGCCTTGGCCAGAGCAGTTCAGCCTTGCTCTCCCCAGGGCTGGCTCGGAGAGACTGCTGAAGCGTGCTGGCGACACTCAGGTCCGAGGACAGCTCGCGGCCACGCCCGGCGACGGTTGTTTGACACCAGTGTAGTCCATGCCAGTGCTGAAGGCCGGGGCGGCGGGCGTGCTGCGTGGCGCGGTGCTCTGTGCTGCCGTCCCTGTAAGCTCATTCTTACTCCTGGCTGGCAGCTTGCAGCCCGCGGTGCTGCGGCTCCTTAGGAGAGACAGGCCCGTGGATGCCGCTGGCTCCGGTGAAGAGCCGCCCACAGAACCCCTGTGCCGAGGGCCAGCAAAGGCCCAGAGGGAAGGAGAGTCGGACCTTCCCCACCAGGAACCCAGTGTGGATGAAGCAGAGGCAGTGAGTGACAAGGGCGTGCCTGTTGATTTCCTGGCGGCACGCTGGAGTTTGTTAAGCTGCTGGTGTTCATGGGTGTCTTTCTGTTCTGAGCGAAGGCGGCGTCCATGATCCACCCGAAGGAGGTGCCCCCGGAGGCCATTCTGCTGGCCGTGTACCTGGAGCTGCAGAACGGTGAGTGGCGGCTCCCCGCCCAGACGGGCGCGTCTGCTGTCTCTTCAGTGCAGAAACTCTGCCTTCTAGAAGTGGGCACCGATCAGTGCTTACCAACAACAGTGCAGTCAGGGAGGTTTGGGCAGCTCCCAGATTCCTGTAAGTATAGTTGGGTAAGTACATTTCTTTGTGAGAAAGTAGACTCATAACGTCTGACAGTTAGTTAATCCCTACTAGTGAACCTTTCTCGTAGCAGCTACATGACTCTAAGAGTCGGAATGCCATTGGTGTTTGAACACAGACGTCATCAGCGAGTTTTATAGCCAGCACTGTTTCTCCAAGCACACATCACTAGGATGTGGCTCACCAGAAGAAAGCCCAGGGTGGTGTGGACGGGAGAGACGGGAAGGGTCAGAAACACCGGGAGTTCTGAGTCGGACTCGGGTGTGAGGTGCTAGGCGCCTAGCAGGCATCGGTCTGCATGCCCCTGCACACTGTGCAGTCCACCTCTAGCAGATTCTCAACCTGGGCCGTGCCTTGGACTCGCTGGGGAGTCCAGGCCACGCCCTCCAGCACGCACGTCAGTGTCTGGGATTGCGCCGTTCGGCCTGGGTTCTTGAAGCTCATCTGTCAGCTCCCTGCTGGCTGTGGACGCTGGCTCAGTGGGGCTTGTCTTCTTCCAGGCAACACCCAGCTGGCCTTGCAGATCATCAAAAGGAATCAGCTGCTGCCCACGGTGAAGGCACACTCGGAGCTGAGAAAGAAGGCAGTGTTCCCGCCCACCCACCCGATCCAGCCCATCCAGATGCCGGCCTTCACCACTGTGCAGAGAAAGTGATATTTCGCTTTTGGGGAAAAAAAAAAAACTGTTACCTGAGACCCAGGGCAGTACTCACTGGCCTCTTCAGTTGTGCCAGCAGAACGAATAAAAGACCGATGGTAACGGTGCTGGTTTTGAAGGCACAGTTTTGAGACCGTCCACTGCTTTTATTCCAGGTCACTTAGACTGAAGGACTCTCACAGGCTCATTCCCAGGTGCAGCTCTGCAGTCTCTGCCAGACTGTTACTGCTCGTTTTGTGGCATTGTGTGGTCTGTGGCATAGGCAATTAAAGCATGATCTGCTCAGAACAGTCTTTGACAGTCTTTCCCGGAGCGGTTAAAAGTATTTTAGCATCTGGGGCCGGCGCTGTGGCTTAGCGGGTAAAGCTGCCACCTGCAGTGCCAGCATCCCATATGGGCGCCAGTTCAAGTGCCACCTGCTCCATTTCCGATCCAGCTCTCTACCGTGGCCTGCGAAAGCAGTGGAGGATAGCCCAAATCCTTGGGCCCCTGCACCCGCGGGGGAGACCTGGAAGAAGCTCCTGGCTCCTGACTTCGGATCGGCCCAGCTCCGGCCATTGTGGCCATTTAGGGAGTGAGTCAGCAGATAGAAGACCTCTCTGCCTCTGTAACTCCATGTTTCAAATAAATAAGTGAATATTTTAGAAGAGTATTGTAGCATCTGTAAATGCGTGTTAAAGTTTTTGTTTTTCCTTAAATTTATTTGAAAGGAAAAGATGCAGAGAGAGAGAGCCCCTCCATCCACTGGTTCACTCCCCAAATGGCTACAGCGCCGGGGCTGGGCCAGTCTGAAGCCAGGAGCGTCTTCCAGGTCTCCAGCGTGGGTGCAGGGCCACAACGTACCATCTTCCTCCGTCTCCCCAGGCGAGTTAGCAGGGAGCTGGATCCGAAGTGGAGTGGTCAGGACTTGAACTGGTCCCCATAGGGGATGCCCGCACTGCAGGCTAGCACAGCGCTGGCCCCACGTTACAGCTTCAGACACTGACAACCCAGCAGGAGGTGACCAGTCAGTCCAGAGCTGCCCTGGGATGGAGGACAGGGGGACAGCTGGCGCGTCCTGTGCCTGGTTGTGACAACGGTGCAGGAACTGTGTCCTGACGCGCAGGGCTGGTGTAACTGGTGGAGAAGAGAAGACTGCTCTGTGTGCAGTTGGCAGTCACGCGGGATTCCGAGTGCTGGCCTGGTTCGCCCCCGCTGTCCCCCCAGGCAGAAGCGCTGGTTCTGGACTCTTCAGGCGCTTCGCCCTCGTCACGAACCCCTTTGCAGATGAGACAAGAGTTTAAAAGCTGCTTCCCAAGAGACAGATTTGTACTGTGAAACCGGCATTGCCAAAATTTGCTAGTGGCCTGGATACGCAGACTGTGGGGAGCAGACAGTGCAGACTTGGTGAGGAACATCGAGTGACCGCTCCCCAAGTTGCATGGTGTTGGGTGGACTCAGCAAAGCCTGCCGTGTGGGCGTATCCGCTGCCGTGTGCCGGCTCTTCCGTTCCCTGATGGGACGACCAGCTTCAGATAGTGGAGTCTGGCACTGGCCGACCTCACAGCTTCCCCAGTTTCACAGCCACACAGGCAAGTGTTTGGATAAGCACACGAGTTATCCGAACTGCTGCCTGGGTTACTCTGGCCGACACCACACAGCACTCGCAGGGCTGTGTCCTGGAACTGGGCGTTGCCGCGACGTGGAGAACGGAGGCTTTCTTCCTCCGCTTGCGCTGGGTGGAGATGCACAGCTCTCCACGGCCGGGTGTCCACGTTGCTGGTGAACACAGGAGGCAGGGCTGCACAGTGTCAGTCTAATCACAGCGTCTTCCAAAGCCCAGCCCGCACAGATGCTGCAGGACGGTGGTGGAACTGCTTAGCCCGGGCATTTTCTGAAGAGCGAGTCCACAGATGTCATCAATTATTAAGAGGGCTGGTTTTGTGGCATAGCGGGTGGAGCTGTCACCTATGGGCATTTGGGGAATACCATATGGGTACCGGTTCAGTCCCAGTTGTTCGATTGCCAATCCAGCTCCCCTAATGTGCCTGTGGAAGCAGCAGTGGATGGCCCAAGTGGGAGACTCTGATGGAGCTCGGGCTCTTGGCTTAGCCTGGCGCAGCCCCAGATGTGGCTCTCCTTCGCCGCAGTGGAACCTGGGACAGAAGCCAAGCACTGGTAGTATCCGCTGCTGTGGCTGCGATGACCTTGCACATATATATATATATATATATATATATTTCTTTTTTTTTTTTTTTTTTTTTTTTTGAATGCAGAGTTAGAGTGAACCATCCAAATGTCTGCAGTGGAGGAAACATGTTGGCAGTGACCAAGACTGCTCTGGCTCACAAAGCAAATTTGTTTCATAAGACAGAGACTTCCAGACCCAAGACAGGCAGGGCCTGTACTACGCCCCTCATAAGCAGGAAGTGGCTACAGAAGATGGATGATTGTACACCCTTCAACATCCCGTAGGGTTAAGGGAATGGAGTCTCTGAGGGGGGATGTTGTAGGCAGGTATATAGGATAGAAGAGATTAGGTTTGTGAGCTGGGACACCACGCCTTCACCACACCCCTGTGTGACCTCATGCCCCTACCTGGCCACACCTGTGTGCCCATGGCCAATCAGGTTAGTTAACCACTGCCCTTTGAAAGTGGATTCAGGCGGGCGCTGCAGCTCACTAGGCTAATCCTCTGCCTGCGACGCTGGCACCCTGGGTTCTAGTCCCGGTCGGGGCGCCAGATTCTGTCCCGGTTGCCCCTCTTCCAGGCCAGCTCTCTGCTGTGGCCAGGGAGTTGCAGTGGAGGATGGCCCAGGTGCTTGGGCCCTGCACCCCATGGGAGACCAGGAGGAAGCACCTGGCTCCTGGCTTCAGAGCAAAACAAAAAACAAATGGCCGCGGTGGCTGGGGTTAGGCCAAGACACTGGCCCTGAGCCCTGCACGTCTTAAGGTGAAGTGAAGTGTTCTCCTGCACTTGGAAGTCACGTCTGATGCCTGTCACGTTGACATTCCAGCAGCTCGGCTTGGCCTTCCACCTCCACCAGGGCCCAGCATGAGTAAGCTCTGCACCCTAGGGACTCCTCCCACTGGCCCCTGCAGCCCCACAGGCTCCCCCTCCCCACGCTACCCCCCGATTGTCCCGCTCCAGTTAATGAAGCCACATCTAGCTGAGGTGATCCTACTTATACTCAAAGGGTTTTTTGGTTTTTAACAAGAGCTCCCAGCTTCTGGTTTCTTCCCCAAATGCCCACAACGGCCAGGACTAGACAGGGGCAGAAGCCCAAAGCTGGGGACTCAGTGAGCCTTCCACAGGGGTGGCGGGGACCCGAGTGTTGGAACCATCACTTGCTGCCTCCAGGGTCTGCACTGACCGGAAGTTGAAATCTGAAAAGGGAGCCAGGTGTCGAACCCAGGCACCCCAATTCCGACGCAGGTGTCTCAGCCGGCACGTTAACTGCTAGGCCGAGTGCCTGCCCCCGGAAGTGCTTCTGCTGTGTGACTTGAACCAGCAGCGAGTTCTCACCACACTGACTGCCGTGGACGTGGTGACGGGACATGAGCAGCCGACGCACACAGCGTGTTCAGTCTTCACCCTCTACGCTTTCGGGACACTCAGGAAGGTGGGGGACAGCCTTAGTGCTTGGTCCAGGCAGCCTGGAGTTAACTTGCCCATCTGGAGCACCCAGCTCCTTCATGGCAAATTTCCGGATCTCTGAGTGCCAGGCAGCTCGCTCCTTGCACCCAGTCCCCCGAGGCATTGTGGGTGTGGAAGGTGTACTCTCGGCTCTGCCCCGTGCTGATGGCAGAGTGGCCTTTCTCACCACCGTGTCTGTGGGAGCCGTCCTGCAGGGCCCCCTCTGAAGGGGCCCCTAAAGTATTTAAATGCCGCTTCCCTGGAGTTTTTCCTGTCACCTGCCTTAGCTTTTTTTTTTTTTTTTTTCTGACAGGTAGAGTGGACAGAGAGAGAGAGACAGAGAGAAAGGTCTTCCTTTTCCGTTGGTTCACCCTCCAATGGCCGCTGCGGCCGGCGTGCTGCAGCCGGCACACTGCGCTGATCCGAAGCCAGGAGCCAGGTGCTTTTCCTGGTCTCCCATGGGGTGCAGGGCCCAAGCACTTGGGCCATCTTCCACTGCACTCCCTGGCCACAGCAGAGAGCTGGCCTGGAAGAGGGGCAACCAGGACAGAATCCGGTGCCCCGAACCGGACTAGAACCCGGTGTGCCGGTGCCGCAAGGCGGAGGATTAGCCTAGTGAGCCATGGCGCCAGCCGCCTTAGCATCTTTTCTAGTAAGTATACAGTGAGTATACCGATGCCTCTCTACTTACAGTGAGTTGCATCCCAGTAAAGCCATTGCAAGTTGCAAACGTAAGGGGGCCAGCGTTGGCACGGTCGGTTAGGCTGCCTCTTGGAACGCCAGCATCCCAGGTCGGAGTGCTGGTTCCGGTCCCAGCTGTTCCACTTCCAATCCAGCTCCCTACTTACGTGCCTGGGAAAGCAGATTACGACGCAAGTACTTGGGCCCCTTCCACCCACATGGGGGACCCAGATGGAATTCTAGGCTCCTGACTTCGGCCTGGCCCACCCCAGCCACAGTGTGGCCATCGGTAAACCAGCTGATGGAAGATCTCTGTCTCCTTCTCTCCTTGTCACTCTTTCAATTTTTTTTTTTTTAATTGACAGTGGTTTTGGCTTCGAATAATAAGGCTTGCATTCTGCTTCTCGCTTTGGGTATAACCAGTCAATCCCAGGAGACATTCAGCCGTTGAATACAGATAAGCCTCATGGTCTTGTTGCCCGCGTTCTAACAGCACCACACTGCACAGCGACAGCTGGGGGAAGGCCCCAGTGCCAAGTGCAGTCTCCTGCAGGCGGACATTTGACACCATCATAAAGTCGAGGAATCTACAATGAGCCATCGTGAGTCGGGGGCCATCAGGATAGCGTTCTCTGGAAGGTCCCGCTGTGCATGCTGTAGGCATGAGTGTAAACAGTGGCATCCTACCTGGCCTGCCTTTTTTTTTTTTTTTTTTTTTGACAGGCAGAGTGGATAGTGAGAGAGACAGAGAGAAAGGTCTTCCTTTGCCATTGGTTCACCCTTCAATGGCCACTGCGGCTGGCACACCACACTGATCTGATGGCAGGAGCCAGGTACTTATCCTGGTCTCCCATGGGGTGCAGGGTCCAAGTACTCGGGCCATCCTCCACTGCACTCCCTGGCCACAGCAGAGAGCTGGCCTGGAAGAGGGGCAACCGGGACAGAATCCAGAGCCCTGACCGGGACTAGAACCCGGTGTGCCGGCGCCGCAAGGCGGAGGATTAGCCTAGTGAGCCGCGGCGCCGGCCTCCTACCTGGCCTTTCTCTCCTCACACCCGCCTGCCTGCACATGGCACACCTCACCCCTGCCACCTTTCAGAGGGGCATGCCACCTCTTGGAAGCCTTCCCTGGTGCTCTGGCCACACAGCCCCTTTCCTGACCAGTTGGCTGGGAACCTCAGCTCTCGAGCCTAGTGACAGCAGATGAACTCTTCGCCCTGCGTCCTTTCTCACCCACTGGTAAACCTGTCCCTGTAGGAGGATTGGAATGCAGTGAACACGGAACTTAGCCAGTGGACACTTCCTGTCGCCTGCAGCACCTGCTCAGCCTGCTGCCCAGTCTGCTGGACACGAAGGGCCTTCAGAAAGCTGGAGGGGACCGGCGTCTCGGCAGAGTGGGCTGAGCTGCCATTAGCAACACCAGCAACCCGTATCTCACTGGCATGCCCAGCTTCCAATCCAGCTTCCTGCAAATGTGCCCGGGAGATAACAGATAATGGCTCAGATAAATAGTAGACAATGGTCTGCCACCCACGTGGGAGACCAGGATGGAGTTCTGGCTCCTGGCTTCAGCCTTGCCCCGCCCTGGCTGTTGTGGCCTTGTGGGGAATGAACCAGCAGATGGAAGATCTGGGTCCTCCTGCCTGACTCACAGCCCATCACTGACTTGGGGGTGATGGAAGGAGGAAGCTGCTTACTGCAAAGCACAGAGCAAGGAGCTGGACAGCTGCTGCTTCGCTCCCAGCCCCACGCCCAGGAGTTAGGGGCTGCAGGATCAGGTCCTGTCCAAGTTCCTGGTTGGTCATTGGAGCTCGGGACCTTCCTTTGATTGGTCAGTGATGCCGTGGTCTGTAGAGAATGTGTTGCGGTGGCCAGGTGGGCTCCAGGAGGTCTGGGAGGGTGGCAGCTCCGCCCTGCCTGGACCTGGCCACCCCAGGGCAACGCTGGCCTTCCGGGGTCTTATCTATTGGGGAAGCAAAGGACTCCTTGAGTCAGTCGGTGATTAGAGCCTTGTAGGGCCAGCTGTGTCACTCCCCAGTGAATTTCTTTTGATAAAGGCCAGGCAAGGACACCGCGGGTTAAGGGGGACAGAGGCAACGCTGGGCGTGTAGGGGCGCGGTTTCAACGTCCTCCCAGTCCCCTGGAAGACAGGCTGTGTGTGCGGGTTGTTCCAGGGAAAAAAGTCTTCTGCCTGGCCCCGCTCCACAGGCCCGACCTCTCTCAAGGTGGGATGGCCCATGAGCACAACCCCAGCTTCCCAGGGGCTCGGCGGCCTTGACCCTGAGCCTTGTGGCGTGAGTGTGAAGCAGTGGCTGTGGACGCGCGGGTCAGCGGTCGGAGCCAGCGACGTGCGCCCTGCAGGCCAGGGACGAGGGTGGGAGCCGGGCCTGCAGGGGCGGCCACGAGGGTCATTAGCCCCCTCGCTGGGGCGAAGCAGTGCGTGTGGTGACCGACAATCGTCCTGGAGGATTTAGGGGGATTTGGCCAAGTGTCCCTGTGGGCCCCCAGCCTCCTCCTAATCCCGGCCACATTTCAGACTACTTAGGATCGCATTAAATGTCAAAGCCGGCGTTTAGGGAAATGTCTACATTTCGGATGCATCGCCAGGGTCAGGGGAGAAGCGGCCGGGAATCTCGGAGCGAGAGGCGGGAGAGGCGCTCTGTGTGGTCCGGCGCCCCCGCGGCCTCGCCGCCCAGGAATGCGGGCTTTTCACATGCAGAAAATGCTCACGCTTTGTTTCCGCCTCGGCCTCCCGGGGGCGCGGGGCCGCCGGCCCCCGGGAGAGCCGCGCCGCCCCCGGCCCCGGGCGCCCCCTGCCCCCGCGGGGAGCGAGCCGGGACGGAGCCGTCGAGGAAGACCCCGGGTCTCGCCTCGCCGGGGGACGCCGGCCAGGGCCCCGGACGCGCGCATCCTCCGGGCACGGCGGTGGGGGGCGCAGAGCCCACCGCCGGGGGTCCCAGGAGACGCGGGGCGCCCCCTGCCCCCGCGGGGAGCGAGCCGGGACGGAGCCGTCGAGGAAGACCCCGGGTCGGGATCCTCCGGCCGGGGCGCCGGCTGCTGCAGGCGCTGGTCTGCGGCGGGGGTGGGGGCGCAGAGCCGACCGCCGGGGGCCCAGGCGCCCAGGAGACCCTGCGCGCCCCCTGCCGGCCGCCCCGCGCCCCGCGACGTGCGGGCCGCGCAGACACCGACTGCGGCGCGCGCTGTGTCTCTCCTGTTTTATTTCGTTTATTTATTTTACTCTGATTCACTTAATGATTTCTGTTTATTCCGCTTTATTCATGTGTTCCATTGTTTAATTTGGTATTTGATGGCATTGTATTGAGAGTTACTTTGGGGTTTGTTTTCCCCAAAATTTAGTTATTTATCGGTTTTTTTTTTTTCTCCTTTTTAAAATCGAGGGGAAGAGCAGGCCCCTCTGAACCTTGCCCCAGACCCTGACTCCGCCTAGAGAAATGCGGAGACCCGGTGACACGGTCCTCGCGGGGAGCCCAGGGTGCGGGTCGGCTCCCCCGGGAGTCAGGCAGGCCTTCATAGGTGTTCCTGGACTGCCTGTTACTTATGCCTCGACATTTCTCCAACGAAGAACCCCGGGAGCCCCGGTCCCCGCGGGGCGCTGGCTGGGGGGGGGGGGCTGTTCCCCACGCAGACGCTGAGAAGGTGGCCAGCAGGGAGCTGCTTGCCCTCTGCGGTGGACCAGGGGCACACCCCCCCCCCCCCCCCCCCCCCCCCACCCCCCCCCCCCGGTCAGGGCGATGTGTCATCTCCTACTTTGGAAAACACCAGATGAATAGTAAGCCGTGTGAGCCTGGATCACCTGTGACCATTCTGCCAACAAGTGCTGAGCATCCTTTTTGTTTTCACTGAACTTTGAGGGCAGGGCGTACGTGGGGCGACACTTCGCGGCGAGGCTTCAACCTGTGTCTCTAAGAACCCATGCATTCCCTAAACAACCACACACACAGTCTCCTAGGAAATTTAACACAGCCGAGATAATTGTATCTAACACCTCCGCTGAGGTCTTTATTTAATCTTCTTTAATTCACAAATTTTCCCCAGCCTTTTTTGGCCTGCAGTACCTGGGCTTAACCTACTATGCCACAGCGCCAGCTCCATAAATGAGTCCTTTTTTAAAAGCATATTTATTTTTGGCCGGCACTGTGGCTCACTTGGCTAATCCTCCGCCTGCAGCGCCGGCACCCCAGGTTCTAGTCCCGGTTGGGGGCACCAGTTCTGTCCTGGTTGCTCCTCTTCCAGGCCAGCTCTCTGCTGTGGCCCAGGAAGGCAGTGGAGGACGGCCCAAGTGCTTGGGCCCTGCACCCTCATGGGAGACCGGGGTGGGGGGCACCTGGCTCTTGGCTTCGGATCGGCGCAGTGCGCAGGCCATAGCGGCCTTTTGGGAGGTGAACTAACGGAAGGAAGATCTTTGTCTCTCTCTCTCACTGTCTAACTCTGCCTGTCAAGAAATAAATAAACATATTTATTTTGCATCGACTTGAAAGGCAGAACCACAGAAAGAAATACAGGGAGAGAGATCTTGCATCCTTTGGTTCCTTCCCCAAATGCCTGCATTAATCAGGGCTGGACCAGGCTGAAGCCGGGAGCCAAGAACTCCATCTGGAGCTCCCACAAGGGTGGTAGGGGCCCAGGTTCCTGAGCCATCGCCCACTGCCTCCCAGGGACATTAACAGCAGGCTGCATTGGAAGGCAGTCAGGACTCTATCCCACACTCTGAGACAGGATGTGAGTGTTCTAAGCAGAGGCTTTTTAAATATTTTTATTTTATTTATTTGTTTTTTGAAAGGCGAGGAGGCAGAGAGGTCTTCCATCCGTTGGTTCACTCCTCAAAAGGCAGCAACGGCCGAAGCTGCACCAATCCAAAGCCAGGAGCCAGGAGCTTCCTCCAGGTCTCCGAAATGGGTGCAGGGGCCCAAGCACCTGGGCCATCTTCCACTGCTTTCCCAGGCCACAGCAGAGCTGGATCGGAAGTGGAGCAGCTGGAACTAGAACCAGCGTCTGAAGGCGGCGGCTTTACCGGATAAGGCTCAGCACCAGCCCCCACCTCCCTGCCCTGCCCCGGAGCTTTTAAAATATTTTATTTAGGGCCGGCGCCGCGGCTCACTAGGCTAATCCTCCGCCTTGCAGCGCCACCACACCGGGTTCTAGTCCCGGTCGGGGCGCCGGATTCTGTCCCGGTTGCCCCTCTTCCAGGCCAGCTCTCTGCTGTGGCCAGGGAGTGCAGTGGAGGATGGCCCAGGTGCTTGGGCCCTGCACCCCATGGGAGACCAGAAGAAGCACCAGGCTCCTGCCATCGGATCAGCGCGGTGCGCTGGCCGCAGCGCGCTGGCCGCGGCGGCCATTGGAGGGTGAACCAACGGCAAAGGAAGACCTTTCTCTCTGTCTCTCTCTCTCACTGTCCACTCTGCCTGTCAAAAAATAAATAAATAAATAAATAAAAAATATTTTATTTAGGAGAGAATTGTGCAGTGGGTTAAGTTGCACTTGCAGTGCCTGCCTCCCATGTCTGAACACTGGTTCCAGTCCCTGCTACTCCACTTCCATCTCATCCAGCTTCCTGCTAATGTCCCTGGGAGGCAAGAGGCCATTGGCCCAACTGCGTGGGTTCCTGCCACCTACCTGAGTTCAAGGCTCAGCCCTGGTTTCAGCCTGGCCCAGCCATGGCTGTCTCTGCCATTGGAGAGTGAACCAGCAGATGGAAACTCTCTCGTGTGCTCTCTCATCCTGCCTTTCAAATAAACAAATTAAACTTTAGCAAAGAGAACAAAAGAGGGTGAGGCCAGCATTTGGCCTAGGGGGTTGGAATGTCTAGAGTTTTCCAGTATCTGTTATTTTTAAAGTTTTATTATTTCTCTTTTTAAAGATTTATTTATTTATTTGACAGTCAGAGTTAGAGAGAGAAGGAGAGGCAGAGAGAAAGAGAGAGAGGTCTTCCATCTGCTGGTTCACTCCCCAGTTGGCAGCAATGGCCAGAGCTGTGCTGATCCAAAGCCAGGAGCCAGGAGCTTCTTCTGGGTCTCCCACGTGGGTGCAGGGATCCAAGGACTTGGGCCATCTTCTGCTGCTTTTCCAGGCCATAGCAGAGAGCTGGATCAGAAGTAGAGCAGCCAGGACTGGCGCCCATATGGGATGCCAGCGCTGCAGGCGGCAGCTTTACCTGCTATGCCACAGCGCCAGCCCCAAAGCTTTGTTATTTCTAGTGTTACTGAAAGCAATACATGAAATATTCAAACAATACAAAAAGTATAGGGGCCAGCTTTGTGGCATAGTGGATTGGGCTTCTAACTGCAACACCAGCCTCCCATATGAGCACCAGTTCCAGTCTCCACTTCTGGTCCAGCTCCCTGCTGGCGTACCTGGGAAACAACAGAGACCCAAGTGGGGGTACAGGTTCCTGGCTTGGCCTGGCCCGGCCCCAATTGTTGAGGCATTTGGGGAATGGGTCCTCTCTCTGTGTCTCTCTACGTATGTAACACTGCCTTTCAAATCAATCAATCAATCTTTTTTCTTCCATAGATGTCCTTTATTAGATTGAGGAAGTTCCTTTTTTTAAAAAAAAAGATTCACTTATTTATTTGAAAGGTAGAGTTACAGAGAGAGAGGGAGAGACAGAGAGAGGGAGAGACAGAGAGAGAGAGAGGTAGGTCTTCCATCCTGGTTCACTCCCCAAATGCCCACAGCGGCTGGAGCTGATCTGATCTGAAGCCAGGAGCCAGGAGCCAGGAGCTTCTTCTGGGTCTCCCACATGGGTGCAGGGGCCCAAGGATTTGGGCCACCCTCTGATGCTTTCCCAGGAGCATTAGCAGGGAGCTGGATCTGAAGTGGAGCAGGCAGGACTCAAATTGGCGACCATATGGGATGCTGGAGCTGCAGGCTGTGGCTTTATCTGTTACATCACAGCGCCGACCGTAATATGTAAATCTTTTTTTTTTTTTTTAAAGGGATACTCAGGCCAGCGCCGTGGCTCACTAGGCTAATCCTCCGCCTAGCGGCGCCGGCACACCGGGTTCTAGTCCCAGTCGGGGCACCAGATTCTGTCCCGGTTGCCCCTCTTCCAGGCCAGCTCTCTGCTGTGGCCAGGGAGTGCAGTGGAGGATGGCCCAGGTGCTTGGGCCCTGCACCCCATGGGAGACCAGGAGAAGCACCTGGCTCCTGGCTCCTGCCACCGGATCAGCGCGGTGCGCCGGCTGCAGCGCGCTGGCCACGGCGGCCATTGGAGGGTGAACCAACGGAAGGAAGACCTTTCTCTCTCTGTCTCGCTCACTGTCCACTCTGCCTGTCAAAAAAATAAAAATAAATAAAAATTTAAAAAAAGGGATACTCAATTTAAAAAAAGAAGTGAAAATTACTCATAAACAAATATTCAGAGAGAATTACTGTTAGAATTTTGATATATAGTTATATGTTTATATATATATATTTTTTTTCCTTTTTGAGTTCCTGGGTTTGAGTCCTCTCTCACCTTTAGATTCCAGCTTCCTGCACACCCTGGGAGGCAGCAGCGACCGCTCAAGTGACTGGGTGCTGCCCCCGTGTGGCCCTGGATTGAGGCCCCAGCTTCAGCCCCAGCCCGTCCTCGGGTCTGCAGGAAGGGTTCCTGGCCAGGTTCCGGGCAGGGGGACTCGGACACCCCTGCATCCAGGCCCCAGCTCAGAGGCCGGGCTCGGTCTTCGGGGGCCTGCCTGTCCCTGACGTGCACGTCTGTGGATCGGGGGTGACGCTCATGGGCTGGGCAGTTGGGCCGTGAGTGAGAGAGGAGCTTGCCTGAGGCCTGGGTCCCCGCCCGCAGGTGAGGACGCAGTGCAAGGGCGATGGCCGCTGCTGCAGGGGAAGGAGTGGGTGGGAAGGGCCTCCCCAGCTCTGCCCCTTGCGCGGAGCCCCCCCCCCCCCCACGTTCCCAGCAGGCCACACTGGCTGCTCCTCCTTTGCAGCACCCTCAGGACGGTTTCCTGGGTCAGCTGTGTGCAGTCCCAGGCAGCTCCTCACCAGCCACACTGGCCGAGAGGCTGCCAGGTGTCTGTGGTCGTTGTCCCCTCTGCTCCAGGGCTGACGTCTGTTGGTTAGGTGGTTGTTGTATTTGAAAGTGGCCAAGAGAGACCTGAACCATCCGCTGGTTCACTCCCCAAAAGGTGGCAACTGCCAGGGGCTGGGCCAGGCTGAAGACGGGAGACAGGGACTCCATCGGGGTCTCCCGCATGGGTGGCAGGGGCGCTTGGAAAGTGAACAGAGAGGACTCGAACCCGCACGCAGAGCTGGGATGCCGGCGTCACACGCAGTGGCTTAACCCGCCACACCACAGTGCTGGCCCCAGGTCTGATTTCGTACTCGCCGAAATTCAGGTTTGGCTCAGCATGGAAACGGAGGTTCAGGGAGGAAACGCTACATTTGGTCCCCAACCCGCGGAGTCACTCGGTAAAACTCGGAGGCGGACAGCACCGAAAGCTCCCAGGAACCCGGGCAGCAGCAACAGCGAGAACGGTGAGCTGCAGGCCGGCATTCGAGAGCTGCAGGCCTGGGCCAGCGCGGGGGCTGCCCTCACAAGGCCAAGGCTGGCATCCCGGAGCTAAGCTCTGGCAGGAGGCCCGGCTGCTCCGCTTCCCATCCACCTCCCTGCTAATGCTCCCGGGAAGGCAGCAGAGGGCGCAGGTGGGAGACCTGGGCTGGATTCCTGGCTTCTGGCTTCAGCCTGGTCCAGCACTGTTATGGGCGACTGGGGAGTGAACCCACGATGGAGGCTCGCTCTCTCGCTGTCTCTCCCTCTCTGTCGCGCTGCTGTTCAAATAAAGAAACAAATAAATACAGAAAAAGACGGGGCAGGCGCCCTGGCTCACTTGATTAATCCTCCACCTGCGGTGCCAGTATCCCATGTGGGCGTGGGTTCTAGTCCCGGTCGGGGCACTGGATTCTGTCCCAGTTGCCCCTCTTCCAGGCCAGCTCTCTGCTGTGGCCAGGGAGTGCAGTGGAGGATGGCCCAAGTGCTTGGCCCTGCACCCCATGGGAGACCAGGAGAAGCACCTGGCTCCTGGCTTCAGATTGGCACAGCTCTGGCCGCAGCGGCCATTTGGGGGGTGAACCAACGGAAGGAAGACCTTTCTTTCTGTCTCTCTCTCACTGTCTAATTCTGTCAAATAAAAAAGAAAGAAAAAGAGGAGGCCTAGAATTTTTGCCATTTTGGAAATTTTAACCAGGTTTAGGTGTTCAAGAAAATTTTTGACGAATATAAAAAGTGTGGGTTTACGGTGTTTTAATTGACAGTGAAGTTCAGAAAGAATCAGGAACAAATATTTAAAAACCAGAGTCCTTGGTCATGGTGTTGTGGTACAGCAGGTTAAGGCGCCACCTGAGTCAACAGCATTCCATATAGGCGCCGGTTCAAGTCCCGGCTGCTCCACTTCCGATTCAGCGCCCTGCTGTGGCCTGGGAAAGCAGTGGAAGATGGCCCAAGTGCTTGGTATCTGGGCCCCTGCACCCGAGTGGGAGACCCAGAAGAAGCTTCTGGCCCAGACCTGGCTGTTGTAGCCATTTGGAAAGTGAACCAGTGGGTGGAAGCTCTCTTTCCTTCTTTCTCTGCGACTCTGCCTTTCAAATAAATAATCAATTGAAAAAAGCAAAAAAAAAAAAAAAAAAAAAAAAACCAAACAAACAAACAAAAAAAAAACAAAAAACTCTTTGGCCGGTGTGTGACTTGGACCAGAGAGAGGTGTGATGAGATCCATGAAATCACAGATAGAAAAGTAGAACTGTGGCACCGCGGCTCCCTAGGCTAATCCTCCACCTGCAGCACCGGCACCCCGGGTTCTAGTCCCGGTCGGGGCGCCGGTTTCTGTCCCGGTTGCCCCTCTTCCAGGCCAGCTCTCTGTTGTGGCCAGGGAGTGCAGTGGAGGATGGCCCAAGTGCTTGGGCCCTGCACCCCATGGGAGGCCAGGAGAAGCACCTGGCTCCTGCCTTCGGATCAGCGCGGTGTGCTGGCCATGGCGGCCATTGGAGGGTGAACCAACGGCAAAGGAAGACCTTTCTCCCTGTCTCTCCCTCTTACTGTCCACTCTGCCTGTCAAAAAATTAAAAAAAAAAAAAAAAAAAAAAAGCTGGAGAGGGAGGGTAGATCCAGAAGCTGAAAGCTAACACGGTCCCTGTCCGAGGCCCTCCAGGGTCCCCAGCGCCTACAAGGAACAGAGACTCTTCCTGGCGCCCCCCAGCAGAGCTGCGCTGGGGGTGCCCCCACCCTCCCAGCCCCTCTGAGCCTGAGCAGCCCCAGCTGCACCTGCAGAGCCAGTGGTCCCCGTTTAGAGAGTGACCCTGCTGAATTAAAATTCAATTAATCTGACTTTAAGGGCAAGAGAAACTATTTGTGAAAAATCATTAAACAGTACATAAAACCCTTTGAGGAACAGTGACTCCTAGGGGCGGTACGGCCTGGCTTTTGTGAAGGTGCTTTGGGCCCAATGAGTTAACTTTTTTAAGGAATTTTAACAAGATAGCGGTCAAAGTGGAATTTGTTCGTGTCGTTTATTTAAGGTTTTACAAGGCCCTGCAAAGAGTCCCTCCCCGAAGTCTGGAGGAAAAGCGGATTTGATAGCAACGTGTGAGAGGTGGGCTCCGGGGAGGCTGCTCTCAAACCTTCAGAGGTGACAGGGGCTGGGGAACTGTCACACAGGAGAGGCGAGGAGGCCTGCAGCCAGGGGTCCTGCAGGGGCCCAGGGAGGCCAGCCCCGAGCTATGCAGCAAGGACCAGCGCCGGAGGCCTGGTGAGCCGGGCATGCGCTCTGCGGTCTAGCTGATGATCTGGAACCCGGGGACCGTAACTGCATGTGGGCTGTGTGAGCTACAGCTCACGGTCTCAGGAAACGAACAAGCAAGGGCTTGGGAACTTTCTAAGATGTATGTATTTATTTGAAAGTCAGAGTTACACAGAGAGAGAAGAGAGAGAGAAAGAGAGAGGTCTTCCATCTGCTGGTTCACTGCCCAATTGGCTGCAGTGGCTGAAGCTGTGCCAATCTGAAGCCAGGAGCCAGACACTTCTTCTGGGTCTCCCATGCGGGTGCAGGGACCCAAGGACTTGGGCCATCTTCTACTGCTTTTCCAGGCCGTAGCAGAGAGCTGGATCGCAAGTGGAGCAGCCAGGACTTGAACCGGCACCCATATGGGATGTCGACACTGCAGGCAGAAGCTTAGCCTGCTGTGCCCCAGCGCCGGCCCCGGGGGTGATTATTCTCTCTGGGACAGTCCACCAGCACCTTTCTGGGCAGGAGGAAAAGGTGCCATCATCAGGCGTGCAGTAGGCTCATGTTTACATTAGCATACATCTCTACTGACTCCCTTTTCTCTCTAGCATCTATCGCTTCTTAAATTCAGTTAATTTACTTTTATTTTTGTTTGGTTTGTATTTTTTTAAATGTACATTTTTTTTTTTAAATTTACCTGAAAGGCAGAGTGAGAGAGAGAAAGAGAGGTCTTCCATCCACTGGTTCACTCCCCAGATGGCCGCAACAACTGGGGCTGGGCCAGGCTGAAGCCTGGAGCCAGGAGCTTCTTCCGGGTTTCCCATGTGTGTGCAGGGGTGCAGGCACTTGGACCATCTGCTGCTGCCTCCCCAGATGCATTCTGATCTGTTAACAGGGAGCTGGATCAGAAGTGGAGCAGCCAGGACTCCAACCGGTGCCGGCTCTGCAGGCAGCAACTGTACCTGTTAGGCCACAACGCTGGCCCCCCAAATGGTGTCTTAATCACTGTACCAAATGCCCAGCCAGTGGCTCGACTCAGTTTTCAAGGCCCCATCGTGCTGTTTCCCACAGCAGCCGTGTGACTTGCAGCCCCTCCGACAGTGTGCAAGGACTCCTTTCTCCCCGCGTGCTGGTTTGACCCTGGCTATGGGACTCCAGGCGGGTGCCCTTCCTGGAGACAGCAGGCTCAGGGGAGAGGCACACACCTTGCACAACCCCACCTTCCGCAGACTCCCAGGCTCCGGGGTGTTTACCATTCCCTCACCTTGGGATTTGCTCATGCCTGACCTCTGCGCTTTGTTCCAGGTACTCCCTCTGTAATGTATGCTTTTCATGCTACCCCGTCCAGCTCATGAGCCTTGGTCTCTAAGCCCTTCACCCACACCTCGGCTGCCCAGGGTCCCCGGATGCTTCGCAGCTGAGGAGGCTGGCCACCTTCCCCTGGGTGTCCCTCAATAAAGAACGTGTAGTATACACACTGGCACTCATACGGGATGCAGGTGTCACAAGTGACGGTGTAACCCACGGCACCACAACACTGACCTCATTAAATAAATAAAATAAAATAAAATACAACAGTTTTAAAGATAACTATGGGAAGTGATTGGTATGTTAATGACCTTGATGTGGTAATCAGTTCACAGAATATAGGCATAGAAACATGTCGTGCAAGCACATACAATTTTTAGGTATCAGTTATAATGCAGTAAAGTTGGAATGTTTTGAATCTAAAAATGAATACATTTCTCCACCAAACTGTAAATAAAAATTCAGTTAAAAAAGCATACGTTTTGAACTGCAACTTCACCAAAGAAAAACCATAATTTGCAAATAGACACGGGACAGGAGGCTCCACACCATTAGGTATCAGGGAAACGCAAATTAAAACCCACTGCCACTTGTGAGGATCCGCATCGCGTATCAAAGTGGGAGTCCCAGCTCCGGCTTCGGACCCAGCTCCCTGCTAACGCGTCTGGGAAAGTAGCGGAGGCTGGCCCAGTGCTTGGACCCCCGCACCCAGGTGGGAGACCTGGATGGGAAGATGGGGTTCCAGGCTCCTGGCTTAGGCTGGCCCAGCTCCGGCCTTTGTGGCTATTTGAGGAGTGAATCTTGGGGGGGGAAAGCGTTCTCTGTCTCTGTCACTCTGCCTTTCAAATAAATTACGTACTTACTCTTAAAAAAAGAAATCAAGACGAGATACGACCACGCGTCAGACAGAACGGCTCAAGGTAAAGCGAAAACAAGCTGAGCACCGGAAGCTTCGGCGGTGAGGAAGGCAAACTCGGCTCTTCCCTCTTCTGGGGGAACTCCACAGGGCACAGCTGTTCCCGAAAAGACGTGGCAGTGTGTTGCGAAGCTAACCTGCACCTACTATATAAATCAACCTTTGTATCCCTGGGTATTTTCACGGGAGAAAAGGAGAGACTTTTCTCATTAAAGACTTTTATGCAGGGGCCTGTGTTGTGGCACAGCTGGTAAAGGCACTGCCTGCAACACAGGCATCCCATATGCGTGCCGGTTCATGGTGTCCCAGCGGCTCCATTTCCTATGCAGCTCCTAATAACGACCTGGGAAAGCAGCAGATGATGGTCCAGGTGTTTGGGTCCTTGCCATCCACGTGGGAGGACCAGATGAAGCTCCTGGCTCAGCTCTGGTCATTGCAGCCATCTGGGGAGTGAACCAGCGGATGGAAGACCTCTCTCGCTGTCTCTCCCTCTCTCTCTGTAACTCTTTCAAATAAATAAAAACTTTTGGGACCGGCGCTGTGACACAGAGGGTTAACGCCCTGGCATGAAGCGCTGGCATCCCACATGGAGGTCAGGGACCCAGCTGCTCCACTTCCGATCCAGCTCCCTGCTGTGGCCTGGGAAAGCAGTGGAAGATGGCCCAAGTCCTTGGGCCCCTGCACCCACGTGGGAGACCCAGAGGAGGCTCCTGGCTCCTGGCTTCGGTTCGGCGCAGCTCCAGCTGTTGCGGCCATCTGGGGAGTGAACCAGCGGATGGAGGACCTCTCTCTCTCTCTCTCTCTCTCTCTCTCCCCCTCTCTGCCTCTCCTCTGTGTAACTCTTTCAAATAAATAAATAAATAAATAAATCTCTCTTAAAAAAAAAAAAAAACCTTTCCCCCCCCCACAAGAGTTGCATGTAAATATTCAAAGCAGCTTTCTTTGTAACAGTCAAAACTTGAAATTAAATCAACCCAAATGTCCAACGACAAGGGAATGGGTAAAGGCATTGCAGTGGCTGGCACTGTGGTGTAGCAGGTAAAGCCGCTGCCTGCAGCTTTGGCATCCCATATGGGTGCTGGTTCCAGTCCCATCTGCTCTTCTTCTGATCCAGCTCTCTGCTATGGCCTGGAAAAGCAGTGGAAAATGGCTCAAGTCCTTGGGCCCCTGTACCGCGGAAGAAACTCCTGGCTCCTGGCTTTGGATCGGCGCAGCTCTGGCTGTTGTGGCCATCTGGGAAGTGAACCAGTGGTTGGAAGACCTTTCTCTCTCTCTGTCTGCCTCTCTATAACTCTGCCTTTCAAATAAGTAAATAGATCTTTTAAAAAATTGAAAAGAAAAATACAAGACTTGTTTTGTTATACTTACAATTTTGCAGTTCAAGCATCCATACTGGCTCACCTGGGTGGGGTTCGGGCTGGATATTTCAAGATGGCTTCACTCATGAGAGGACTCCAAGAAGTTCAGGGAATAATGGAATTAAAGGATAAGTTTATTTTGGTGCAAAAAATTTTTGCAATCTATGTGTAGTCCTTTTCATGAATATGCATTTTTTTCAAAGATTTATTTATTCCAAAGTCAGGGTTACACAGAGAGAGAAGAGGCAGAGAGAGAGAGAGGTCTTCCATCCACTGGTTCACTCTCCAATTGGCCACAGTGTTGGAGCTGCACCAATCCGAAGCCATGTGCCAGGAGGCGGTGGCTTTACCCACCACACCACACCGCCAGCCCTGTAAATATGCATTTTTAAAGGATTTTTAAAAAATTTATTTAAAAGGCAGAGTTACAGAGCGAGAGGGAGAGACAGAGATTTTTCCATCTTCTGGTTCACTCCCAGTGAACGGCTTAGAGGTTTGGGCTGGGCCAGGCTGAAGACAGGAGCCAGGAACTCATCCGGGTCTTCACAGATATGCGGGGGTCCATATGCTTGGGCCGTCTTCTGCTGCCTTCCCAGGTGCATAAGCAGGGAGCGGGATCAGAAGCGGAACAGCTGAGACTCGAACCAGCACTCTCATTTAGAATCAGGCATTGCAAGCGGTGGCTTAACTCACTGGAACACAACGCCAGCCCCATAATCAGCATTTTCTACAAGTGTTTTGAAGACCCCTCGTACACATAATTTCATACGTACATGGCATCCAAATAAGCTGATCTTTTCATTGCATTTTCTATGGACATTCTTTTTTTTTTTTTTTTTTTTGACAGGCAGAGTGGACAGTGAGAGAGAGAGAGAGACAGAGAGACAGAGAGGAAGGTCTTCCTTTGCCGTTGGTTCACCCTCCAATGGCCACCGCGGCCAGCGCGCTGCGGCCAGCGCACCGCGCTGATCTGATGGCAGGAGCCAGGTACTTATCCTGGTCTCCCATGGGGTGCAGGGCCCAAGCACTTGGGCCATCCTCCACTGCACTCCCTGGCCACAGCAGAGAGCTGGCCTGGAAGAGGGGCAACCAGGACAGAATCCGGCGCCCCGACCGGGACTAGAACCCGGTGTGCTGGCGCCGCAAGGCGGAGGATTAGCCTAGTGAGCCGTGGCGCCGGCCTCTATGGACATTCTGAAGGCCTTGGTACACGTGTCACCTTGGTGGGTACAATGGGGGCTCCTCTCAAACAGTCCCCTTCGAGGAGTCTGAGCCTCTTGGTGGGGTCTCTAGCAGGGAGTCAGACCTCCTGCATTGTGACTTTGGATAGGAGAGACCAAGGTGCTGGCTGCCAGTTCTCGGAACGGGTAGGCCTTCCTTTCAGTGGTCCAGGGAGCCAGGAGCCAGCCCAGGTGCTGGAGGGGCAATTGAACTCAAGCCTGGATGAGAGCAGACTTGGAGCTGCGGGGCAGAAGCCACACGGGGAAGGCGGACTTGGGCAGGGACGGGGCCCTCGCCAGCGTGGGTAGCAGTTGCAGTTCATTGTTCTTGGCAAGAGGAGGCCCTTTCAACCCTGGAGCAGGTGGAATGAATGAAGGGCAGGATTAGGCTGAAACAGGGAGGGATAAATAGCAGAGAGTTTTCCAGCCACAAAATCAGGCAGCACCGGGGGTAGGTAGCTTAAGACTCAGGTTGGATCTTCATCCTGCTGCTCTATTTATTTTAAAAACAGGGTTGATCGTTTCTCTGCCCCTTAGTATGAAAGACAAATTTCATTTTCAAACACCGGGACTGAGAGCTTGGGATTTTCAGGGTGGCCCCGGGCCGCCCCTGGGGCCTGGTGCTGAGTGACAGGAGGCCGATACTGCCCCTTCCTTCTGCAGGGCGGAAGGAGGAAGTGACTGGCCGGCCGGGAGCCCAGGGTAGTGATCAAGCAGTGACAGGCGTGAGGGTAGGCAGGCAGTTTGCCAACCAGGCTCTGAATGCTGATTATTTTAAAGGTGCGGAGGTGAGGAGGGCTTGCACGTGCTGGCAACTGTAGCAAGCGCTGTGTGGTCAGCAGCTTCTTCAGCCCTGATAGGCTGGGTACTTGTAACATTCCCGGCAGGCAGATAAAAAAAAAAAAAATTGAGGCAGAGAAAGGCTAGGTACACTTGCCCAAAGTCACACAGTTAGGAGTGGGGGGTGGGGGTGGGGTGAGCCTCACCCAGTGGTAACCTGCCTTTAACTACCAAAGCTGGGTATTTAACTTTTTATGCGTGCAATTTGAGTTTCCCTACGGTCATTTATATAGTTCCTGGTGACTAGAGCGTCTAGCATATCCTCTGACACGCTGCTCCTCTCAACTCCCGGCTTGTTGAAGGCAGCTGACACCCTTCTGTTAATGATTGCAAGGGCGGAGTGAAGAGTGGGCCCCAGTGTGGAGAGCCCCAGCCCCTTTCCACTGGCAGGGTGCAGGCGGTGAATCGATGGTGTCTGCTCAGCTGGCCCCCACCCTGCGCCCCGAAGGTTCCAAACAGTGATTATGATGTAACTTATGTTCCATGCTTTTTTTTTTTTAATGATCTGGCGATTTATATGCTTAAAAATTACACGCATGCATGCCAAGGAGGATGGTGAAAGGTGCAATTTGGACATCAAAACAAACGGTGCATCGAATATTTAATGAAAGGATCAGAGGAAGAACGCAGAAGCAAAGTCGCTCTGATGGAAACGGACCCTGCCCCCAAGCCAGGGTCCGCGAGGGTGGCAGGGGCTGGTGTCACTCTGTGAAACCAAAATATGGTTACGGATGCAGTGGAGAAAAAAAGCAAATTTACTGCCTCTGTGAGCCCAGGGCTGGTTTCTTTTAAAAGGTGGTTGCGTATGAAAACAGCAGATGATTTATTTTCGGGATTCGCAAAGGCTCCCTTGCTAATGTAAACTGGAGAAAGGACAACCGAAAGCTAGGAGTGGGTGTCGATGGAGGAGGATGGCAAGGCGTTTCCCACCTGGGGGCTGCTGGCACAGGACTCTGGCTCGGGTCCTGGGAGTGGATGCGTAGCTCCAGCTCCTCCTCCAGCTTATCTGAAACCTTATTGCAATCCAGCACTAATTTATTATTGATCTACGGCTGTGCCGCATTTCAACAAATCACAACTGTATTTCCACACAACCGGAGTGAAACTGGTCGGCGGGAAGAACTCCGTCTTTCCAACCTGTGGGAAGTTCGGTCTTCCGGGAAATTTGGAATGTGCCCAATTTCCTGGCGATGTGGTGTGAACCGGAGCGGGAAAGGAGAGGAGAGAACCTACTCCTTAAAGAGAAATCAAACCTCCCCTTCCTCTTTCTTCCTTTTTTGGGAGTAATTCTGAGCGACTGTCCCCAGAAAATCAACCCACCTCTTCCTGGAATCACTCTGCTCCCCCAAGGAAGCTCAGCTCACGGGCCCCCCTCTGCCATCCACTTGCAAGACAGTCTGCTGGGTAGGACCAGGGGGCCTGGGGGAGGCCTGTCCCCACCCCCTCCTCTCTTTTCTTTTTGTGGTGGGTGGGGCCAAGCTAGGAGGGAGGCAGCAGATCCGGGCCATCCCAGCTCTGACCTTATGGGGCCATCTTCCTTCTGGCAATTCTCTTCCCCCATCTGTTTTCCTCTTATTTTTATTTTGCTTTGCTTTTAAAAAAAGAACTCAAAACAATCAAAGCAGGGTAAAGAAACAAAACCCAACAAAACTACATGGAGCACCTCTGGAGCAAGGCGCCCATGGTACAAAGGCATACGCGTGCATAGATGTGTGTGTGTGTGTGTGCACACGTGGGTCTCCCATGTTGGACGCAAGTTGCTGTAGTGGCGGCAGATGGTGGCAGGAGAAGCCCCTCTCTCATTTTCAAATGAGAAGAAGTTTCCCTGGTCTGTCGACAGAGGAGGAGCTGCAGCTTGGTTTTATTTCTCCAATAATTTTCCCACTCACGTCTCTCAGGGACTGGCCACTGATTTCTCATTTTGCACTGGGTGCTGTGGCCCTGCGCCCTTCCCCCGCTGCGGCTGGGTCCTCTCGGGAGCTGTTTGCCCAGCTGGCCTGACTTAAGGGCTCTTTCCAGACAGACCTTCCTCTGGATCCCAGGGAGAGAATCCGCGGAGAAGCAGGGCACGGCCGTGTGTCTCCTTGTATTTTTCCAACTTCATGATCCAGGTGGGGTTGTTCAGGTTGGAAACCAAGCTTCTAAGTTTTTTTTTTTTTTCCGTTTTATGGAAGTTCAATTTGCACACAGTGAAATTTCGGCATTAAATGATGTTTTTGTGTCTCTCCCATCCCCCGGGGGAAGGGTCCCTCACCTCCCAAATGCTGCTTTCTCATCTCCATGTGAAGTTTCGCCCGTTCTAGAATTCCCTGTCAATGCAATCCTAAGGGGTGATCCTTTTGTGCTTGCCTCTGGCCCGAGAGGTTTTCGGATTCATTCAGGTTGTTGCCTGCCCCGGTTAAGTGGAACCCAAGAAGTCACTGGCGGCGAGATGGTGAGCAGACCCGGACAAAGGTTCGGCCTGCAGCCCCAGGGCCACAAACTCCGCAAGTCCTGGGAAGCCGCCCTCGGTGCCTCCCAGGTCACTCCTCTCGGCACCGCCCAGGCAGCCTGGGGCACCACCCAGATGGCCGCGGGGCCGTCACCGGGTCGCCTCCCCCCACCCCCACCGCCCCATTAAAACCACAACAAAAAAAAGGGAGCCGGCCCTTCCAGGGATCAGAATTCAGATTCGTTCAGCTCCACGCATCCCGCCGCACACCACTGTGTGATGTGGACCACAGACACGAACACAAGCCAAGCTTGGAGGCGCGCGCGCGCGCGCGCGTGAGTGTGTGCGTGTGGACCGAGGCGTCCCCAGCAGTGGAGAGCAGCGTGCGCAGAGCCAGGGGTTCGGAACGCGACCTTTTCTTTTTTAAAGCAACGGAAGACTCGCTCTCCGCTCCTCGCTCGCCAGGTTTCAAAGGTCGTCGCTGCAGCCCGGGCCGTCCATCTCCCCAGCGGCCGGCCGCGGGAGGAGGGAGGGAGGGAGGGAGGGAGCACACAAAAGCGGGCCGTGCCGCGAGGGCTAATGTTTCCTGTTTGCCTGGAACCCCCTCCCCTGCTCCCCTCCCCCAGCCCCCTCCCCGCACTCGGGCGGAAGTGAGTTTGCTCCTTTGGAGATTAAAAGGATTCCGAATTCCGATCAGTCCCAATAACCGGCGTCCTGAGAGGAGGAGGAGGAGGAGGAGGAGGAGGAAGAGGCGGCAAAGCAGAGAAAGAGGGGCCGCGCGCGCGCGCGCACGCAGCCCGAACTCGGGGAGTTGCGCGGAGCCCCAGAGGAGCCGAGCCCGGGCGGCGCGGCCGGGGCCACCCGCGTCCCACTCGGCTGCTCGTTCCGGAGAGAGAAGATGACGCAGGCGGGAGCCAGCGGCGCTGGCCACGCGGCTCGCGAACTCGCCGCGCGGGGCCGTTGCCGGCTCCACTGATTCCAGCGCGCCCGGGAGGAGGCTCCGTCCCCGAGGCTCGGGATCGGAGGGGGGACCGCGGCGAGGGCGAAATGGCCCGATGACAAAGGAAATGTGATCCCCCTCCGCTGCCAAGGTTTCAGAGCGGACGGACGCGAGGAGGAGGAGGGGCGCGCGGCGCGGATAGCATTGCACGACGGCCCGCGCGGAGCGGGCAGCGGGTACATCCAATATCTTCCTGCCGATGAATAATTCAGGGCGGCCCGCGGGGACCTGCGGCCCTGCGCCTTCGCGCCGCTAAGCCGGAGGGGTTAAGCCGCGCGCGGGAGGCGCCCGGGTCCCGCCAGGCCGGGGGGCACGAGGGCCCGGGCCGCGTGGGCCGCGCGTGCGTGCTAAGCGCGGGCAGCCGCGGCCGGGCTCCGGCGGGTGCGCGGGAGACTCGACGCGCGTGGGCCGCGCGTGCGTAGAGCGCGCGTGCGGCCGGGCCCCCACGAGCTGCAGCTGCGGCGGGGGCTGACCGCCCTGCAGGGGAGGAGGGGGCTGCGCCTGGCCGTGCGCAAGCCCCGGGCGCAGCACGCCGGGCCACCCAGGAGCCCCTGGCCGCCGCGTCATGCGGCGGGGCGGCCGGCGTCGCGCGGGGGCACACCGGCTTGGCGACGCGCTGCTCCCGCCGTGACGACTTCGGGGCGCCTTCCCGAGGAGAGATTCCGAGAAAAAGCCACGCACCAGATAACCTTCGTCGAGCCAAATTCTGCTGTGGCCCGGACCGGGATCGCACAGCGGGGACTCCCCTTCGGCCAGCGCGCGCGGCCAAGCCCCGGCTGCTCCCGGGAGCCCTCTGACCTCCGAGCCCCTGCTCGCCCCTCGCGTGTCGGGGCTTGTTCCGGCCTCCCCGCCTCGGCAGGAATCCGCGTCGCCCCCGGAGAGTGGCATTTAATGCCCGCGGTGCTGGGAGCAGCCGCGCGCGGGCCGCACGGGCCGCGCCGCCCTGGTGCCGGCTCCCGGGTCGCGGACCTGGCCGGTGCTCTTTGCTGAGTGAGTCGGCGGCTCCCCCACCCGCCTCGTCCGCTCTCTCCTCCTCCTCCTCCTCTTCCTCTCTGGTCTCCTCCCTCCTCCGGGACGGGTTGCAAATGGCTTCGTTCCCCGAGACCGACTTCCAGATCTGCCTGCTGTGCAAGGAGATGTGCGGCTCGCCGGCGCCGCTCTCCTCCAACTCGTCCGCGTCGTCCTCGTCCTCGCAGACGTCCACGTCGTCCGGGGGCGGCGGCGGGGGCCCCGGGGCGGCGGCGCGCCGCCTGCACGTCCTGCCCTGCCTGCACGCCTTCTGCCGCCCCTGCCTGGAGACACACCGGCTGCCGGCGGCGGGCAGCGGCGCGCCGGGAGAGCCGCTCAAGCTGCGCTGCCCCGTGTGCGACCAGAAGGTCGTGCTCGCCGAGGCGGCGGGCATGGACGCGCTGCCCTCGTCCGCCTTCCTGCTCAGCAACCTGCTGGACGCCGTGGTGGCCACCGCCGACGAGCCGCCGCCCAAGAACGGCCGCGCGGGCGCGGGCGCCCACAGCAACCACCGGCACCACGCGCACCACCCGCACCCGCGCGCGCCCGCCGCCGCGCCGCCGCCGCCGCCGCCGCCCGCGCCCGCGCCTTCCCGCCCGACTCCCGGCGGCGGCGGCGGCGGCGGCGGCCCGGCCGCGTCCCCGTCGGCGCTGCTGCTGCGGCGGCCTCACGGCTGCAGCTCCTGCGACGAGGGCAACGCGGCCTCCTCGCGCTGCCTGGACTGCCAGGAGCACCTGTGCGACAATTGCGTCCGCGCGCACCAGCGCGTGCGCCTCACCAAGGACCACTACATCGAGCGCGGCCCGCCGGGCCCCGCGGCCGCGGCCGCGGCGCAGCAGCTCGGGCTCGGGCCGCCCTTCCCCGGCGCGCCCTTCTCCATCCTCTCCGTGTTCCCGGAGCGCCTCGGCTTCTGCCAGCAGCACGGCGATGAGGTGAGCGCGTGGGGCGGCTGTGGGTGCGGGCGCGTGTGCGTGCGTCCCCCGCGTTCCCGGGTGCGCGTTCCTGGGCGAGTCTTCCCCGGAGATCTCAGAAACGCGGGGAGACCGGGACACCTTCGCTTCTCCCGATTTGTTTGTCTACCCCCTCCTCTGGCTACGTCGTGGAGTGTGACCTGGATAGTGTGTGGCGGGCCTGGCTCGCGTGTGCGTGTCGCGAGGGTCCCTGGAGAGTCCAAAAAAGCGCGGGGTTCCTCTTTGCTGTATTGCACTTCATTTTTTCACTCTGTGTGGCAAAACATGGCAACCGTTGTCAATATTTAGTAGGCACGAGCTGCAAGAAGTGGAGTCTGTGTTTGTGTAGGCAGATCGGAGGCCTCTCTGTGTGTCCTCAACTTTGTAAAACTTGCAAATTGTTGCTTTTAAGAGGGGTGCGAGCCGGGCAGAGGTGGTTGCGTGGGTGGACTGCGTGTGCTGTGTCCCCAGACCTGGTTTCCACGTGCGCGCTGCTGGGAAGAAGTTTTTTTTCCCTGTGTGTGTGTGTGTGGGGGGGGGGGTTCATGGTCTGGACTGCGTGGCAGGCGCGGACCTCCTGTGTTGAGGAAGAAGGGGTCTCGTGGAGCCTGGGGGGCCCAGGGAGCCCCCTGGGTGGGGCCCTTTGCCCCGCAGCTGTTTCGCGTGCTGCCCGAACTGCGTGATCTGGTCCCTGGGCTCCCCTACGTGGAAGTACCGGCTGGTCTCGGGGGTGCACGGCGGCTCCGGCCTGTCCGGTTTCCCCAGGTTAAGGGGTGGCCCCGCTAGGGTGCCCCAGAAGCTGGAGTTATCCGGGAGCCGCCCCGCAGCCCCGGGGGCTGGATTCTTAGATGCGAGGGCTGCGTAGAGCAAGCAGTCCTTGGCTTTTAAAACCGGGTGATGCCGGCTTCCTCCTTGACCCTGTTGTTAGCTGAGCGGGAACCCACTGAAAGCAGGGAGCCGAAAGTTTTGGGGAGCAAACTCTGCTTTGGGAGGGGGGTCGTTCGCTTTTGCCATCTGCCTGTGGACGCGGGAGGTTGGATGTGTGACAGCTCTGGGCTGGCCGTGGAGGAAGAGTTGGGGACCCCAGGGACTTTAAATCCCGAGTGGGAGTGAACTCTGCCGGCTAGAGCTGCCGTGGGCCAGCTGATACCCAGCGCCCTAACCTGTTATTGGGGGGGAGGGCGGAGCTCCAGTCCTGGCGGTCTTAAACCGACTTGTCCTATTGGAAAAAAAGTTGAAATTTTAATCTAGCTGGAGTGGGCACCCCCTTTTAAAGGTCCCTTTTCTATACAAAGCTAGGAGCCAACTCCCTCCTTCCTTCGTTGTTTAAGGTTAGAAGGCACTCATCTTGAGTTTTTCCATAGTCACTGGTCAGCGTTTCCAGGGAGTTCGTTCAAAACTTTAGAGAAACAAATGATTGAGCTAAATTCTGATCCAAACCCGAGGAAGGGGAAAAAATGGAGCCAATTCACTTGCAGATTAGGATCCTGTGCTTGTGTGTGTGTGTGTGTTGGGGGGGTGGTTTAAAGGGAGAAGGCCCCCTGAGTCCAGCCAGGATAATTTCACTCCCTCTGGGGAGGGGTGCTTGAGTTTAAATGTCGGTTTTAAATTGGACTGCCAGTTACAGGCACACCTATGTTTTATTTGCGCAAAAGAAGTAGATGCATGGTGTGGCCAGTATTCCCGTTCGGAATTGGTCCACTCGCGGGATGGAGCAGGTCCCCTTGCAGTACACTCACTGTTCTGGGCACAGCGAGGCTGCCGCGGCTCGGCGGGCATGCTTGCATTATCAAATGCGCCGCAGAGCGGAAGGTTTGCCCGGTTCTGAGCAGGCTTGTACTTCCTTTGGTGAGCCTTTTAGATCTCTTGCTGAGAGTGGCCGGCATTGTGAGTTTCAAGGGGACAAGGTGCGGGAAGGCTGCACCTGGTAGGTAGTGAGGCTCCTGGCGGGCGCGAGTCCTCTTCTGTGTTGGGAGCTGGGCTCGCTCTGTTCCTTTCCAGAGCCCTCCCTGGCTAAACGCTCCGGAGGAGGGGGCCGGACTGGCGTGGCCCCCGTCTCTTTTTGTGGTCCACGGTTCTGCGTTTTACCTCCGTTTTTAGAATCTGCTGCTGGACTGAGTTGCTTCTTGCGTCAACAGCTCCTTTCTGGGGGCTGATGCCACCTGGTGCTGGGGAGGGGGAGGAAGAGGAAGCGGGGGGGGGGGGGGGGGCTTTCCCCTGGGCTGAGGCAGGAGTAGCCCCTGGGGTCCGGCCAGCCAGGAGATTGGGCTGTGTGCGGTCCGCGCATGGTTGGTAGCTTGGGAACCTCCAGAGGGGGACTCGGGTCTTGCTTGCTGCTGGTTAGCGCCCGTGAAACCCCGTTGGGCACGTTCGTTCCTTCTGTGCCTAGGAGATCAGTCGGCCTTGGAGCCGCTGGCCACGAGAGTCCCGGCAGAGGCTGTGGCCGGGGCTGGCTCTGGCTCGGGCTCTGGTGACGTGGCCACTCAGGGCCGAGAGAATGCACGTTTCGGGGCGCGAGGTAGGGTTAAGGGTGCGCCTTGAGCGTACTGCAGCTGCCCACGAGGTGCCCTTTCGGAGAGGACCTGAGCAGAAGCCCAGGGGAGCCGGTGCTGGCTCTGAGAGCTGGGCGTTCGGCTTCCCTACCTGTAGGGGTTTGGACCACACCCAGGTCCTCAAGAAAGGCCCCATCGGGAGCCAGTGTGGGTGACAGTGTAGCCCGGCCGGCCCTGCAGCGGGGGCAGAGGGCTTTCCTGCCTCTGCTGTGCAAAGTGGGGTGCGGTGCCGGTGCAGTTTATATCCGGTCCCAGCACTGCACTCTGCAGCGCAGGCCACGCGGGTTCGAGAATTCCACCCCCATCTGACCCTGAAACCTAACTGGCCTCAGACCACTTGCAGCAAGAGATCAGTGCTTGCTGGGGGTTGCACTGTCTGCCCTGAGTGGGGTTGTCTCAGCCTCCAGCCCTGCGCTGTGTTACATCTTTGTTGCATTCCCCGGGCTCCACGCCTTTCAGGGTTGCCCTATCAGTAGTGTTTTTAAGTACAAGGATACTTTTTGTAAATTACAAAAAAAAAAAAAAAGAGAGAGAGAGACTGTTTTCTAGACAGTACAAACTTGTTTTTCACCCCACTACATCATCAGAGTGGTGGTTTTTAACACAAGGTTGAAGTATGAGTATTGTAGACAGAGCTGAAGACCTAATTTCCTACTCTTGTCTCCATCTCTGGAGTTGGCTGGGTAGGTGTCACTAGTACGTTCGTGGAATTTATGACCAACTTAGAATTTATGCCAGAAATGGAATTTTGGAATTTTAGATAAAATCCTGTTAACTGGTTAATTCCAAATGGGGTGGTGTTTTGGCAGGGTTAAAGACAAGGAGAGCAAATGAATAGAACTAACTGAATTCTAGCATTGCTTTAGCTGAATCCACGCACTTCACCTGTTGACCAGAAAACCAAACTTTGCAAACCTTGGAAGTCAGGACAGAGGTTGGTTTCAGTTCAGGTTAGCAGGTGGATAGATGTTCTCAGGCCCCTGTTCCCATGAGAAGGTGCATCATACAGTGCTTGCTTATGGGTATCCTAGTTTCTTAGACTTTTTGGGGGGTTTTCAAAAAATCAGGGCTGGGAGCTGATTACTTCCAGGAAAGTGCATAGGAGTGGATTTTACCCTCCTGGGCCCTGGGAGGTGGGCAGCCTGTGCAGGTGAGTTTACCTCGAGGATAGCCAGCATCGAGGCTGTCAGCCCTGCCTGCTACACACTCTGCACCCTATGTTTTAAGTTTCCTTCCTCAAGTAAGCTGTGCTGGTTTTGGGATTTCAGGGACAAGACATTTGTCTGCCTGATTTTCCTCTCCGATTCTAGGAATATGTATTTAAGAAACACTAAAGGTATTTTGGGAGGAAGATGGGCACTTTCTTCCACACTTGGCGTTCTTCCTGGGACGCTACTGCACAGTACTGTCTCATCAGTGTGTTTTGGAAGTTAAATACAGTTTGTCCTTGGATTAGAGAAATCAGAAAAGTGAAGATTGAGTAAAATCACTTTTTTTCCTGCCCCGGTTTTTGGCTATTTTTGCTATTTATAAATACTATTTTTCAAGAGCCCTTTTTGGGTTGCCGGAGTCCAGTTTCCTAAAACGCTAGTAAAAACGGATGCCTGAAATTTGGAGCCTAGCTTTTTGGTTTTCAGAATGGCCTCATTGAGCAGGTGCAGTGAGGGAGTGGATTCTTCATGGAAGCCGTAGACAAGGTGAGATGGCTTGCAGCGGCTTGCCAGGGCAAATAGAAGTGTTTCTACATCTTCCTGACTTGAAGATTTCGCTTACTTGATAATCCTGCAGCTCTGAAGTTGAAGGGCCTCGGGCTGGACGCCGTCTCTCCGGCCGGCTCTTCTCACTGGCAGGGTTTCTCTTCGTGGTCTTCGGGACTCTTGAGCGCAGAGCTGACTTCCAGCACGCAGGCGGCTTCAGAGCGGCGCTCCCTGCTCCCCTGCCCCTAACACAGAGAGTTCAAGGCCCAGCTCCCTGATGCTGCTCTGTGTTCCCCCTTTCCCATCTCCTCTTGGAAGAGGGCATGGGAGAGATTAAGAAGCGGCAGTTGCCTGCAGTGGGCAAGGTGCCGCCCCGCGAGCCCCCTGCTCCGGTCCCCACTGCTCTCCTTGACCCCTCAGGCTGTGGACAGGCGCTCCAGTCACTCTAACTCTTCAGCCAGTAATGACCTCCTACTTGGGACTCCTAGAGTATTCCTCTCCCTGTGATTTTTTTTTTAAAAATTAATTTATTGGAGAGGAAGAGAGAAAAGTTTACTCTCCAAGTGGCCACAATGGCTGGAGCTGGGCTTATCCAAAACCAGGAGCCAGGAGCTTCTTCAGGGTCTCCCACGTGGGTGCAGGGGCCCAAGGACTTGGGCCATCTTCTACTGCTGTCCCAGTCCATTAGCAGAGGGCTGGATCGGAAGTGGAGCAGCTGGGATTTGAACCGGCGCCCATATGGGATGCCGGCGCTGCAGGCGGATGCCTAAGCTACTGTGCCACAGTGTCAGGCCCCCCCACTCCCCTTCAAGATTTTATTTATTTATTTGAGGCAGAGTTGCCGAGAGGGAGAGAGAGAAAGGTCTTCCAGCTGCTGGTTCACTCCCCAAATGATCACGACGGCCAGAGCTGGGCCAATCTGAAGCCAGGAGCCAGGAGCTTCTTGCAGGTCTCCTATGTCAGTTCCGGGACCCGAGCAGTTGGGGCATCCTCTGCTGCTTTTCCCAGGCAGTTAACAGGGACCTGGATCAGAAGTGGAGCAGTCAGGACTCAAACCACACCCATTTGGCGTGCAGGCGCCCCAGGCAGAGGGCTTAGCCTACTAGGCCACAGTGCTGGTCCTTAGATAGATCCGTTACTAGGCTCATGGTAGACTGCTGCTTTGTTTTGTCAGCCCTAATGTAGACTTTCCCCTCATCCCAGATGCTTCCTAACCTGCCAAGGAGTTATTTTTTTCACTGAATCTGTAGAGATTGGCATACCACATCAGCAGTTAAAGTTTGTTCCCAACCAATTTTCCATGTAGATCCCTATGCAAGGGATGGTCTTTTTTCCCTATAGGTTTGTTTATTTGAAAGCAGAGATCTTCCATCCATTAGTTCACTCCCCAAATGGCTGCAACAACTGGGGCTGTCAGGAGCCAGCAGCTTCCTCCGGGTCTCCCACAAGGGTGGAAGGGGCCCGAGCACTGAGACCCTCTTTTGCTGCCCTCCCAACGGCATTAGCAAGGAGCTGGATCAGAAGTGGAGCGGAGCCGGCGCTCATGGCATGCTGGCATTGCAGGCATTAACTCACTTTACCACAGTGTTGGCCCCTGTGGACCGTAGTTTGTACTCATGAAATATAAAGCATTTTTAGGGGCCAGTGCTGTGGTATACTAGGTTAAGCCTCTGCTTGTGGCACCAGCATTCTGTATGTGCACCGGTTCAAGTCCCGGCTGCTCCACTTCTGATCCAGCTCGCTGCTGATGCGCCTGGGAGAGCAACTGAAGATGGCCCAAGTACTTGGGCCCCTGCACCCACATGGGAGACCCGGTAGAAGCTCCTGGCTCCTGGCTTTGGATTGGCCCAGCTCCATCCATTGCAGCCATTTGAGGAGTGAACCAGCGGATGGAAGACCTCTCTTCTCTTTCTTTCTCTGCCTCTGCCTCTTTTTCTCTGTCACTCTTTCAAATAAATAAATAATTTTTAAAAGATTTATTTTATGGCCAGCGCCGCGGCTCACTTGGCTAATCCTCCACCTTTGGTGCTGGCACCCCGGATTCTAGTCCCGGTTGGGGTGCCGGATTCTGTCCCGGCTGCTCCTCTTCCAGTCCAGCTCTCTGTTGTGGCCTGGGAGGGCAGTGGAGGATGGCCCAAGTGCTTGGGCCCTGCACCTGCATGGGAGACCAGGAGAAGCACCTGGCTCCTGGCTTCAGATCTGCGCAGTGTGCCGGCCATAGCGGCCATTTGGGGGGGTGAACCAACGGAAGGAAGACTTTTCTCTGTTTCTCTCTCTCACTGTCTAACTCTGCCTGTCCAAAAAAAAAAAAATTTATTTTATTTGAAAGTCAGAGTTACACAGAGACAGGAGAGGGAGAGAGGTTCTCCATCTGATGGTTCACTCCCAACAGTCGGAGCTGCACTGATCCGAAGCCAGGAGCCAGGAGTTTCTTCCAGGTCTCCACACAGATACAGAGGCCCAAGCACTTGGGACATCTGCTGCTGCTTTCCCAGGCCACAGCAGAGAGCTGGATTGGAAGTGGAGCAGCCGGGACTAGAACCGGTGCCCATATGGGATGCCGGCGCTTCAGGCCAGGGCGTTAACCCACTGCACCACAGCGCTGGCCCCTAAATAAATAAGTCTTAGAAAAAGAAAATGAGACTTGAGTAAAGTGGCATCAGCAGTCGTTGAATGAACCATGTTTTGGACAAGAGGGAAGCCACCAGTTTGCCGCACGTCTGCCAGCTGTGGGCTGGTCCTCTGACAGTGCCGGTGGGAGAGGCTTCTTAGGGTCACGCACAGCCTTCTCTCGACAGTTTCCCCAGAACGCGTGGCCAAGCTCCGAGCAGAAACGTGAATATGGTAAAGTTGTAGTACACGTGGGAAAAATAAAAGACTTCAGATTGCTCATCTTTTTATATTTCTTATTAAAAACATGTTTTGTTTATTGATCTTTGTTGAACAGTTTTTTTAATTTTTGTTTGTTTGTTTATTTATTTGAGAGGTAAAGTTAGAGAGAGGGAGAGACAGATTTTCCGTCCATTGGTTCACTTCCCAAATGGCTCCAACAGCCAGAACTGGGCCAATCTGAAGCCAGGAGCTTCTTCCAAGTCTCCCATGCAGGTCCAGGGGCCCAAGGACCTGGGCCATCTCCTACTGCTTTCCCAGGCCATAAGCAGAGAGCTGGATCAGAAGAGGAGCAGCCGGGACACAAACCGGCACCCATATGGGTTGCCGGCACTGCGGGCAGAATCTTGGCCCACTAGGCCCCAGTGCCGGCCCCAGTGGAGCAGTTTTTTGACATCGTAATTCTAGGGTGAGCTCCTGATTCTGCTTTGCTTTGGTTTCTCATCTGTGAAGTGAGTGTGGCTCTTTGCAGTGTTAAGAGTTAGTGCTAACTCAGCTCAGTGTCCCCCAGCTGAGGGCAATGGGAAACATTGCTAATAGGTTTCATTAGGTTGTTAGAGTGCTGAGGCAGGTGTTCCCCCTGGTGTTAGACACTGGTTCCCAGCCCCAGCTCCTGAGTCCAGCTTCCTGCCCTGGGAGGCAGAGGGAGAGGCTCAGGTACTCGGGCCCCTGCCAGCCACATGCCAGACCTGCACTGGGTTCTCCTTTTCAGCCGCACTGTTGGCTGTCATTTGGGAAGGGAACCGGTGGATGAGAATTCGTGTCTTTTGCTTCTCAATACTGAAGCCATCGCCTCTCCTCCTTTCTCTTCCTGCAGAAAAGGAGAGTTGGAGAAGGAAACCGATTTTCAGCGTTAGCGGTCGTGGCTAAGCTGTGCATTGGGTCCGCTTAGCATGATTTAAACAAAGCTGTGCAGGGCTTCTGCCAGGTGATGCAAGTGAGCCGGAGGGAAACGCGTAAACCTCTCCTTTTAGGAGGATCAGAGCTCCACTTTGAGTCTGAAAGGACTGTCAGCCTTGCAGGAGAGGGGAGACAGGCTCAGTGAGAGGCCACCCCGGAACCTGCGGCTTGTTATGTTTGCACTCAACGCGAAGTTTCTGTTAACATTTTACACGGTGTGTTGGAGAGTCATTCATGTTTAAACCCAAGATTTTTCTTCTAAGAAGTTCTATATTTTTTCCTCTACTTGAAAGGCAGAGTGATGGAGATCTGGCGTCCACTAGTTCACCCCCCAGATGACTGTAACAGCCAGGGCTGAGCTCAGGCCGGGAGCCTCGAACTCCTGGGTCTCCCACGTGGGTGGGTGGCCCCCGCCAACAGCCGCCTCCTGGGATGCGTTAGCAGGAAGCTGTGTTGGAAGTGGGGTAGTAGCCAGGACTCAAAAAAGCCCCTCTGGTAGGGAATTCGGGCTTCTAAGTGGCGGCTTAACCACTGTGCCATGGTACCCCCTCCATGACGCTGCTTCCCTTGGGAGCTGGGAAGCCAGCAGGTTGGACTTTGCAGGGGACCCCTGATTTCGGGGTGGAATGTTTCGCAACCTGTAATTTCTAAGGCTTGAAAGCGTCACAGAAAAGCCAGTGCATTACAGACGGGGAGACTGAGCAGATACTGCCCCACACCCCCCTCACAGCGCTGCTTACGTACAGATATTGGACATGGACTTTTGAGACCTGCCCTTAAAAATCTGATACCTAGGGGCCGGCGCTGTGGCGCTGCAGCCTTCAGCGCTGCATCCCATATGGGCGCCATTTTAAGTCTCAGCTGCTCCGCTTCCAATCCAGCTGCCTGCTAATGTGCCTGGGAGAGCGGTGGAAGATGGTCCAAGTGCTTGGGCCCCTGCAGCCATGTGGGAGACCCAGAAGAAGCTCCTGGCTTCAGCCTGGCACAGCCCCGGCTGTTACAATCACTTGGGGAGTGAACCCCAGTGGGTGGGGGATCTCTCTCTGACTCTGACTTTTAATAAATCAATTAAAATTTTTTTTAAAGTTGGGTTTCGATGGGCATTTTTCCTATGACATGTGGACAAGAGATGCAGGTGGAGAATTTGGGGGTGAGGTGAAAGAACAGCCTGGAAAATGTTTGCAACTTGATAAAGATAAGAATGTAAGTCTTGGCATTGTCCTGTCGTAGCTGGGTGACTGATCAAGCCCTGCTTGGTTTCTTGCCTTTAGGATGGGAGTGACATCTTAGAGAGCTAGGATACATGAAGATGCTTTGAATGAATTAGAGAAAATTATGTTTCAGTGTACATGCACAGAACTGAGTAGAATTGGGCTTCAACTTTTCCTGCAAGCTGTAGCCAAACAGTAAAATGCCTTTTATGTTACTTCTTTTCCTTTACAATTATTTTTCCTGGTTGGTGGCCAAGCGATATTTGATTCCATAAAATAGTTTGGACTTGACATGTTAAAATTTGTCATCAGAATACTTCTTATAAAGATTATTTATTCAAATTCAGAAGGCAGAGCGACAGAGAGCCATGGAGAGAGAGATGAGAGTGGAGGTTCTGCATCCACTGGTCCACCGTCCACATGGCCCAAACAGCCAGGGCTGCGCCAGGCTGAAGCCAGGAGCCAGGGACTATCTTGGGCCGTCTTCTGCTGTCTTCCCAGGTGTATTAGAACTGGGTTGGAAGCAGAGCAGCCGGGAACCAAACTGGTGCTCCAGTGGGAGGCAGCTGAGCTCACTGGGCCCCGACATGAGCCCCTGTCTGCTAGCTTATAGTTTCTTTATTTAAAAAAATTTTTTTAAATTTACCTTCATTTTATTTGAAAGAAAAAGTGATAGACATGTTTTTCATCTGCTGTGTACTCCCCACATACCTACCACAGGTAGGGCTGGGCCAGACGAAAACCAGGAGCTGGGAACTCAGTCTGGGCCTCTTCCTGTGAGTGGCAGGGGCCTGAATGCCTGAGTAGTCCCCTGCTGCTCACCCTGGGAGCTGGAACCAGAAGTGAGCCTGAGACTTGAACCCAGGCCACTCCAGTGGAGGATGCTGGTGTCCCCCACCCCTCCCCAGGCAGAATTAGAGAGACAGAGAGAAAGGTCTTCCTTCCATTGGTTCACCCCCCAAATGGCCGCCACGGCCGGTGCACTGTGCCGATCCGAAGGCAGGAGCCAGGTGCTTCTCCTGGTCTCCCATGTGGGTGCAGGGTGGGCCATCCTCACTGCCTTCCCGGGCCACAGCAGAGAGCTGACCTGGAAGAGGGGCAACCGGGACAGAATCCGGCGCCCCAACCGAGACCAGAACCTGGGGTGCCAGCGCTGCAGGTGGAGGATTAGCCAAGTGATCCGCGGCACCGGCCGGATGCTGGTGTCTTAACCACTGTGCCAAACACCTACCCCTAAGTGCTTTAAGCGATCTTACTTAAATTGCTAGGGAGACTGTAGCATTCAGGGAGACGAGGTGGGGAATGGTGGAACTTCGCTAGAAGTTGGCTGGTGGAGTGCTTTTTACAGAACTTACAGTGGGTTGACTCTCAAGTATGTAATCGTAGATCTTTCACCTAATTTTTAAAGAAAATTTGTTTTATTTGAAAGGCAGAGAGAAAGAATATCGTCCATCTTGCTGTCCACTCCCAGATGCCTGCAGCCGTCAGGTCTGGGGCTGGCCGAAGTCAGGAGCCCAGAACCTCGTCCTGCTCGCCCGGGTTTGGGCTGTGGCCCCTTGCTTACGCCAGGTGCATTAGCAGGAAGCTGGCCCAGAAGCGGAGCAACCAGGACTCAAACTGGCACTCCGATAATGGGATGCCAGCCTTGCAAGTGGCAGCTTAACTCACTGAGCCACAGCACTGGCCCCCACCTAATTCTTTCTTATTCTTTTAATAATATCCATAAAAAAGATGTTAGAGGGGCCGGTGCTGTGGCGAGTAAAGCCACCGCCTGCAACCCATATGAGTGCCTGGTTCGAGTCCTGGCTGTTCCACTTCTCATCCAGCTCTCTGCTGTGGCCTGGGAAAGCAGTGAAAGATGGCTCAGGTCCTTGGGCCCCTGCACCCGTGTGGGAGACCCCAGAGAAACTCCTGGCTTCCAATTGGTACAGCTCTGGCCGTTGCGGCCGATTTGGGATTGAACCAGCAGATGGAAGACCTCTCTTGCTCTCTGCCTCTCCTCTCTCTTTGGAACTCTGACTTTCAAATAAATAAAGAAATCTTTTTTTTTTTTTTTTAAAGACGTTCGGATCCTTTTCATTTTCCTTCTTCCTGGAGATAGTTATTGATAAATAGAAGAAATAGTTGGTGTATCAGTCAAGAATCTCGGAGACATTACTTATTTACCAGGTATTTTACAATACCTGGTTCATCAAGAATAGGCATCCGGGCTGGTGGTTTAATTCCTGGCTCTGGCTCCTGATTCCGGCTTTCTGCCAGTTTAGAACCTGGATAGCAGTGGTGATGGCTCAAGTAGTTGGGTCCCTGCCAGTCCTGCTTTGGGAGACCTGGATTGAGTCCCAGCCGTGGCGGGTGGGGGTTGGGCATTCGGGGAGTGAACCAGCAGATTGGAGCTCTTTCTGCCTCCCCCAATAAAGCAAAAATTAAAAACAGGCTTGTCAGCTGGTGTGTCCCTGAGTGTCGAGGTGGAGAGGGGGTGCTGGTGGTGATGGTGTGGGGTGAGACTGGTTCCTTCCTCCCGCAGTTAGGAAGCTGTCAAGGGCTCCTGCCACAGACACCCACCAGTGTCGGCATAAAGTTGGTCGATGGCGGGACATGGGAACCAGATAAAGAAGGAGTGCACGCTCGAACCTTCTCCTGAGACACCCAGGGGTCACTCTAATGCCACTCTGCGCTCGCCCGGGCAGTGTGGTCAGACTGCAGCAAGCCAGCTTAGCCTGGTGTAGCAGGTGCACCGGCCGCGGTGCGGTGCAGTGAGCCCTCCGGAGTTGGGGGCTTAGCAGGAGACTGGTGTTTCCCGCTCGCTCTGCTTGTTGATAGCAGCGATGCTCGTGAACTAAAGAGGAAACAGCAGCGCAGAAAGGTGTGATTTCTGCTCTCCTGAAAGCTGATTTGGGAAGGGAGGAGGCAGTGAGTCCCCCCCGGCCAGCGTGGGGTGGCCAGAGTCAGGCTGTTTCTCACTCCTGAATGCCTTTGGAGTCTGCCTGTAGACTGTGGGTGGCTGCAGGTGTGCAGTAGGGCTTCCCAGCATGCCCTGGTTGTAATCCCGAGTGTGACATGCTGTGGGGAAAAGGGGCTGCTCTTTGACTGCCCCCTCTCCCTGTCTGCAGCCCTGTCTGACTGGCAGGCTCTGGCCTCACTTGTGAGACTTTAGGTTTGGAGGGAAAGATACGCCCCTACAGACCCTGTTATTCTGTGTGTGTGTGTGTGTGTGTGTATACACCAAGGTACACTTTGATGTAGTAAAATCCAGCTCTCTTTTGAAAAAAGATTTATTTATTTGAAAGGCAGAGCAGTGGAGAGAGAGGCAGAGTGGGAAGAGAGAAGGAGACACACACACACACACACACACACGAGTGATTTTTTTTTCCATCCACTGCGTCACTCCCCAGAAGGAAACAGCAGCCAGGGCCCGGTCAGGCCGAAGCCAGGAGCCTGAATTGCACCTGCATCTCCCTCGTGGGTGCAGGGGCCGTCTTCCTCTGCCTTCCCGGGCACGTTTGCAGGCAGCTGGGTCAGAAGCAGAGCAGCCGGGACTGGAACCCGTGCTCTGTGGGATGCTGGCATCACCAGCTGCAGCCTTGCTCCCTGCAGCACAAGGCTGGCTTGTCTGAGGGTAACTCTGCACATCTCGACAGAGCCTGGGACCCTCCGCCTGCCTTTTGGCCCCCTAGTAGGCCCCATTGGCTCTAAGAGAGGCTGGGGGCATGAGCGCCTTTTTTTTTTTTTTTTTTTTTTTTGACAGGCAGAGTTAGAAAGGTCTTCCTTCTGTTGGTTCACCCCCCAAATGGCCGCTATGGCCAGTACATGGAAGTGCTCTCTCTGTAACTCTGCCTTAATTTTTTTTTTGGACAGGCAGAGTGGACAGAGAGAGAGAGAGACAGAGAGAAAGGTCTTCCTTTGCTGTTGGTTCACCCTCCAATGGCCGCCACGGCCGGCGCACTGCGCTGATCCAATGGCAGGAGCCAGGAGCCAGGTGCTTCTCCTGGTCTCCCATGGGGTGCAGGGCCCAAGCACTTGGGCCATCCTCCACTGCACTCCTGGGCCACAGCAGAGAGCTGGCCTGGAAGAGGGGCAACCGGGATAGAATCCGGCGCCCTGACTGGGTCTAGAACCCGGTGTGCCGGTGCCGCAAGGTGGAGGATTAGCCTAGTGAGCCACAGCGCCGGCTAACTCTGCCTTTCAAATAAATAAATCTTGTTTTTTTTTTTTGTTTTTGTTTTGTTTTGTTTTGTTTTGTTTGTTTTTTAGTTTGTGAGAGTCATCCTGGCTGCTGCACATCTCTGCGGTTCCTCCTCTTCACTGCTGAGTGGTTTTCCATTGTGTGTGCCAGTGTGTGTCGTGTGTACCGGTTGAGGGACAGCATGTTGTCTATTTGGGGGTGTGACTGAATATCTATCTTAAAGCCTGGGATATGTGCAGCATATTGTTTCCTGATGGAAGTCCTCTTTTTTTAATAAAGATTTATTTATTTATTTGAAAGTCAGAGTTAGAGAAGGAGAGGCAGAGAGAGAGAGAGCCGGATTGGAAGTGGAGCAGCCGGGTCCCGAACCGGTGCCCATAATGGGATGCCGGTGCTTCAGGCCAGGGCGTTAACCCGCTGCGCCACAGCGCTGGCCCCTGGAAGTCCTCATTTTATGTTATTTATTTGAAAGAGTGAGAGAGGGGAGGAGACAGAGAGAGCAGGGTTACAGAGAGGCAAAGGAGAGACAGATCTTCCATCTGCTGGTTCACTCCCAAAATGGCCGCAATGGCCAGAGGTGGGCCCAACCGAAGGCAGGAGCCAGGAGCTGCTTCTGGGTCTCCCATGCAGGCTTAGGGGCCCAGGCACTTGGGCCATCCTCCTGCTCTCCCAGGTGCATTAGCAGGGAGCTGGGTCTGAAGTGGAGCAGCCGTGGGGACTGGACCCCACACCCACGTGGAATGCCCGCAGTGCCGGCCCTGGGAGTCTTCATTTAGTCCATCGGTTTGCTCAGTAAACTTGTGCGACCTTGAGCCTTGATTTCTTCATCTCCGCCCGGAATGGCCACGCCTGCATCAGACTGGCCTGGGGTAGCTTTTGTTTCGGTGGAGAATCTAGTGATTCTGTGGGAAATTGTAGTGTGCCCTGTCTATAAAACACAAGTGCTAAGAAGCAGTGCGAACTTCAGAGCGGGGGAGCAGGCTCCGGGGCCGTGCTGTGTGTGACAGGTTTTGGGTTCTTTGTTTTTACCTTGCTCAGAGCCCTCGGATTTGGGGGGAATATTCTAGTTTGTCTTTGCAGTTTAATTTGATCTTTAAAAACCACATAGGTGCAAATAACAAGGAAAACCAGAGCTCTGCTCAGTTAGGCTCAAACAATCTTGGAAAGGTGTAAGTGTCCCCCCTCCCCCCATTATTATTAATTTATTGGAGAAGCAGAGCTTCCGTTCTCTGGTTCACTCCCCAGATGCTTAGTGACCAGGACCCAGGCGCCTCTTCCTAAATACATCTAGCACCTTCCTTTGTATGCCTTTGTGGTATTAACATTTGTATGTAATAAGCAGCATACAGTTTGGTTAGCAGAGATGCTGTTAATGTTGTTATGTTAATGTTAACTGGTACAGTTAAGCAAAGATCACACTGGTAACACCCTTGCATGGTAGACTTAGGACTATGATGGCATTTGTAGCTGCTGTGGCAAGTCCCAAACTCCATCTGGAATCCCCTAGGTCAGGGTTTTGCTATGTTTTCATCATTTTTTTTTTTAAAGATTTATTTATTTATTTTGTAAGGCAGAGAGATGGGGAGAGAGAAGGATCTTCTGCCCCCTGATTTTACTCCCCGGATGGCCACAGTGGTCTTCTGGGTCTCCCACATGGGTGCAGGGACCCAGGCACTTGGGCCGTCCTCTGCTGCTTTCCCAGGCGCATGAGCGGGGAGCTGGCTTGAAAGTGGAGCAGCCGAAACACCTTCGTAAATAAACACCATCGTATCACCCCTTCTTGCCCACCAAACTTCAACCTAAAAGTAGAGATGGGGGCCCTGCTTAGCATAGGAAAACTACCAATGCAGTCTGCTCCACAGATCCAGGCTCTGCTAATGGCCTGGGAGACACAGGGGTGCCCCTGCCACCCACGTGAGAAATCTGCATTGAAGCTCCTTGCTTTGACCTTGGCCTGGCCCTGGCCGTTGTGGCCTTGGGGGTGGGGGAGTGAACCAGTGGATGGAAGATTCTCTCCCCCCAACCTCTAACTCTACCTTTCAAATAATTTTTTTTATTTAAGCAGAGACAGGGTAGATGTTTGGTTTAGTAGTTAAAGATGCCAGTTGGGACTGGCGTAGTCTGAATCAGTTCCTGGGCTGGAGTTGGATTCTAACTCCTGGTGACAGGGCCCTGCCGCCCCTGTGGGAGACCTGTGTGGAGTTTCAGGCCTCCCCAGTGCTGGGTGTGCTGGCATCTGGGGAGTGAACCAGCGGATAGGGGAGGGAGACAGGTATCTTCTATCCCCTGGTTCACTCCCCAAATGGCTGCAGCTCCCCAGATGGCTGGTTCAGGCCAAAGCCAGGAGCCAGCAGCTTCTTCCAGGTCTCCTACGTGGGTGTAGGGGCCCCTGGACTTGGGCCATCCGCAACTGCTTTCCCAGGCACGTTAGTTAGTAGGGAGCTGGATTGGAAGTGGAGCAACGAGGACTCAAACTGGTTGCCCGGATAGGGTACCCACTGCACCACAGTGCTGGCCCCTGAAGCCCAGTGAGAGGTGACCTTTGGGCTGGTGTGTGAGGCGAGGTTGTATTAAGGCTGTGTTGACTTCCAGGCATCTGAGCTGAACAATGACAGTTTTCTGTGGCTGTGGGGGCGGTGTGCAAGGAAGAGCATTGTGAAGTTTAAACAAATTAAGGGGAAAAAAAAAAAAAACTCTTAAAAACCAAGGAGGGGAGAGGTCCCCGTGCGGGGCACCAGGCCACTCATTCCAGTTCCTGGACTGTGCTCTGCACCTCTGCGTGGTGAAGGCAGCAAATGGACACGCGGGAGCCACGGGGACGAATGCTTGGTAACACGTGACAGCAGCTGAAGAGGAGCCACAGTGACGGACAAGCAGGGAACGCTTGTCTTTTAAATCTGTGCTCTTAACAGAACCCACCTTGTAGGATTTTCTGAGTACCTCAACCTGGTTTATAATTCATTGCTGGATGAGTGGAAAAAACTGGAATTGGGCCCAGGAAGTAACTCCAACTACTTAATTCTAATCCTGACCTGATTATGCAGATAATACAGGAATATGTGCTTTGTTAGGATTATCTGTAAATTGTAGGGTTTTTTGTTTTTTAATGTGTTTTAAGATTTATTTTATTTATTTGAAAGAGTTACAGAGAGAGGTAGAGAGAGAGAGGTCCTCCATCTGCTGGGCCACTCCCTAGATGGCCACAACGGCCAGAGTTGCGCCAATCCGAAGCCAGGAGCCAGGAGCTTCCTCCAGGTTTCCCATGTGGGTGCAGGGGCCCAAGGACTTGGGCCATCTTCTACTGCTTTCCCAGGCCACAGCAGAGAGCTGGATTGGAACTGGAGCAGCCAGGACTAGAACTGGCGCCCATATTGGATGCCAGTGCCTCAGGCCAGGTGCCACGGTGCCGGCCTGGTTGTTTGTTTTTTTTTTTTTAATTTTTATTTTTAAGGAATGTATTCTCCAGACCTATTTCTTCTTCTGACCCTCAGAGTACATGGAGTCGGGATTTCATGCCAGCTGCTTAGCAGCCGTTCACACCCAGGCCTGGGAAGGTGGGGTGTGGGAGGCTACCCTGTCCCGCCCGGCTCCACCTGCCGCTGGCTTCTCCTTCCCGCTTCTGGGTCCTGTCCACATCTGGCCAGCAGCAGCGCCTTCCTGTGCCCCTTAAGCCTTCCAGAAGGGAGCTGTGCGTCTCTCCCGACCCCCCAGCTAGGGGACACATTTGAAATGTTAATAGGCTGCCAGGGCCGGCCTCCCACCGGCCACATTTCCTCCCGCCCTTGTGGCCATCGAGCTAATGTTGCTTCACTCTGCATTTCCGCGATTCCTAGGAGGGAACCCAGCTTTCATATGTTTAGTGGCCATTTGGGTTTCCTCCCCCAATTGCCTGGCAGGGTTCTTCCGCCAATTCCTGGGGTTTTCAGAAAAATCCACTTGGAAGGCATTTTGGGTAACTACTGTGAAGGATTTCCCCTAGCCTCAGGTTATTTTAACGCTCTGTGTGTTCTTTTAACACACTTTTCACTGTAGTGTAGCCAGCTGGGTAATCTTCACACTCCTGTGTTTTGTGTCTTGAGTCCTTGGCGTGTGCCTAGGAAGTGAGATCCACCCGTGGTTGGAACAGACGGGGAGCCTCGCGTGCGGGCTCTGTAGTGAGCAGTCCCAACGCTCTTACATGCTGGATGTGCTGGGAGTGGGGAGCAGGTGAATTAATAGCCTGTGGGTGCCGCCGGCCTCCTATGCTATGTGCCGGGGCCGGGGCCGGGGCCACGGCCACGCACCAGCGCGCTTTGAGACGCTGTAGATGTTTGGTTATTCGCAGCAGACCTGTTACAGACCACTCACTCACTCACTGCGGCTGCACTGAGCAGCCCTGGCTGCCTGCAGCCCACCTCTTCCTGCAGGCCTGTTAACCCTAGATGCTCTCTTCCCTCGGTTTTGATCTTTGCTGAAGAAACTGCCAAAGAGATGAGCGAGCCGTAGCGATAGCAAATGCTAATACCTAAAATAAATACAAACTTGCCCGTTCGACTGTGCGGGTGGAATCCCGTCACCGGTCTTGTCTTCTGTCTGTAGACGTCATTTTGGTGACGCTGGTATGAAGTTACTGTATGCCATAGAGTTCCGTGGTTTGTATGGATCTGGCACATCCTGGCTCCACAAACAGTACACAGCTCTGTTATCTAATTTTTTTATTGAGGTATAGTTTAGATACAACAAAGCATACTGGTTGAGAGGCAAGATAGTTAGAAGTAAATACATTTTGGGCCGGCGCCGTGGCTCACTAGGCTAATCCTCCGCCTTGCGGCGCCGGCACACCGGGTTCTAGTCCCGGTCGGGGCGCCGGATTCTGTCCCGGTTGCCCCTCTTCCAGGCCAGCTCTCTGCTGTGGCCAGGGAGTGCAGTGGAGGATGGGCCCTGCACCCCATGGGAGACCAGGATAAGTACCTGGCTCCTGCCATCGGATCAGTACAGCGCGCCGGCCACGGCGGCCATTGGAGGGTGAACCAACGGCAAAAGGAAGACCTTTCTCTCTGTCTCTCTCTCTCACTGTCCACTCTGCCTGTCAAAAAAAAAAAAGTAAATACATTTTGATGAGTTGGTGCAGATTTTTACACCACCCCGGGATTGGCCTGTGCTGTGTCCCGCTTCAGTGCGGATCCTGGGCTGTTTCTCCGCTCCTGGGTCTCCCAAGGATTTACGGAAAGTGGAGCCCTTGGGGGCGCCTGTGGCTGGGTCTTTGCTAATGTGAGAATGGTTGGAAACCCTGCCCAAATCTTCACCTCTTCAGGCCAGATTCTATCTCTTTGACTCTCTTCAAACATTTGCTGTTGTTGAGGGGCCACAATGCAAATGGCCCAGGCACATTGTTTTCCAGTGAGCAGATGCCTGCTGGGAGGCAAATTCCTCCAGGATTGCTTGGAAAATGTGGAAGGGAATTCCATTCAATCAGCTCACTGTTCATTGAGCATCTGCCAGGTGCCTGGCCGGCTCTCTCCCTCTCTCTCCTCCCCACCCCACCCCCATGTTTGAGGACACAAAGAAGTAGGACAGAGTTTGCCATCCAAGGAACCTGACATTTTGGGTGATGTCCTTGTGAAGATACTAAGTTGCTTTTGGTTAGGTTCTGTTAAGCAACAATAGCAAACAAAGCCACACAGAGCTGCAGCCGGGGCCTGGGGTCCTGGGGTCCTGGCGGCCGCTCCCCAGTCTCCGTGTTGCTGGAGGGGAGGTACAGGTCTGGTTTTTGCAGGAAGCCGCTTAGGTTCACAGCTTTGCAGACCTGCCTTGCCACCGGGCGGGCGGTGACAGGTTGGTGGTCCCCATTCCTAAAGAGTCAGATGTGGGTTGTAAGCTTCTTAACAGGAAATGTGAATTTACAGAGGGAAGGCCGGTCCTGCCCACGCACTCAGAGCTCCCTGTCACTGACCAGTGAGGCCCACTGGGAGGTGACACGATCTTTGCGGCTACAGTAGGCTCGGGCTGTTGCTGGGTGATTGAGGCACCCCTCACCGTGTGGGTGTCAGGATTCCCATTGGCTCCTCCACATTGTTTCCTAGCGCAGGAGAACTGGGTCATGTGGGGGACACATCCCATTGAGCCTGTGTGCGATGCTGGTTCGAAGCCTGGACGTCCCACTTCTGATCCAGCTCCCCGCTAGTGTGCCTGGGAAAGCAGCGGAAGAAGGCCCAAATGCCTGGGCCTCTGCCGTCCACACGGAGACTGCTGGCTCCTGGCTTCTCTGGCCCAGCCCTGGCCGTTGAGGCCATTTGGAGAGTGAGTCAGTGGATGGAAGATCTCTCTCTCTGTGTCTAGGGGCAATAAATAGGGGCTTGCTGGGCGGGCATGGGGTAAGGGCCGGGCCCTGGGATTTGGTCTGGGGGCGTGAAAGCAGACTCCCCCCCACCCCCCAGAGGGAAAGAGGAGCCACACAGTGTTGGTTGCACAAGACCTGGGACTCTGGGCGGGGGAGCTGGGCGTTTGATGGATAAACTGGGAAGCACTTGGCCGAGGACTCCATTAGCAGATTAGAGCTGTATCTGCAAAGCAAACGTTCACCCAGTGTTTACAGAGCGCATAGTGAATCCGACCGGTGCAGGGAGCTGCTGGCCCCCTCTGCCCTCCAAGCAGAGAGAACCGTGCAGTTGTGCAAGTCTGCCCCCAAACTTCCTTTGCGAGGCCTCTGCAAACCCAGGCCCTTCATCTGCGTTTCAAGCCGCCTGGGGATCCATCCACCGGGTCAGTGAAGGGGTGCGGCGGCCGGGGAAGCCAGCAAGGGCTGCAGTCACAGTGCCCACTCCCTACCCCTTTCTCTGCCAAAAGTCGTTTTTGTTGGGGATCCCTGGGTAGAAGCTTCCTGGAAATCATCTCCTACAGGGAGGCAGGAGCTGTTGTTACACACACACACACACACACACACACACTCACACACACTCACACACACCCCAACACCAACCCACCCACCCAAGCCCCACATTCTGTGCTTAGGAGGACAGTAAAATGTTTGCCCTGGTTACAGTGAAAGCCAGGCCATAGCCTGGCTACAAAGAAGACCCTCGATGGAGTTAATGATTACATCCAGAGGGTTTGCCTGCTTCCTATAGACTGTGCTCTCCTGAACTTTGCCCCCGTCACGTTTTTTTGCGACTCAGCCCCCAGCCTGCCTGCATCCTGTGCTCGGGGGTCCCACGCCAGCGTCTGTGCTGGGGTCTCTGCTGTGTCTGATCCAGGACGTGGTGTGTGTGTGGGGGTGGGAGTGGAGGGGAGTGGGCTTCTGGCCGGGTGTGCTGGGGGGCCTTTCTGTGCAGATCTGCTTGGATCCCACCCCCACCCACATGCTTTGGGGCAGTAGGAATTCCTCCCTGGGCTCTTTGTTCCCCCTGGAGGGCGGGAATGGCCCCTCCTGGAATGTTGATCCGCTGGGCCAGAGTGGCCAGGCCTCAGTGGGCTGGGGGTGCACCCGGCCCGGGCCAGCAGCCGCCCCTCCCGGTCTCCCTGGACTGGACCGAGGGAGCCACCTTTTGTCTTCACTGCAGGCCCCACTTGAAGAGGGGCTGTGGGTTCGTAGGCAGCTTAGTGCTGTCCTGTTTCTGCTTCTCTGGCGATGGAGAACTTAGGGTGTCTGTTCTGCAGAGGGGACTCAGGCTGGACCCCCAGAGCAGGCCAGGAAGCCCTGGGCCAGGGTTCTCGGGAGTCAACCTCTTCTCCTACAAAACGTGAGATTCTAATTTGGGATAAACAAAAAGTCAGTGATTTCTTGGCATGAGTATGTCTCGGGCAGTATGTAGGGGCCATATCCTTGGGGTCCGACATTCGGAATGAACCAGGGCTTTCTGTATTTTTATGGCTACCCCTCCCTGAACAGTTGGGAGGGGCTGTGGGTCCCCCCAAGTCACCCCTGTCCCCCTGCTTTGACTCTTGTCACCTTTTCCTTCCGGGGCTCTCACAGTGCAGCCGGGGCCAGACAAAAGGGTGAGGCTGCTCTTGCCACTGTCCAGGGGGTGGGCGCTGGGGCAGTCTCCCAGGGCTCCTAGGAAGAGAGGCAGGCTCACTTTTCTCCTGCATGGAAAAAGAGGGTCCCTGAGTGGCCGCCGCAGGGGTCTCCAAAGGGAAGCTGCCAGTGCACTTGTCTTGCTTTGAGCTCCATTTCCCAGGGACTGGCGGCAGTGCCTGTTTCTGGTTGTACCCGTGGGCTGCCCCGGAGGTGGGGGGTTTACAGATGCCCCTGCTGTGCCTGTGGGTTTGCAGCCAGGAAAAATACTGGCCCTCGGGGGGAAAAGCGGTGTTGAGACAATGACAGATGGCTGAGTGTTGCTCCTTTCGCTTTGACTGCCAGGAAGCTCACAGCCCAAACGCCTGGCCTCAGTCCAGGAAGCTGCCCTGGTATGATTGTTTCTCCGTTCTTGACTCAAGCTTGCCTCTGCATAGCATTGCTTTTCTCTGTAAGCTGCTTTTCTTAGATTTGGGTGAGAGCTGATCAAATAAATTTCAATAAAACACTGAAAGATTAAACTGATTTATCTGAAAGGCATAACAATGGAGAGCAGAGATAGAGAGCTAGGATCTTCCTATCTGCTGGTTCACTCTCCAAATGGCTGTAACAGCCAGGTGTGGTCCAGGCCAACGCCAGGAGCTGGGAGCTCTATCCGGGTTCTCTGCACTTGGGTGGCAGGGGCCCAAGCACTTGGCCATCCTGGTGCATTATCAGGGCTCTGGATTGGAAACAGAGCAGCCGGGGCTCAAACTGGCACTCTCATATGGGATGTTGGTGCTGCAAATGGCGGCTTAATGCTGATGTCAAAGCATGAAGCCATTGCGCCATGGGGACACGTATGATCCTGCCCACGTGTGCCCGGTCCCTGCCTAGACAGCGTCCACACGAGAGGGGACTTGCTAGAATGTTCGTCTCGGAGATGCCAGAGCCAAGGGGGCTACAAAGCCCCGCGTGTGTGATGATCTGAGCAGTTTGAGGACCCCCGGGGTTGGTCGCAGCCCCTCACGGAGGCCCTGGCCTCTCCGTCTCCCCACTGCCCTCCTGGGGAACCCTCTTACTCTGCAATCTGGTACGACTTGAAACCCCTTTTTGAGAGGTGGGAGGAAGTGGTTAATCCCCACTTCCTTCCCTGGGAGTTTTATGGGCCTCTGGGAGCCTGCTTTCCTCTGGCCTTAATGGTCATAAATGACCAGGCCCCGTCCCCTGGCCAAGGCAGCGAGGGGCTTCTAAGTGCTCTGATGAGGCTGCGCTCCCCAGGTCCTTGTAACTGTGGGGGCAGTGGGAAGATTTGTGGGATCACCGGGGAGGCGGCGAGCCAGAGCGTGGGCCAGGAGCCCTGTGGCCAGGCGAGGGCTCCCTGGGTCTCAGAGCTGGGTTTGGTGCAGCCTGCCAGGTTCTGCCTGTTGGGGAGGAAGGCGGGGGCAGGGCTTCGCCCCCGGTGGGCGCCCTCTGCTTCCTGCTGCTGTCAGCCCCTCACATCCCTGAATGATGGCACCGGGGAAGAAACGTGGAGATAACCATGATTGGGGGCTGAGTGGCCTTTGCACCTCTGAGGGCTGCCCCCACCACCACTCCCCCCCCCCCCCATTTCCTTTGTTTCATTCATGGGGGTTTTAAACTGCAGTTACCGCCCAATCTGATTGGCTTTTGATTGATAAAATCACATTAGGGAGTTACCAGGATCTTGGGAAAAGACACTTTTCCACAGTGGGACCTGTTTGAGCAGTGTGGCTGCAGGCTGGGCCGGGTTGAGCACGCTGAGTCTTTTTTTTTTTTTTTTTTTTAAAGATTTTTATTTATTTGCAAGGCAGAGTTACAGAGAGAGGGAGAGACCGAGGGAGAGAGGTCTTCCATCTACTGGTTCATTCCCCAAATGGCCGCAACGGCCGGAGCTGGGCCAATCCGAAGCCAGGAGCCCAGAGCTTCTTCCTGGTCTCCCACATGGGTGCAGGGGCCCAAGCACCTGGGCCATCTTCCACTGATTCCCCAAGCCATCAGCAGGGAGCTGGACCGGAAGTTGAGCAGCCAGGACATGAACCAGTGCCCATTTGGGAACCCCGGGGCTTTAACCCACTGTGCCACAGCGCAGGCCAGCACACTGAATCTTGATTACTGTTCAGAGAGCTCAAGGAAGGACATGGTTGTGGAAGATCATGGTAGCCACTGCCCACCGTGTCCTGCTGGATTTAAAATTGTCATGCAAGCAGCTCCAGAGAGGGCACTGAATGCGGAGAGAGAAGTGTACAATCACAGCACAGGTTGTTTTCTTGCAGTGTTTTTATATTTTGAAAAAGTAACTCTTTTTTTCAAAATTTTATTTATTTATTTGAGACATAGAGTTACAGAGGGAGGGAGAGACGAAGATGAGAGAGGTCTCCATCCAATTGTTCACTCCCCACATGGCCACAATGGCCGGAGCTGTGCTGATCCAGAGCCAGGAGCCAGGAGCTTCTTCCGGGTCTCCCACGTTGGTGCAGGGTTCCAAGGACTTGGGCCATCTTCCCCTGCTTTCCCAGGCCACAGCAGAGAGCTGGATCGGAAGTGGAGCAGCTGGGACTTGAACCAGCGCCCACATGGGATGCCGGCACTGCAGGCAGAGGCTTAGCCCACTATGCCAAAGCACCGGCCCTGAAGAGGTCACTTCTAGTGACTATCACATACTTAACTCTCATTCTCATTTTATTTAAAAAAAAAAAAAAAAAAAAAAGCTTTAAATCTACATGGAAGAGTATCAGAGAGACAGGTCTTCCATTCCCGGGTTTATTCCCCAGATGGCCTACAACAATCAGAGCGAGGCCGGGTGGGAGCCAGGAGCCAGGAGCTCCATACCTGGGTGGTAGGGCAAGCACTCGAGCCATACCCTGCTGCCCCTCGGTGCCTGCCCCCTATTTCGTTCTTGGTTATGTTTTCTAGGTATTTCAATGAGCCTTTTCCTGCTCTGAGTGTCGGCTGCTAGTGGCTAGCCCCGGGTCCCCTGTGTAAGTGTGTGTTTTAGGATTTATTTATTTGAAAGAGTTACAGAGAGAGGAGGAGGGACGCAGAGAGAAATCGTCTACCTGCTGGTTCGCTCCCTAGATGGCCACAGCAGCCAAGGTTGTACCTGGCTGAAACCAGGAACCAGGAGGTTCTTCCAGGTCTCCCACGTGGGTGGCAGGGGCCCAAGCATTTGGGCTGTCTTCCAAGGTACTTTAGCAAGGAGCTGGGTTGGAAATGGAGCAGCCAGGACTGGCACTTGTATGGAAAATGCTGGCATTGGCAGGTGGCAGTCTGATCTGCTGGGCCACAGTGCTGCCCCCAGATATATTTTTTATTTACTTAAAGGCAGAGGGAGGAGATAGATACCCTTGTTTTACTGATTCACTCCCCGAATGCCCACAGCTGGTCCTGGGTTCGGTCAAAGCCAGGAGCCCAGAGCTCAATGCAGGTCTCTCACACGGGTGATGGGTGGCAAGTATTTGTCATCACCTACTGCGTCCCAGGGTGTACGTGGACAGGAAGCTGGAACCAGGAACAAAACCTTGACTCAAACCCAGGTACTCTGACCTGAGGCTCTTAACTTCTGCACCAAGCGGCTGTCCTGGGGACATTTTTCCCAAGAAATCACTCCTTATTTCCAAAATTTTCCTGTCTTAATGGCATGGGGAGGAAGATCCCCATTTAAACAGGTTAATGGAGATCAGAAATTTCTGGCATGAATTTGAGGGAAACTCCCCAAAGCCACAGCACGCAGGAATCTACCTTTAGCACAGACAAGGCAGCTGGGAGGCAGGTTAGCGGCTGGAGGATCAGTGTCCATACAGCTGCTGGGGGCGAGACTGGGCACTTCTGTCCCCTGCCTGAGCAGAACCAAACAGCAGCATCCTGGAGGCCGACGGCCGGGTGCGGAGGAGCTGGGCCGGCCGGCTCGGGAGCCCCGGGGACAGAGGAGGGGAGGTGGGGGGGGGCTGCAGCACTCTGAAAGGAGCCCAGACCTCTCCCCGAGTCTTGATCGCATGGGTACAGTCAGTGCTGTGCTGTGGGAGGGAGCGCAGTCATTGTCAGATAAAAGCTCCAAGTCTGGGCTTGTGGCTGTGTCTCCCAGACCAAAGCCAGTGCTGCCCCGACACAGGACAGACCCGCAGGAAGCCCCAGAGCTGGCGCAGGGACTGCTGCCCCTAAATGTTGGTGACAGGCAGGACTGGCCCCGCTGAAGCCTGCTGTGGAGGCCTCGGTCCGGGTCTCCCTGGTTGGGTGGCAGGGACCCATCACTGCTGCCTCCATGTGTTCGCATCAGCAGGAAGCTGGAATCGGGGGTGGGACTGGGACTCCGACAAGCCAGGCGCTCTGATAAGGGGGTGCTGGTGTCCCAAGTGGCGTCCTGGCCGCTGCCCCAGGCCTGTGCCTGCTCTCTGGGCTCTGCAGGCCAGAGGAATCCAGCCGGGGGAGTTCTGCAGGGCCTGGCCCCTAAACTCTTATCTCCAGGAGGCAGCCCTGTGCTGTCCCTCTGTCCAGGGCGTGAGGCTGTTGTGGGAGGGTCCCCCACCCCCCACGAACAGGTTTTGCTGACTGCCTGCCCCTCCTCCTCATTGGATTTATCTGGATGCACCTGCTGATGCTCATTTTCGGGGAATGAGGCTCACAGACACTGGGACTCCCAGCTTCGCCTGTGAGCAGGCACCTGAGGTTCCTTGCCCCGCAGAAGACACGATTTTAAAATGCTGGTTCGTTTTTCTCCCTCAGCCCCCTATTCCTGGCTAGTTGGATGAGACCTGGGGCTGGGGCCGGGTGAGGAGCACCAGTGACGTGGAGCCTGGCCGAGGTGGGATAGCCGGAACTTATATATGTATAGCGGGAGCAGTGGGGACTGGAGGAGGATGCAGCGGAATCGGGAGAGCGGTGGAGACCCCCGCCCCCAGCCAGCGAGCCCCATCAAGCCAAGGATGTGGGGTCGGTTAGGGGAGCCTCCGGCTGGAAGCAGACAGACAGACGGGGGCCTTAGGGGCAGGATCGCTGCAGCTCCCATCAGAAAGCCACACGTTGGAAATCGGCCCCGGGATTGTCACAAACTGTGCATGCAGGTCTTTGTGGCTTCTGCGTGACCATAACTTTTCATGGCTCAAGGTGCCCTTGGGGGTGCATCCTCGCTGCCTCTCAAAGCAAGATCGCCATCCGGTGTGTGTTTCAGCGAACGGAAGGAGGCGGGCGCTGTCCTGGATGGCTTCGGAACTCCGGAGTCCTGGACCGCAGCCAGGAAGCCTTGCGGCTCTGAGTCCGGCGAGCAGGTGATGGAGTAGTTGCGTTGGTTTTGTGCAGGCAGAGGGGAAGGGGGGGGATGGACGTTTTCATCATTAATTAGGAGGAGTGCAGATCTGGGTGTGTGATTCCTAACAGCAAGCACTGTGTGTGGGGGGGTGAAGCGGAGGGGGAGAATTGTTTCCCAGGGGGCTTGGCAGGGCTGCTCCCTCCCGTCCCCCGCCCCTGCTTGGGGTGACCTATTTATGTACTCTGGGAGCGCTGATGTCATAGCCTTTCAAAGGGACACATTGTGTGACTGGTGACTTCTTTCTGCTTCCCCAAGTATTCCTTGCTTGGGGAAGGACCCCCGCCGCCGCCTTTCCCGCCAGGAGTGGAAATTGTCGGAGAATGCCGTAGTCATGGCCGTGACTGGAGTCATTCTCTCCCGGCTCCTTGGGGCTCCCTTTTGCTATGACCTGGATGTGGGCAGCAGAGAGGGGAGCGATTGCAGATGAGTAGGGGTGGGGAAGACCTGCTGGCTAGTTGGGGGCTTCTGCAGGGCACCACCTCCCTGCCTGTTCCTCTAGGGGGATTAATCATTTCCTTTTGACCTCGGGCTCTGCCCCGACTCACCAGATCCCGAGATGTCAAATCATTTCTCCAGCCCCTCCCACCCACATCCTAATTACAAACCCCGAGATGTGGGTGCCAAAGAGTTCTCAGTTGGAAAAGGTCTTTAATTGGAGAGGCAGAGAGATGGACGGGCTCTCCCCTCCGCCGCCCGCGCTCCACAAGGGGCCCACCACGGACAGGGCTGCCAGGCTGGAGCTGGGGACTCCGTCTGGGGCCACTGCCTGCCCCATCCCGGGATGCAGGTGAGCAGGAAGCTGGACTGGAGAAGAGAGGCTCCCGGGTGGCGCCCCAGGCGATGCCTTCATCCCCGCCCCAGGAAAGTGGCCCCACAGTGACGATCATTTATCTCCCCCTTCCTTGTTTCAAGGCCTGCGTGAAGTGGCCTGTCTGAAGACTGCCCGCGTCCTCCGGCACGTCCCGTGGAAAGGCCAGAGGCCCTGCGGGTGTCCCCCTCCACACCTGGGGCGCCGTGTTTCCTGGGGGGAGTGGGGATGCTTGGATCTCGGGCTGCAGTTAGCGAAGCCCCAGACGCGGTTGGCAGTGGAGCCGGATCAGGTTCACAAATGGCTGGGTCAGTAAGGAGGAGATGCATGGCTCAGCCTGCACCCAGGGCCAGCCGTTGGGCATCTCCCCGAGGGGCTCACGCCCAGCGTGGAGGGAAGCCGGCTCTCCTGGTGACCGGTAACACATTGGAAACTTGACGCTTTCAGGGCCACAAGAGAGGGGCCCTAGCAGTGCATCGCAAGTGCAGCACAGGGAGAAAAAGAGAGGGAAGCAGACAGTAGGGATGGCGGTGTCTTTTGGGATGGCGGTGTCTTTTGGGGGAGTGGAGGAGACTTTTCTGTTCACTTCCCCTGGCCGCCCGAGGCAGACAGCAGAACAAAGGCTCTGTATGGGCCCAGCTGCCATCTTGGGCCCAGCTCCATCCTGATTGGCCCTCGGTGCTGGCCTAGATTGATCACAGATTCCCCGGGGGTAGCCTTTGCATCGTGGGGCCATGAGTGAAATTGGGGACAGGGATGGTGTCATGGCCTGCGCTGGAGCCCCTGGGGGCGCATCTTAGTGGAGGACATTGAGGGCTGTGTTCCTTCTCTGGGCCCGGCCGGGGGGAGGGGGGAGACAGAGAAATCGGTTTTTCCGGCTCCTTTGCCTGTCTACTACTGGGTCTCTGCCTCGGGGGCTGTGGAGAGATTGGAGGTGCCGGGAGCCCAGAGGAATGGAGGCAGTGAGAACGGCTGGGGACGCAGGGCCACCCGTGTGCGTTCACCGCTCTCAGCCGGGTGTAGTCTGTGCTGTTGGAGACAGGCAGGGAGCCGTGGAGGGCTGTGGAAGACAGAAAGCAGCGGGGCATCCCTGTGGTTGATGGCACCCATGCCTCTGGCCCGCATTCCAGCAGCCTCCCCGGGTGGGGGATTCTGCAGCTGCCGAAGCAGCAAGCTGCTGGCTAGGCTCTGGTTTCTTCTCCTGTGGAGCCAGAACAGAACAGTGGCTCACCCAGTAGGGTGGTGGTCAGGGCCAAGTGAGGTAACAGCAGGGGGCTTCAGTAAGCCCCTCATTATTTATTTGGGGGGGGAGGAGAGAGCGAGCGAGCTAGCTAGCTCGCTCAGTCCAGGTCTCCCACATGAGTGGCAGGACCCCAGCACTTGAGCCGTCGCCACTGCCTCCCAGGTTCTGCCTGAGCAGGAAGTTGGGCATAGCTGGAGTTGCAGCCATCTGGGGAGTGAACAGCGGATGGAAGACTCTCTCTGCCTCTCCTTATCTCTCTGTGTAACTCTTTCAAATAAATAAATAAATCTTAAAGAAAAAAAGGGCAGAGCAACAGAGAGGGGCTGTATCAGCCAGGGCTGGACCAGGCTGAAGCCAGGAGCCAGGAATTCCATCCAGGTCTCCTACATGGGCGGCACACTTACTTAACAAGCAAAAGTTCTACTTAATAGAAATGTTTGCCTTTATTCTGGGGCAGGCGTTTGGCACAGCGGTTAAGCTGCTGTTTGGAAAACCCACCTCCCATAGTGGACAGCCGGTTCAAGTCCCGGTTCCTCTGCTTCCGGTCCAGCTTCCGCTAATGTGCGCCCTGGGAGGCAGCAGAGCACAGCTCGCACACTTGGGTCCCTGCCACCCACATGGGACACCAGGATCGAGTTCCCTGCTCCTGGCTGTTGTGACCCGGGATGGGGAGCGTCCAGTCCATGAAATCACTGGCTCTGGCTCTGCCAAGGCAACCGCCAGGGGGACGTGAAATTCAGTAAATCTACAGCAGGTTGATTTTTAAGTTGATAATTTTGTTTGGCTCACGAATGATATTACAAGTATCCAAATGGCCATCAGCAGACAAAAGGTTCTCTACCCCAATCTGGGAAGTAAACCAGCGATTGGAAGATTTCTCTTTCAAATAATGTGAACATAAATAATTTTTAAGGAAGAAGGAAGGGGCCGGCATTGTGGTGTAGCAGGTAAAGCCGCTGCCTGCAGTGCCGGCATCCCATATGGGTGCCAGTTCTAGTCCCGGCTGCTCCACTTCTGATCCAGCTCTCTGCTGTGGCCTGGGAAAGCAATGGAAGATGGACCAAGTGCTTGGGCCCCTGCACCCATGTGGGAGACCAGCAGAAGCTCCTGGCTTGAGATTGGTCCAGCTCTGGCCGTTGTGACCATTTGAGGAATGAATCAGTGGACTGAAGATTCTCTCTGTGTCTCTGTCTCTCTGTCTCAACTCTGCCTTTCAAATGCATAAATAAATCTTCCTTTATTTTTTAAATAAAACATGGAACATCTGATTCCCTGCTCCTTAGTCGCAGAGGCTGGAGATGCACGGGCCTCAGCTCCAACCCCACGAAAACTCTTTGCACGAGTGTTTCTTTTCTTTTTAATTTATTTTCATCTACTTGAAGGGCAGAGTAAGAGAGAGGCAGGGAGAGGGATATCTTCCATCTGCTGATTCACTCCCCAGATGGCCGCAACAGCCAGGAGCCAGGCATGTCATCTGGGTCTCCCACGCTGGTGGCGGGGGGCCCACCCAAGTGCCTAAGCCATCATCTGTTTCCCAAGATGGGGAAGCTGGATTGGAGGCAGAGGAGCCGGGACTTGAACCAGCACTCCAGCGTGAGATGCAGGCCTCCTAGAGGGCAGCTCACTCTGCCACGCCATGACCTCAGCCCCAGAAAGCTCTGTTTGAAGTTCTTTCAGAGTGTCTTGATTCTGAAGCAAGACAGACTGGGAGGCAGCGGAGCGAGGCTTCTGCCCTGGTCGTCCCGGCTGGGGGCTGCCGTCAGCTACCTGCAGGCAGACGATCCGCTGGACTGAAAGGTGTGACACAGACGGCCTCCCGCTGGAATCTTGATCCGTGGGGCCTGGACTTCTCAGGGCGTGGATCCTGGGGTCCAGGGGAACACTGTCCTGAAGTAGCAGCCGGGCAAGGCAGTCCAGATGGAAGGGGAAGGGAGCTAGTGCGTTTATGTTCAGATGGGAGGAGTAGTGGGGAGTTGGGCAAGGGGGGATGTGCAGCCATCTTTAATTGACGCCAAGTGGCTTCCTAGGAAAAGACCTCAGATCCACTCCATCAGGGAGGTGGGCTCTGGCTCTGCCTGGTTGGCTGTGGCAGCCCCTCCCTCCCACCCACCACTTCCTCTTTTTTTTTTGGCCAGGCAGAGTTAGACAGAGAGAAAGGTTTTCCTTCCATTGGTTCACCCCCCAAATGGCTGCTACAGCCAGCACACTGCGCCGATCTGAAGCCAAGAGCCAGGTGCCTTTCCTGGTCTCCCATGCGGGTGCAGGGCCCAGGCACTTGGGCCATCCTCCACTGCACTCCCGGGCCACAGCAGAGAGCTGGCCTGGAAGAGGGGCAACCGGGACAGAATCCGGCGCCCCGACCGGGACTAGAACCCGGTGTGCCAGCGCCGCTAGGCGGAGGATTAGCCTAGTGAGCCTTTGTGCGCCGACACCCCACTTCCTCTTGACCCTTTCCTTGGTCTTTTTTTTCCTTAAGGAATATGGTTTTCCTCAGCCGGCGGTGAGGTTGCTGAGTGACATCGCACAGGTGAATCCGTTCCTTGGAGGCTGGCTGTGGAGATGTCTCCTTTGTTCCGTTGGAAGCGTTGCCCATGGCCCGTGGGAACCGTTGTTGGCTTCATTTTGTTGGCTACTTGATGATGAGCATCCTGGGTGTTGACAGGGAAGCGGTGAGCGACGACTTTGCCGTAGAGAGTGCTGGTGAGCAGGCAGCCAAGTGGGGCCCGGAAGTAAACAGAGACTTGAATGCAGGGGTGGGGCTAGGGTCCCGGAGCATCAGGGAACACAGGGGGGCTCCAGGAGGGGTGCAGGGCCACCGGAAGTCTTTCTTTTTTCCCCTAAGGATTTATTTATTTACTTGAGAGGCAGAGTTACAGAGACAGGGACAGAGAGGTCTTCCATCTGCTGGTTCATTCCCCCGATGTCCGCAATGGCCGGAGCTGGGCCGATCTGAAGCCAGGAGCCAAGAGCTTCTTCCAGGGCTCCCCAACCCTATCCTGGTGGCCTAATCCAGTCATTTCTGCTCCTGGGATGGGGTATCGTATCAAGCGTGTATTGGAATTTGTGGTGGGAGCGGTGGAGCTGTTTTGACTGGACCAGGAGTAGAATCGGTGGCCTCTTGGGGAGGCACCGTGGCCTGCAGAGGAAACTGGGACACGTCTGGGCTGGGTATCGTCATTCAGTACACACGTGTTTTACCAGTGTTACTCTGGGAATCACAGAACATTTCTTCCCAGCGGGAAGACCCAGGCCAAGCGTTGGCTCGAGTGGCTCCCTGCTCCGTATTAATCCTGTCTTGTGAACTTGGCTGGGCTTCCTGGCACCTTAGCAAGTTGGAGCCCCTTCCCCCTCTCCTTGCTGTGGAATGACCATGAACTTGTGGGTCTGAGCCACCAGTGAGAGTAGGGGCACGTGGAATGAGAGCAGGTCGAAGAGATGGAATGAAAAGAGGAGTTCATTTTGGTGCACAAATTCTGAGATGCATGCTTGGTGTTTTGAAGAGCCCTTGTGCTGTCCGGAGCTCCCTGGATGAGGGCTTGGGTTCCATGAGCCAGCCTCTCCAAGACTTGAGGACAGACCCAGATGGTTGAACCCAGATTTTATTTTTATTTTTTATTTTTTTGACAGGCAGAGTGGATAGTGAGACAGAGAGAAAGGTCTTCCTTTGCTGTTGGTTCACCCTCCAATGGCTGCCCCGGCCGGCGCACCGCGCTGATCCGAAGGCAGGAGCCAGGTACTTATCCTGGTCTCCATGGGGTGCAGGGCCCAAGCACCTGGGCCACCCTCCACTGCACTCCCTGGCCACAGCAGAGAGCTGGCCTGGAAGAGGGGCAACCGGGACAGAATCTGGCGCCCTGACCGGGACTAGAACCCGGTGTGCCGGCGCCGCAAGGCGGAGGATTAGCCTAGTGAGCCGCGGTGCCGGCCTGAACCCAGATTTTATGACTGCACAGCGGCCGTGCTTGCCCTGGACTCCATTCCCTGCACCTCGGCCAGCAGCAGTGTGCTGCTTCACCATAGCTGTGCCTACACCTCTGCCACAGTCTTCCATCTGTCCTCACTGCCCCGTGTAGCCCTTCCTCCCCCCTCCCTCTCTCCCGCCTGCTTGCTTTCTTTCCTTTTTTTCTTTAAGATTTTTTAAAAGGCAGAGTTAGACAGAGACAGAGAGAGAGGGGTCTTCCATTCGCTGGTTCACTCCCCAAATGGCTGTAATGGCCAGAGCTGCGCCGATCCAGAGCCAGGAGCTTCTTCGGGGTCTCCCAAATGGGTGCAGGGGCCCAAGGACTTGGGCCATCTCTACTGCTTTCCCAGGCCATGGCAGAGAGCTGGGTTGGAAGTGGAGCAGCTGGGACTCAAACCAGTGCCCGTATGGGATGCCGGCACTGCAGGCGGCGGCTTTTACCCGCTACGCCACAGCACCAGCCCCGAAGCTGTTTCTGGTGCACCTGCCTCACTGACGAGGCTGCGTGACTCCAGTGGCTGCCGCGCAGTCACGGAAGCTTTGGTGGAAGGAATTTGTGTGCATTTTGGGGGTCATTTCCCCCTTCCGCGGACTTGGGGTATTTCAGCAAATTCCTCATTTGTCTGACTGCTGCTCTCCGGCCAGCACGATGGCTGGGTGTTGTCCAAACCGAGCCCTGTCCCAGGGGGCAAGGGGCCGCCGTGCTGCTCATGCTCAGACACCGTGCGCCCTCTCCAGATTGCCCAACCAAGACCAGATAGGAGCGGCTACCTTTTTTTTTTTTTTTTTAAATCCCCAGGGCACTTATCTCAGAGCCTCCAATCTGATGTCAAATAGTTTCAAAATTAGCCGTCAGCACCGCACACTTGATGAGGATGTGGTGGGCGGCCAGACTGCCCCTTGGAGAGCCAGCTCTCAAACAGGTGGCGTTGGAGGCCCGGGAGGGAAGTACTGGCGGGCAGCGGCTGCCCCCCACAGCTCCCACCCTGAGCCTCCCTGGCCAGAACCCCTTCCCAAGCGATGGGAGACGCAGAGGGATGACTGGCACAAGGACTGAGGAAGAACCACAGGTGGCCAGAACCTGGAAACACTAGTTTGTGGGCCCCTTAGAGCCAGATGGTAAGACTTCTGGGGCTGGTGCTGCGGCTTAGTGGGTTCGAGTCCTGGCTGCGCCACTTCCCATCCAGCTCCCTGCTAATGCACCTGGGGAAGCAGCAGAAGATGGCCCTCGTGGTTGGGCCCCTGCCACCTGCGTGGGAGACCCAGAAGTGGCTCCTGGCTTCTGCCTGGCCCAGCCCTGGCTGTTGCTGCCACTTGGGGAGTGAAGCAGTGGATGGACGATCTCTCCGTCTCTCCCTCAACCTTTCAAATAAATAAAATAAATCTTAATTTTTTTTTTTGCCCCTGGTTTTGCTTGATTTTTAGGTGCTAGCCAAATTAAAGATGCCTCTTTTTCTTTTCTTTTTAAAGCTTTATTTTGTTTTTATTTGGAAGAGAGAGTTAGGGTGAGAGAGAGAGAGAGAGAAAGATTGGTCCATCTTCTATCCACTGGTTCACTCCTCAAATGCCTACAACTGGAGCCTGGAACTCTGTCGAGGTCTCCCATGTGGGTGCAGGGGCCCAAGCACTTGGGCCATCTTCTGCTGCTTTCCCAGGCGCATTAGCCGGGAGCTGGGTGGGAAGTGGAGCAGCTGGGACTGGCACCCACATGAGATGCCTGCTTTGCAGGTGGCAGCTTTACCCACGAGGGGTGCCTTTTTTCATGAACATAGGGCTAGATCCAAGTAGGCAAAAACATTTCAGGACCAAGTTCAACCTAACGTCAGGGCCGTGTGCCGGCTAGCAGGTGGTATCATCCCCCTCCCCCGACCACGTGTGGCTGCTTCCATGTTTTCGTAAGTGTAGCTGCCCCTGTCCAGCTCCCTGTGGCAGCAGCAGGGGCCTGTTTTGCAGGCTGGGTCAGGGCCACGGAGCTGCCTGCTCTGGGTTCGGTTGAGCAGCGCTTAGCTAGGATTGTGAGAGCATTGCACAAGTTTTGTTTATTGGAAAGAAGTGGGATTTCAGACCCTGGACGTTCTGTCCGTCATCACCAGCATTTTCTCCATAGAGAACAATGTCTGGCTGACGCTACTGGTGGGTGACTCCAGTACTTTTTTCCTGCAGTGTCCCCAGAGTTGGCCTATTTATTTTCTGATGGTGTCTAATGGCCAGTGGCTGGCCTCTCCCTGCCTGAGAAGCTGCAGGCCTGGGGGCCGGGGTTCCTGAGTTTCCAGGGGCATTCCACCTGCTCCTTGCTAAGTCCTGCTGTCATTACTGCTTTAGAGATTTATTTCATTTATTTAGAAATAAATGTGAAAGGCAGAGTTACAGAGGGAGGAGAGAGGGAGACCTTCCATCCGTTGGTTCACTCCCCAAAGCCGCCCCCATTACTGCTTTGGAGCATGGCTGTGGGGAGAGTGGGGGGGACCCAGGGGCCCAGGCCCAGGCAGGGCCCTAGGTTTGGAGCCAAACCAGGGCTTTGCAGGTGGGGGTTTCTCCTGTGATCCCCAGCCCAGATGGGCCTTCTCACCCCAGCACCTAGTCCTTTCCAGTTTGTTCCTGTTCCGGTGTGCTCTTCTCTGTGAATGTTAATGATCCTTGATCTATCTGATCTATCTGCCTCCTGTATCTTCATTTAGTTGCCCTCTTATCCCAGACAGGACCCCTTAGGGCACTGATGGCTGATTGGAGAAGGTGGACTTTCCCCCGGGGGCGGGGTGGGGAGAATCTCCGGGAAGCAGCCCTGGGGAGATCTGGGGGCCGATAGACCAGAAGGCCTCTGCTGGCCCGGTTGGTGGCAGTGGCCTGGGCTGGGTTCCTGCTCTTGGAGGGAGTGGGAGTGCAGTTCATGGGTTGCCTAGCAAACTAGGCAGCAGAAGGTTTGTAAAATAAATGAAGCGGCAGGCGTCTGGCCTGGGAGCTGAGATACCGCCTGGGACGCCCGTGTCCCGTATCTTAACTACGTGCTTCAAGTCCAGATACTCTGTGCCCTATTCCCCTTCCTGCCAAAGCCTGCGCATGGGATGCAGCCGGTGATGGCTGTCTCAACTGCTTGACTCTCGGCCACATAGGTGGGAGACCCAGGCGGAGTTCCAGGGTGCAGCCGGCCGACCCCGGGTGCTGTAGGCATTTAGGGAGTGAGCCAGCAGATGGACTATCTGATCTGTCTGTCTGATAGAAAGAGTTCATGGAAGAGATTTAAACTTTCCCTTGGCCTCCACCTTTGTACTAGAGGTTTAGTGTGGGTCCCTTTAGTTCTTGTTAATTTTTTAAAACCTATTTATTTAAAATTAGAGTTACAGAGAGAGAGCTCTTCCATCTGCTGGTTCACTCCCCAAATGGTTGCAACGGCCGGGGCTGGGACTGGGGCAAGCCAGAGCCAGGAGCTGCTTCTGGGTCTCCCCCGTGGGTGCAGGGGCCCAAAGACTTGGGGCATCTTGCACTGCATTCCCAGGCGCACTAGCAGGCGCCCGATCTAGCAGGGCGCTCCAGTGTGGGATGCTGGCCTCTTCCTAACCTTCATTTTCAACCTTTGAGAGCCAGGGAAAGCGCCCACTCGCTGGTTTACTCACCACACGGCTGGGTCTGGGCTGGAGCCTGGCCAGGGTGTGAGTTACTTGAGCTGTCACCTGTGGCCTCCTGCATTGGCAGGAATCCAGAATCCAGAGATGGTGAGCGTCGCACCTGCTGGGCCAGCACCCCCGCAGGGGAGACTTGAGAAAAAGGGCGCTGGTGTCTCCGTGGGGCTCCGCCTGAGGCTCTGCCCGCCCTGCTGAGGAGCCATGAGCCCGTGCGGGCGTGAGGAGAACCCAGAGCTTACATTCGTGGCGTCCGTTGGCTGCTCCCAGGGATTGGTCCCTGGCTGGGAACAGTTCTGCATTTAGACATTCTCATGGCAGTAACTATGTGGTCGGCCTCTTGGCTTGGAGGCTGAGCTTATCAGGGAAGGCGAGCGGCTGTTGGCCCGTGGGCGTGACAGTGGGCCGTCAGCGAGGCCGCTCCTGGGTCCTTCTCATCCCACACGCCCCGGTTCACTCACCCTGACCCAGACGGCAATTCTCAGGGCTGCAACTACACAGGGTACCAGCTCACCAGGAAGTGTGTGTGGGGGGGGGGCAGCATCTTGATGTTGTACCAACAGAAAACTTGGGTAGTAGAGTTACAGACAGTGAGAGAGAAAGAGAGACAGAAAGGTCTTCCTTCCGTTGGTTCACCCCCCAAATGGTCTACCACAGCCAGTGCTGGGCCGATCCGAAGCCAGGAGCCAGGAGCCAGGAGCCAGGAGCCAGGAGCCAGGAGCTAGGAGCTAGGAGCTCCTTCCTGGTCTCCCATGCGGGTGCAGGGCCCAAGGACTTGGGCCATCCTCCACTGCACTCCGGGCCACAGCAGAGAGCTGGACTGGAAGAGGAGCAGCCGGGACTAGAACCGGTGCCCATATGGGATGCCGGCGCCGCAAGGTGGAGGATTAATCAAGTGAGCCACGGCGCTGGCCCCTAGCTCATTCTTTCTTGTTGCCTTTTTTTTTTTTTTTTTTAATCCACCTGTTCCTGCCTGTGAGTGCAGCCACAGGGGCAATATGACCTGGCTGCTTTAGAGAGCGAGAAGGTTTCAGGTGTACAATGTTGCCCACTGTTGAAGAGGCAGGGCTGGGTTACCCGGCCACCTACAGAGCCTGGCTTTTTTTTTTTTTTTTTTTAAAGAGCCCCCAAGTACCCAACACAACAGATTAAAATCTGCAGCCTTGTAGGCAGCAGGTAAACCGTGTGTGTGTGTGTGTGTGTGTGTGTGTGTGAATATCTATCTAAACCTGTCTGGTTTAAAAATCTATAATTTATGTGGGCAGGGATCTCATTGTTGGAGCAAATCTCTTTGGACCACGCATTATAGTACCACAGAGGTCGGATGTGTGCCTGGGCGGCAGCTGGGATACAAATGGCTTCCTATGGCTTTGTGGTGCTGTAAATCGGACTTGGGGTTCTGATCCCAGCCCCCACTCCATACCCCCAAACCCTCCAAGGAGATAACTCCTTGGCCTCTCATGAGATAGAGCTTAGGATAATATGTATAATGGAGTGCAGTGGACAGTATAATAGCTACTGGGCATATCGTGGGGAGACTGGTAGCAGCGTATTAGAAGTGTGTCATGTGAGGCCAGGGCCAGCGGAGTTAGCTCATTCATGGGCTCAACAAGTGTTTGTTGGACACTGAGCTATGCAGAGGCCCACCCTGTGACTGGCTCCAAGCCTCGCGCTGGCATCGCTGTTGGTGGAAGGGCCCTCTTGATGTTTTTGGGGGGAGGCACAAGGAGTGCACCGTTTGGGTGTTGGTTTTGTGCACCCCTGTAAATGCCCCATCCATCAAGACTGTAGAACCTCTGTGTCCTTTCATGATGATCCCTTGGGGTCCCTCTGGGCCACCCACGTTTGCACCTGCAGCTACTGTTGTTTGTTTGTTTGTTAATTTTCTTGGTAGTCCCTGATACTAAGACTTTTAAAACTTCATTTTGTTTATTTGAAAGGCAGAGCAATAAAGAGAACAAGTGAGTTCCTAGCCTCTGGTTTACTCCCCAGATGCCTGCAGCAACAGCTGGGGCCGTGCCCAGCCAAAGCCACAAGCCTGGAACTCCTCCCGGTGGGCGGCAGAGACCCACGTACTTCGATGACCTGCTGCCTCCCGGGAAGCTGGATCGGAAAGGGAGCTGGGAATTGTGCCAGTGCGGGCATCAAGTAGTCTCGGTGAACTGCTGGGCGGTGCCAGCCTTGGATTAGCTTTTCCTTCTTCTTAGTGATTCTGGCTTTTTCTCTGTAAGATTCATGTCTGTTGTTGCTCGGATCAGTAACTTTGAGGAACTCATTTCCTCGTTATTGCTGAAAAATACTCGATTGTATTATATGCTCAATTGTAATACACCACAGTCTTAATTTTGTTAGGTTTTATTACTTATTAATTTGAAAGTCAGAACTACAAAGAGAGATATCTTTTATTTTATTTTTTTGACAGGCAGAGTGGACAGTGAGAGAGAGAGGAAGGTCTTCCTTTTCCATTGGTTCACTCCCCCAATGGCCTCTGTGGCCGGCGCACCGTGCTGATCTGAAGCCGGGAGCCAGGTCTCCCTTGGGGTGCAGGGCCCAAGCACTTGGGCCATCCTCCACTGCCCTCCCGGGCCACAGCAGAGAGCTGGCCTGCAAGAGGGGCGGCTGGGACAGAATTCGGCACCCCGACCGGGACTAGAACCGGCGTGCTGGTGCCGCAAGGCGGAGGATTAGCCTAGTGAGCCGCAGCGCAGGTAGAGAGAGATCTTTGATCTGCTGGTTCACTTCCCAAATGGCTGCAATGGCCACGGTTGCCAGGCTGAGACCAGGAGCGTCATCTGGGTCTCCCAAGTGGGTGCAGGGGCCCAAGCTTTCCCAGGCCATTAGCACTGAGCTGGGTGGGAAGTGGAGCAGCCAAGACAGACTGGCGCCCATATGTCACAGGTGGTGGCTTAACCAGCTATGCCAAAACGCTGGCTCCTGTGTTTTTGTTTTGTTTTAAAGATTATGTTTGAAAAAGGCAGAGAGAGAGAGATCTTCCATCTGCTGGTTGACTGTCCATCCAGGTCGTTAACTGCATTACTCCGTAACTGGATAGAAAGCAGAGTAGCCAGGACACTACCCAGTGCCCATGTGGGATGCCAGCATTCCACGTGGTGCTGGTCTGAGTTTTTTTTTTTTAAACACTTGTTTTATTTAAGTAAACAAATTTCTCTGTTAGTATGTTTGGAAGGCAGTGATCCAAAATGCACTTCGGTCTATTCTGAATTCCTTCCATAGTTCCAGCATGGCTGTGGCACCTGGCACCGCACAAAGATGCCCCTTTGGGGTGGCCATTGGTGAAGACATCGACATTCCGGATCAGAGTCCAGGCTCCTCTCCTAGGCCAGCTTCCTGCACCCTGGGGGGCAGCTGCGGGAGGCTCAGGTGGAGTGCCCAGCTCCTGGCCCAGCCCTGGCTGTTGTGGGCAGGTGGGGAGTGAACCAGTGCACACACACACACACACACACACCCCGCAGCACACCTCCCCCAGTAAAATGAAGATAAATGCAAATTAAATCAAGGAGAATAACGAGACGCCCCTTTATTGTGCTCAGGTATGAGCGTTCAGGCGGGGGGGGGGGGCACTGGCACTCCATGGGGTGGGCAAGATCTCAAAGGTCCCACAAATCCAGCATCGAATGAGGATAAAGTGAGAAGTGCGGAGAGCCGAGGAGGGCTGTGGCAGTTGGGTTCCCCAGAATCTGAGTGGGGAGGTTCATGGGGTGGCTGGCGTAGTGGGGCTGCTGCAGGTGCGTGTCCTGGCCACCCCAGTTTCGGTTTCCAATCCGGCTCCCTGATAATGTGTTTGGGGAGGCAGCAGGGGATGGCCCAAGTGCTTGGGCCCCTGCCTCTACCTGGAGGACCCAGAGGAAGCCCCGTTGTGGCTGTTTGAATGAGCAGTGGATGGAGGACCTCTCTTTTGTCTCTCCCTCCCTCCCTCCCTCCCTCCCTCCTCCCTCCTCCCTCCTCCCTCTCCCTCCTCTCCTCTCCCTCTCCCTCTCCCTCTCCCCCTCCCCCTCCCCCTCCCCCTCCCCCTCCCCCTCCCCCTCCCCCTCCCCCTCCCCCTCCCCCTCCCCCTCCCCCTCCCCCTCTCCCCCTCTCCCCCTCTCTCCTCTCCCTCTCCCTCTCCCTCTCCCTCTCCCCTCCCCCTCCCCCTCCCCCTCCCCCTCCCCCTCCCCCTCTCCCCTCTCCCTCTCCCTCTCCCTCTCCCTCTCCCTCTCCCTCTCCCTCTCCCTCTCCCTCTCCCTCTCCCCCTCCCCCTCCCCCTCCCCGTCCCCCTCTCCCTCTCCCTCTCCCTCTCCCTCTCTCCCTCTCCCTCTCCCTCTCTCCCTCTCCCTCTCCCTCTCCCTCTCCCTCCCCTTCAGATGAATAAAATAAAAATGTTTTTGAAAGTTCATGGAATACAGAACCAAAAGAACAGTTTCTTCTGTCCCCCCCCCCCCCCCCCGGCCAATCCACACATACATGAGAAGTGCAAAATACAGGATGAAACAGGACGTGGATTTCTTTTTTTTTTTTTCTTTTTGTTTTTGCACCACAGCTGTACTCTGGGCTCCCTTTTCCATGGACTTGGTGAACTGCACTCACAGCCGTGAGGGACAGCGTGTGGCCCCTAGTGTGGCCCCGGGGCCAGGGCCTGGGCTTTTCCTGTGCACACAAGCCTGGGTATTCTGGGTGGAGGAAGTGGAAGCGACGCAGGCCCGGCCTGTTCCTGCACCCCAGGCATCACGTGCGTGCCCCTGCCTCCCGGTGTTGGGCTCAGCAGTGGTGCCCTGTGCAGAGTCCTCCTGCCTCTTCCCTGCCTCCCCCGGTGTCCCGCAGGTCCCTGACCGCACGGGGATAGAAGCAGAGTGACCACAGCCCTGAGTCAGGTGTGCCGTCCTTGTGTTCCGCGCGGTGCTCTCTGCTTTGGGAGCCGGCTGTGGCGAGCGCCGTGCACGAAGCTGCTTTGTCTGGGCCTCCAGGAAACTGGTGCAAGGTGGTGGTCGCTGCGGGGCCCACTTGTAGGGTGTTCTATCTGGGTTGGGGGGAGTGGTTTGTCTGAAAGTTGGAAAGAGAGAGAGAGAGAGAGAGAGATCACCCATCTGCTGATCCACTCCTCAAATGGCCACAAGAGCCAGGAATTCCATATGGGTCTCCATGCAGCTGGCAGAGACCCCAGTACCAGGAGAAGCTGGAGTTGTGTTCAGTCTCTGCCTGTGACACCAGCATCCCATATGGTCTCCGGTTCAAAGACTGCTCCTCTTCTGATCCAGCTCTCTGCTAGTGGCCTGGGAAAGCAGCAGAGGATGGCCCAAGTGCTTGGACCCCCACCCTGCTGGCCCTTGTGTGTGGTCTTGTTGAGGACAGAAACCAGCTGGGCGCTGCTAGGCGCTCTTTAGGGTGGTGGAGGCTGGCCAGACTGGGGAGCCCTTGGCTGTCCCCATACTGACGTGACGTGACGTGACGTGACATGACGTGGGGAACTTGGGCTTGCCTGAAGGGTGAGGAGGCTCCACTGCGTTGAGCTTGTCCACAACATTCCCAAATCAAGAAGTGGCTTTGAAAGTGCTGATTTTTGCTATTCAGAGAAGTGGGGGGGCTTTGTCTGAAGGGACCCAGGACAGCTTGCAGCTTAATAAAGTTAAATGCAAAAAAAAAAAAAAAAATGGGGAGTCTGTTTAAAAAAATTCGAAGCACATAGAAATAGCATGTTTTCGGATAGTTGCAGTGGAGGCTGCGGCATGGGGGGAGGTGGTTAGAAGGTTTCTGTGTTTGATGATGTGAATTCAGGCTGTGCCGACCTGGCCTCTTCCCGTCCACTTCCCTCTTCCCAGGCCGGCCAGGCCACGGCTGTGAGCTGCTCATGGCCGCAGCTGCGGGGGCGGCTTCTGGTGTGGGTTCGGACTCCGCGTTTTAGAACCTGGGCTGAGCCACGGAGGAGTCTGGTTTTTGGTGTTTCATGGTTGCGCCATGCACCCTGACCGTGGGTTACCAGTTGACAGTGGACTGCTCCGTGGGCACACAGCCGGGGCCCCGCGGCCTCGTGTAGCTGATGCAACGGGTCTCTCTGGCAGCCGGCGCTTCTTTGCACGGCGGCAGGGTCCACCTCGTGTCCTGCCCTAGCCCGTCCTTGGCTGTTTCAGTGGCTGGCTTGCATCTGCATTCTTTGCAGACAGCCATGGTTGTACTTTAAACCTTAAAGGCCGCCCTGATCGCCCTGGGCTCCGACCAGAGTCCTGATGTGTGTGTCCCAGACCACAGACAGTCAGAAAACCAGATTCCTCTGCAGGCCCACAAGCGCAGTGCTTAGGTAAACCTGCCTACTTTGTATTTTTATTTATTTTTCCTTTTTTATGCCCCCCCCCCCCCATTCCTTTCCTGCTGAGCCCACATTCCTGTCTTTGTCTCTGCCTGGTATTTTAGAAATTTTGGGAGAGGAAGGCAGTGGGTGGGACATTCTGGAAGCTGGGGGCAGGGAGGGAGGGTGGTCACTTGCAGGGTCAGAGGTCAAGCCTCCTCCATTGAGCTGGGCCAGCCGGATTGTCGCCAGGCCCGAGGGGGCGTGTCCGTGCATCTGCCTGGGAAAGCCCCAAACAGGCCTGGAGGGCCCTGGAATTCCTGCCGCCCAAGGACCTCCTCCCCTCCCCCCTCCCCCTCCCCCCTTTCCCCTTCCCCTCCCCCTCTCCCTGGAGCTGCTACAGGGGCCTCTGCACAGCTGCACTTCCACTGCCTCAGAGTGGCTCTGGTGCACACCCCTGCCTGCCACTCGTGTTTCCTGTGTTACCCACTTAGGTGGATGATAGGCTGTCCAGCTTCTGCATGGAGTGCAAAATGTTCCACAGTTGTTCTTTTTTTAAAGATTTATTTATTTATTTGAAAGGCAGAGTTACACAGAGAAGGAGAGGCGGAGAGAAAGAGAAAGAGAGGTCCTCCATCCACTGGTTCACTCCCCAATTGGGCGCAATGGCCAGAGCTGAACCAATTTGAAGCCAGGAGCTTCTTCCGGGTCTCCCACGTGGGTGCAGGGGCCCAAGCACTTGGGCCATCTTCCACTGCTTTCCCAGGCCACAGCAGAGAGCTGGACTGCAAGTGGAGCAGCTAGGATTTGAACCGGTGCCCATATGGGATGCCAGTGGCGGCTTTACCCGCTCTGCCCTTCTACAAGTTTTACTCCAGCTTTGAGCTGGAAGATTTAATAAGAATGGATCTCCTGTGTGCTTTGGGACAACGCATTTTATGTGTATGAATTACAGGCACGCGGAGACTGTTCTACTGTTGTTCGCCGGGGCGTCCCCCAACCCCATCATCCGTAACACAGCCTGGACCTGCATAAACACTGCTTATCCCAGGCCACTGTGTGGTCTGAGCTCTCAAGCCTGGGCAAGAGGGCACGCTGGGGTCCGGAGCTCTGGACACCCTGCCCTGCCCTGCCGCCACCCATTGTGGCCCCCGCACAGTTTAGGTCATTTCCGGAGCCAGCCAGGCTCTGTGTTATTAGCCGCAGCAAAGCTCAGTTCCGAAAATGCCTTGCAGGTTTTGCACAGTTATTGTAGCCGGGAGCCCAGATTCCGGCTTAGAAACCCTTTGGGTCCTGTTGTCTGCAGAGAGGGGGTTCTTGGAAGCAGAGGTGACACTTGGCCCCGTCCTGCGCTTTGACCCCTGTGCCAGTTGAAGAGGAACCTTCTGGTGGGTGGTTCAGGCTCCGTCCCAAGTGGAGAGAGCGGTGGGAAAGTGCGTGGCTCTAGCACCACGTTGTAAAAATAACGCCGGGAGGCCGGCGCCGCGGCTCAATAGGCTAATCCTCCACCTTGCGGCGCCGGCACACCGGGTTCTAGTCCCGGTTGGGGCGCCGGATTCTGTCCCGGTTGCCCTTCTTCCAGGCCAGCTCTCTGCTATGGCCAGGGAGTGCAGTGGAGGATGGCCCAGGTGCTTGGGCCCTGCACCCCATGGGAGACCAGGAAAAGCACCTGGATCCTGGCTCCTGCCATTGGATCAGTGCGGTGCGCCGGCTGCAGCGGCGGCCACTGGAGGGTGAACCAACGGCAAAGGAAGACCTCTCTCTCTCTGTCTCTCTCTCACTGTCCACTCTGCCTGTCAAAAAACAAACAAACAAACAAAAAAAAAACGCCGGGGTCTTTTCTCGAATTTATCCAGGCTAACACCGTTTGGTTAGCATTTAGACTTTGCCGTAGAGTTTGGAAAGGATTAGTTCATCTGTAAGGTAGACTTCCTGGTCTGTATACCAATGGGAGGGGAGAGAATGGGAGGGCCGGCATTGTGGCACAGTGGGTCAAGCAGCTGCCTGCAACCCGGCATCCCACGGGAGTCCTGGCTGTTCCACTTCCAATCCAGCTCCCTGCTAATGCGCCTGGGAAAACAGCGGAAGATGGCCCAGTGCTTGGGCCCACCTGGGCAGCCTGGATGGAGTTCCTGGCTCCTGGCTTTGGCTTGGCTGAGCTCCAGCCGTTGCAGCCATTTGGGGGAGTGAACCAGCAGAATGAAGACTTCTCTCTCTGCCCCATCCCTGCCCTGCCTCTCTCTCTAACTGCCCTGCCTCCCTGCCGGGATTTCCCATTCTGTCCCACCTGGAACTGGCTTTCACCGTAATACAGTGGACCACTGCGGTGCTTAGCAAGGCACTTTGTGGTCGGTCCTTGTGTGTGTGGGCTCCTCAGGAGGCCTGTGGTCTCCCCTCTGTGTTCTAGCTGCCCACGAGCCTGTGAGCACCCCACTGCTTGCCTGTCACTCGTGGTCCTGGTGGGCCCCTCTGCAGAGAGCCCCGAATGGCCAGGCCAACCCCGTGGCTTTTGGCTGGCTGCTCCCCGGCCGCCCAGAGGCATATGGCATCGACTGCCTCCCGGCTTCACCCCGTGGGAGTCGCGTGGCAGGAAGAAGAAAGGCAAGCCGCCTGCCTCCCTGGGAGGAGGATTCTGGGTTTTGCAGCCTTGCTGAACTCCTCCGTGGGGATTGGGGGGGTGGTTATTGGCTGTCCACCGAGCTTCCCACTGGAGTGGCACAGGACGCCCCCGCCTCCGACCAGGCATCAAAAGCTTAGGACGTTGCTGTGTGACGCAGGCCGGTCTCTCATGTCAGGAGGGCGGGTTCGTCTCCTCGCTGTCTCTGAAGTGTGGCTGAAGGAAACCGGGGCAGGATGTGGCGGTCAGCGGGCCGGCCCTTCCCCGCCGTGATTAGCTGCGGAGGAGGGAAGAAGGCCGAGTGGACGTTGTCTGTGTCTCTCCCTGTAGGAGGCGCTTGCTTGCCAGGAAGGGCTGGGGACCAGGCTGCTGTGTGCTCTTTCCCCTCCTCCCCGCCACCCCACCTCTCACGTGTGCCTGTCCCTTCTCTCTGGCCCCTAGGTGCTGCATCTCTACTGTGACACTTGCTCCGTGCCCATCTGTCGCGAGTGCACCATGGGCCGGCACGGGGGCCACAGCTTCATCTACCTCCAGGAGGCGCTGCAGGACTCCAGAGCGCTCACCATCCAGCTGCTGGCCGACGCCCAGCAGGGCCGCCAGGCGATCCAGGTCAGTTCCTCTCCCTCTGCCTTGTGTGCGGGGCTGTGCAGGGATGACGGCCAGGTGCTCACAGGTCCCCAGGAGGGGTCCTGCAACCTTGTGACGGTGACGGGGACGTGGCCAGAGTGACCAGTCGGGTACCCAAGCCTGGGCCCCATCACACCACCTATGAGTTTGCTGCCCAGCCCTCTGGCTGGCCCCCTGGAGGACCTTGGCGTCTTCCAGGGAAGACTGGATGCAGGCCTACTCTCGGTGAGCACTCAGTGCACGGCTGGGAGAATCGGACGGAAGGTTCAAGGCCTGAACTCTTCCCTGGTGATCCAGTCCTGGTCTTCCCATCACTTCGGGTTCCAGGGGAGTGCATTGGGTACCTTTAAGAGCTCTTCCGCAGGTGGGTAGGCATAAAGCCCAAAGGGTGAAGTGGACCCCAAGAGTTGGCTCAGGGGCCAGTGCTGCAGCGTAGCAGGTAAAGCCGCTACCTGCAGTGCCAGCATCCAGTGTGGGCGCTGCTGGTTCCAATCCTGGCTGTGCCACTTCTGATCCAGCTCCCTGTTAATATGCCTGGGAAAGCAGTAGAAGATGACCCAAGTCTTGGCTCCTGGCTCAAAATTGGTTCAGCTCCAGCCATTGTGGCCATTTGGAGAGTGAACCAGTGGATGAAAGACTTCTCCCTCTCTCTCACTCTGCCTTTCAAATAAATAAATAGCTAAAATCTTTTTTTTTAAGGTACATTGGAAAAGCAGCCACTATCCCACAGAGTAATGGTTTTTAATGTGAAGAAGTGTTTAAAGGATAAAATTATGAAGAATTTTTTTCCTTTAAAGTGTATCTCAGAGGCAGAAAGAGGTACTGCCGTCACCGGGTCCCTTCCCGAACACCTGCAGCCCACGGCTGGGCCAGGCAGAGGGTGGACTCCTGGGAGGCAGCCACGGTGCCTCCCGTGTGGAAGACCTGGACTGAGTTCCTGGTCCTTGGCCTTGGTCCCAGCTGTTGGGTATTTGGTGGTTCAGGGTGTGGACTGGGAGATGAGAGTCGTTCCCCGCGCCACCCCCCCCCCCCCGCCTCTCAAATTAATGAAAATTTTTATATAGAAGTCCAGAGGTAAAGGGAGTCTTGGAACCATTCGGAAGTGTCAGTCTTCATTCTCCTGGCCCAGAGTGCCCTCAGGAGCTCAGATAATCGTTGTAGATAATTGAAAGGAAGCAGACATGTTCACCTGCTAGCTTTCTGTCTCTCCCCTCTCCTTTCTCAGAATGAGAGAAGTTTTCCTTTTTTGTTTACTCCCCAAATGCCAGCAACAGCCAGATCTGGCCCATGCTGGAGCCATTTGCAAAAGGTATAGGAACTCAAGCCTTGATAGTTCGCTGCCTTCCAGGCACATTAGCCAGAAGCTGGATCAGAAGCACAGGTGTAGCCTGGACTTGAACCAGGCACCTCCATGTGGGATGAGGGCATCCCAAGCCTCCTCCTTCTTTTTGAAGATTTTTTTTTTTAACGTATTTGATAGGTAGAGTTACGCAGGGAGGTGGGAGAGAGACAGAGCGATCTTCCATCTGCTGGTTTACTTCCCCATCTAGGACTGTACCAGAGCCTTTCTCCATTCTCCTCTGTGCACCCGGCCCTGGGACTGGCTGTTAGAATTGCCGGGTCCCGGTGAATGAGCAGAGACAGACCCCAAAGCGCAGGGTGCTGGGCAGTCCGAGGCTGTGGGTTAGGTTCGTGTTCAGTCCTTCCCACCTTGGCACGGCCCTGAAACACCAGCACAGGTGTTCGGTCGTATGTCTGGACTCGAGACAGCTGTGGGATGATGTGCTGTGACTTCCAGCTTGTGTGTGGGAAAAGGCTTTCGGGTGCAGTCCCTGTTTGCCGACCAGGGGTCTGCCCCTCTCTGTTAGGTTAGGTCCCTCTCTATCTTGGTGATAACTGTGCAGTCCCGGGAGACCCCGCAGCTTTTCCTTTTCTCTGCCGCTTTTGGGCTCACGTTTCTCCGTGTTGGTGTCCAGAGGCCCGAGGTTCTCGGCTCTCCTCCTGCAGGCCGTCTCTGCACTGAACCTCCCTGGGGCGCTGCTCTGGTCCTGGGCGCCCGTGTCCCTCCGATCTTGATGTTCTCATCTGCTTGGTTCTTCCTTCCTTCGACTTCGAAAGGCAGAGACAGACAGAGGTCTTCCATTCGCGGGTTCACTCCCCAGATGCCCACAGCAGCTGGGAACTTACCCAGGTCTCCCAGCAGGAAGCAGCCAGCGCTGAAACCGGGTCCTTCAGGCCCACATACGTGGCATCTTAACAGCTGGGCCAGCCCCTCTCCCATTGCTTTTCAAGATTGACTTGTGTATTTGTGGTAAGCCGCCGACAAATAGTTTTGGGGAAGAAATCATACGTATTGAAGGCACGCTTCCCCGTTGGATACCTAGCTTCGATCCGCTATTAAATTGCCCAAGTCAGATGTCCGGTGGACGGCCGAGCCGCACACGTTGTCCTGAGCTCTAGGACACCCCGGGGGTCGCTCTGGGGAATCTCCCCCGTTGTGAGGGGCCGGAGCGCCCACTGCAAACCCACGCACCTCCCCAGCCCCTTGGGCTGCTCGTTTTCATCGCTTTTCTGTTTTGATGCTTGGCCCCCTTGCTGAAGGTGTGGAACCTTTCACCGTTTGGTGTAATGAAAGGATTTCCTGAGATGCACGGATTCCCTGGCGACAGCGAGTGGTGCTCTCCGCGTTCTTGACCGTATTCCATGTATTTGAGCTGCCGTAGTAAGACAACACCTTTGTTTTTTGTACATAAACTAGTGGTGAAGGTGGAAAAGCTGGCAATTTTTAAGATGAATTCTCATTTCAAAGATGTTAAATGTGATTAAGATACCCCTGTAGGGGCCAGCACTGTGGCGTAGCGGGTAAAGCCACTGCCTGCGACACAAGCATCCCACAGGGGTTCTGGTTCGAGTCCCAGCTGCTCCACTTCTAATCCATCTCTCTGCTAATGGTACCTGTGATGGCCCAAGTCCTTGGGCCTCTGCATCCATGTGAGAAACCCGGATGAAGCACCGGGCTTTGACCTGGCCCAGCCCCAGCCGTTGTGGCCACTTGTGGAGTGAGCCAGGGGGTGGAAGATCCCTCTCTGTAACTCTTACCTTCCAAATAAATAAGAATAAATCTTAAAAAAAAAAAAAAAAAGTACCAGGGCCAGTGCTGGCATCCCATATGGGTGCCGGTTTGAGTCCTGGCTGCTCCACTTCCAAACCAGCTCCCTGCTTTGGCCTGGGAAAGCAGTAGAAGATGGCCCAAGTGCTTGGGTCCCTGCACACACATGGGAGACCCGGAAGAAGTTCCTGGCTTTGGATTGGTGCAGCTCCGACCGTGTGGCCATCTGGGGAATGAACCAGCAGATGGAAGACCTCTCTCTCTCTCTCTCTCTCTGTGTAACTCTTTTAAATAAATAAGTAAGTAAATATTTGTTTTTTAAAAGTACCATCGAGACCAGATTGCAGTAGCTTCCCGTGTCCAGTCTGATGGCCTGGGAGTGTGTTCTGATAACTGACCAGCAGGATACTTTATTTTTAAGAATTATTTGTTTATTTTAAGAGTTAACACACAGAGAGGGGAAGAGACAGAGAGCTGCCCTCTGCTGTTTCACTCTCCAGATGGCTGCAACAGCCAGGGTTTGGTCAGGCCAAAGCCAGGTGCTTTCTTCCAGGTCACCCAAGTGGGCAACAGGGGCCCAAACACTTGAGCCATTTGCTGCTGCTTTCCCAGGCACATTACCCAGGACTCGAACCAGTGCCCACATGGGATGCTGGCATTGTAGGCAGCGGCTTTACCTGCTACGCCTCAGCGCCGGCCCCATTAGGGCACTTTATTTTTTATTTATTTATTTATTTTTGACAGGCAGAGTGGATAGTGTGAGAGAAGAGACAGAGAGAAAGGTCTTCCTTTGCTGTTGGTTCACCCTCCAATGGCCGGCGTGCTACGGCCGGTGCACCGTGCTGATCTGAAAGCAGGAGCCAGGTGCCTCTCCTGGTCTCCCATGGGGTGCAGGGCCCAAGCACTTGGGCCATCCTCCACTGCACTCCCGGGCCACAGCAGAGAGCTGGCCTGGAAGAGGGGCAACCGGGACAGAATCCAGCGCCCCGACCGGCACTAGAACCCGGTATGCTGGCGCCGCTAGGTGGAGGAGTGGCCTAGTGAGCCGCAGCGCCGGCCCCCATTAGGGCACTTTAAATACTGGTGGCTGTGCCACCCCTGACCTCCAGAGCAGCCATCACTAATTGGTAACTGTAGTCTTTCCCTGGAAAGAGATTTGGCCTCAGACTCCTCCATACTAATTGGCATGCACTGATTCACCTGCCCTGAGCGAGACCCTGAACTTGGAAGTATTAAATTAGATCCCTGAGCATCTAAAAGATACTAAGTTATTCTCTAGAGCACCATGTTTATTGGATGATCTCTCTCTCTCTCTTTTTTTTAAAGATTTATTTATTTATATGTTAGAAAGGCACAGCATATGAGAGAGAGTCTTCCATCTGCTGTTTGACTCCCCAGATGGCCACAACAACCAGGGCTTGGCCAGGCCAACGCCAGGAACTCCCTCCAGGTCTCATGTGGGTGGTTGGGGCCCAAATACTTAGGTCATCATCTTCTGCCCCCTTCTCAGGTGCATTAACAGGGAGCTAAATGGGCAAACAACTAGGATGCAGTAAGATACGCCTGCATCACAAGTGATGGCTTAACCCAGCGTGCACAGCACTGGCTCGGTTCCTGGTTCCTGACTGCAACGTGGGTTTCTATTTCGGAGGTCGGGCCAGGCCACACGGAGGAAATGTATCTGGGCTTCCCACCCACCTGCAAGCTCCAGGACATGACAGCGCCAGCCCCCTTGGTGGTAGACTTTGTCACATGTACGCTACGAGGCATGGCCAGGCCTGGAACGTGACCCGAAGGCTGGGACAGAGTTCCAAGGGGGCCGAGACCATGCCAGGGGTCGCGCTTCCCCTGCATTTACCCCTCCCCCCCAAGCTTGGAGGGGATTTGAACCTTGGGTTCCCCGGGCCGAGCGATGCTGGCCAGGCTGATTTGCCGGGACCGTCCCAGTTTTAGCCCCGTACTACACCCAGAACCCCCTCAGCCCAGGGCCCACTGGGTGATGGCTGACCCAGAATGCTCCGAAGCCTGGTCGGGCCCTGAGCCCCTCCTCATTTGGTGACTTGCTCACTGTGGGGCAGCATCAGCTTCCCGCATCAGCGTGCTGGTTTCAGTCGTGGCTGCTGTGCTTCCAGTCCACCTCCCTGCTAATGCACCTGGGAAAGCCACGGAAGGTGGCCCCTGACATCCGTGTGGGAGACCAGGATGGAGTTGCTGGCTCCTGGCTTTGGCCGGGGCAAACCCCAGCTGTTACGACCATTTCAGGAATGAAGCAGCAGATGGAAGCTTTCTCTCTCTCTCTCTCTTTCTACTTCACTGTCACTCTGCCTTTCAAATAGATTTATTTTTTAATGTGAAAAACTTGCACCATTAGCCAGTTTGTTACCCCTGATTTAGTACTTCAGTACCTTAAATCCTTGTGGCTTTTCAAGACACATCATGTAATATTAACGAAGACACCAGGCCTTCTGTCTGGATTAATTTTTTATGAACAGTAATACGTCTGATTAGGCTGGCAGATTGGCTGGGGCTGGTGCGAGGAGGGTGCGTGGTGGGGTTGTGGGGATGGTCTCTGGCACGCAGCGTCCACCTTCTGTCCACAGCATCTGTGTCGCATCCGTGCTAGTCCCAGCGTGAGCTTGGCGTTGGTTCTGATTGGGACGAGCTGTGTTACTAATGACATAACAAGAGTGTGACGGATGACCAGCTAGCGTGAGGAGTGCCGTGTACCTGGCCTGTAGGGTGCCCAGGGCGGGGAGAGTGGTGGCTTCGCTGTGTCCCCGCGTCCCTTCCTGGTCCTGACATCCAGAGTACAGTGCCAGTTCCCCTACAGAGGAATCTAGCTCCTCCCGGAAACCCCTGAGGTTACCTGGCACAGGTATGGGTCTCCCCTGAGGGTGCACCTGCTTTCTAAGAAGGTGGCCTGGGGACTAGGCTGCGGGGTGCCAGTGTGCGCGTTTGGTCTTGCCAACGCCTCAAGGTTGTTTTGCTCTTCTAGCTGAGCATCGAGCAGGCCCAGACTGTGGCTGAACAGGTGGAGATGAAGGCAAAGGTGGCTCAGTCGGAGGTGAAGGCCGTCACTGCAAGGCACAAGAAGGCCCTGGAGGAGCGCGAGTGCGAGCTGCTGTGGAAGGTAAGGGGGCCGGGCGCGCCCTCCGCCAGCTGCCGCCTGCGGAACACTGGGTCGCTGTCCCGGAAGTGGCCCTGGGCGGGAAGATGCAGGTTGTGCCGTTGGGGCGCCCCCTGGAGCATGGTGGGTGCCATGGTGCCTTCCAGAAGGCGCTCCGAGGCCGAGCCGGGCAGGGGCCTCCGGCTCTCTCCTGCGCGCACAATCAGAGCTGTTGTTCCGGGGAGGCGGGCAGCCTGGTAGGAAGCGCCTTATTTTTGGTGTCCTGGCTGGTCGCACTTCCTGAACCCCCGTGGAAAACCAGTTTTCCACTTGGGAGGGCGGTGAGTTCGTGCCCTTTCTTCCTGTCGGGGCAGGAAGGAGAGCCGAGCACGCTGGTGTGCTGTGGAGATAAAATCGGCTGGGGAGACCGCGCCACCCCACCCACGTCTGCAGCCGCTTTTCCTTCTCTGGTGCGTGTCCCTGAGCCGGAGGGGAGGGGGACGCCTCGTGCCCACCCAGGGCCCCGCCTCCCGTGACTGTGTCCTTTTGATCTCCGTGTCCTGCGAAGGTAGGGGTGACCTTGGCTAACCGCCGCCGTGCTCCCATGGCTTGCCAAGGCTACCCCGGATTGTCCGTCCCAGTTTCCCGTTAACCAGCCTCCCCACTGCTTTCCTGCCGCCTGTGTCCTCCGGGGGGGGGCTGTGGCCGAGTTGCTTGCTATCTGGCCAGCGGCTAGGGTTCACCTCCGATCTCATTCGGCATCATGCCGGTCGCTCGCAGACACCCCAATGTCCTCGTGGCCCTGCCCACCTCACGCCACTCACAACCGTTCATTGTAACCCAGAGGGGCCGCTGCCTGCAAGCTGAGCCCGGCGGGCAGCTCTGCCCCGGACCTGCTCTCCTGCGTGTCCCGATGAAAAAGGCCATTGTGTGCGGGGCTTCTGCAGCTCTCCCCTTGGTGGCCTCCCGTCCCGGGAGGCTGCCCCCCCCCCCGTCCCCTCTCTAAGGCACTCTGTGGGTGGGGGGAGCGGGCAGGGAGGAAATCAAGTTTGACTCCAGGTGAAGTGTGCTTGGAAGACAAAGAAGGGGCCTTCTCCTTGGTATACTTGGCTGTGTCTGTTTGCCTGATAGACCCCAACATAAGCTTACTTCTGCCGGACACAGCCGTCTCACGGGACCCTGCCTCCAGCTGTGCCAGCTCGCCCCCGTGCGGGGCGGGGGCTCCCCTTCTCTCTGACCCTCCCGCCTGCTTCTGTCTGTGCCTTGGGCTCATTTTCTTGAGTCCCCTGGGTTATTGGACATTCAGCTATAGGAGCGCAGGGCTGCTGCGCTTCGTTGTAGTGCCTGATAAACTGCCAGTGCCCTCGGCTACTTCTGGGGTGACTCAGGGGTCAGAACCAAGGGCGGAGGTCTGGCCAGGAGTCGGAGGGAGGGACAAAGCGTCTGTCTTCTCCAGACTCACAGGGGCCCCCCGTGTGCCCACGTCCTGGTTGCAGAATGGACTGATGCAGGAGCGTGAGTGGGAAATCTGCCTCCCCGAGGTGCACCTGTGCTCGGTTGTCGGGGCCCTCGGTGGGGCAGCCGAGGTGGTGGGGTAGCTGCACCCTGCCCCCTTAGTTAGGAAGGTTGTTGAGAACTGGAATGGGAAAACACGGGCAATTACTTTTTCACTCCACCGAATCTGTGGTCGGAGAACCTCGGAGGTGGGAATCGCGCTGGCAGGTCGGCGTTACGGTTCGTGTGCGTGAGTCGCACTGCGCCCTGCAGTAGTACAAGTGAGGGCGGGGCTTGCTGTCTGCATGGAGGCTCAGTACTCTCCGTGCGCCTGTGTGTGTGTGTGTGTGTGTGGGAGAGAGATCTGAGTAGCTTCAGTCTTGGTGGTGCAGGCTGGCCTTGCGGCCCAGTGCGTGGGAAGCGCCTGTGGTTGGGCCTCTTTGTCTCCGCCATCATAGCCACCCCTGTCGCCTAAGCCACGCTCATCCCCGCCTGGGTGATCTGTTTTCTCATTTGTCCCCATCCAGCGCACCTGCCCCACAGCCCATTGTTTAATAACATGAATGATTCACCTGACCGCAGGACACCCCCAGATACCAGTGTTTTGTAAAATGCTTATCCTGATTTTAGAGCCTGATAGCTCTCCCTCTCTCTCTCCCTCCTCTCTCTCCCTCTCTCTCTCTCTCTCTCTCTCTCTCACCCACCCACCCACCCACACACACACACACACACACACACGGTTGTCTATGGGGGTTGGTTCTGGGACACCCTCCACACACAGATGCCAAAACCCATGCAAACACAAGTCCCTGGTAAAATGGGGCTGCACACATTCTTCGTGCACTTTACATCATTTCTAGATGGCTGTGCTGTGTTAGACCGTTTTGTTTAGGGAACAATGATTTTTTAAATGCCTGTACATAATCAGTACAAACACAATATTTTTCTCAATTTTTTTTTTTTTTTTAAATTTAAAGATAGTTAGGCAGAGCAACAGAGAGAAATGCCAAGACAGGAGTTCTTCCATCTGCCGGGTCACTCCCCCTAATGCCAGCCGCAGCCTTGGCTAGGCCAGGCCACCAGCATGGGTGGCAGAGGCTCTTGTACTTGGTTCACCATCTGCTGGTTTCTCAGGCTCCTTAGGGAGCTGGATTGGAAGCAGAGCAGCCAGGGCTCAAACCAGCATCCTGATACGGGATGCCGCTGGCTGCAGGTGGCATCTTTACCTGCTGTGCCCCAGTGCCAGCCTTGCCCAATATTTTGGACCCTTTGTCCATTGTCAAGGTTCAACAAGGACCCCAAGCAGCCCTCTTATCCCCCTCCCCTTCATTCCAGGATCGTTTGCTGTGTTGAATGCCCTTGTCTTTGACCAGACATCTTCTGTAACCTGGAACGGTCCCTCGGCCCCTTCTGCTCTGCTGTTGTTTCTCTGGGTTTTCTTCTTCCTTCAAGTTGACTATTTAACGATTTTGTTTATTCGAAAGGCAGAAGGAAAGAGATCACGATGTTCCATCTGCTGATTCTCTCCCTCAAATGCCTGCAACAGCTCAGGCCAGGCCAGGCTGGAGCTGGTGGTGGGGAACTCAGTCCGGATCTCCCTCGTTGGGGGCGGCAGGCAGGGGCCCATCCACAGGAAGCCGGACACACCTGCACCCAGACGCTCTGATACGGGATGTGGACGCTGGGGTTTGGGGAGGGGGGCGCAGTCCGGTTCTCCTTGGCGTGGGTTCCCCCGTGACCTGCCCGCCGGAGTCGCGTTTGCGGTGCCTGGTGCTGAGCCTCTGTCCTCTCTCTCCGCCTTTCTTCCCAGGTGGAGAAGATCCGGCAGGTGAAGGCCAAGTCTCTGTACCTGCAGGTGGAGAAGCTGCGGCAGCACCTGAGCAAGCTGGAGAGCACCATCAGCGCCGTGCAGCAGGTGCTGGAGGAGGGCAGGGCGCTGGACATCCTGCTCGCCCGAGACCGGATGCTGGCCCAGGTGCAGGAGCTGAAGACCGTGCGCAGCCTGCTGCAGCCCCAGGAGGACGACCGCGTCATGTTCACGCCCCCCGACCAGGCCCTGTACCTGGCCATCAAGTCCTTTGGCTTCGTCAGCAGTGGGGCCTTCGCGCCTCTCACCAAGGCCACCGGCGATGGCCTCAAGCGGGCCCTGCAGGGCAAGGTGGCCTCGTTCACGGTCATCGGCTACGACCACGACGGTGAGCCGCGCCTCTCGGGAGGGGACCTCATGTCGGCCGTGGTCCTGGGCCCTGACGGCAACCTGTTCGGCGCGGAGGTGAGCGACCAGCAGAACGGGACGTACGTGGTGAGCTACCGGCCGCAGCTGGAGGGCGAGCACCTGGTGTCGGTGACCATGTGCAACCAGCACATCGAGAACAGCCCCTTCAAGGTGGTGGTCAAGTCGGGCCGCAGCTACGTGGGCATCGGGCTCCCGGGCCTGAGCTTCGGCAGCGAGGGCGACAGCGACGGCAAGCTGTGCCGCCCCTGGGGCGTGAGCGTCGACAAGGAGGGCTACATCATCGTGGCCGACCGCAGCAACAACCGCATCCAGGTGTTCAAGCCCTGCGGCTCCTTCCACCACAAGTTCGGCACCCTGGGCTCCCGGCCCGGGCAGTTCGACCGGCCCGCCGGCGTGGCCTGCGACGCCTCGCGCCGGATCGTGGTGGCCGACAAGGACAATCATCGCATCCAGATCTTCACCTTCGAGGGCCAGTTCCTGCTCAAGTTCGGGGAGAAGGGCACCAAGAACGGGCAGTTCAACTACCCTTGGGACGTGGCGGTGAACTCCGAGGGCAAGATCCTGGTCTCAGACACCCGGAACCACCGGATCCAGCTGTTCGGGCCCGACGGGGTCTTCCTGAATAAGTACGGCTTCGAGGGCGCCCTCTGGAAGCACTTTGACTCGCCGCGGGGTGTGGCCTTCAACCACGAGGGCCACCTGGTGGTCACCGACTTCAACAACCACCGGCTCCTGGTCATCCACCCCGACTGCCAGTCAGCGCGCTTCCTGGGCTCGGAGGGCACGGGCAACGGGCAGTTCCTGCGCCCGCAGGGCGTGGCCGTGGACCAGGAGGGGCGCATCGTCGTGGCCGATTCCAGGAACCACCGGGTCCAGATGTTTGAGTCCAACGGCAGCTTCCTGTGCAAGTTCGGCTCCCAGGGCAGCGGCTTCGGGCAGATGGACCGCCCGTCCGGCATTGCCATCACCCCCGACGGCATGATCGTGGTGGTAGATTTCGGCAACAATCGAATCCTCATTTTCTAATCGCAGTGGCTCGGGTTCCGTGCTGGGGGGGGGGGGCGTGCACACGTGCGTGTCTGTCTGTCTCTATCTCCTCTCTCCCTCCCTCTCTCTCTGTTTTTGAATTTCAAAGAAGTAACCATCTCAGGGAAATTTTTTCTTTTCTTTGTCTAAAGAGAACAAGAGAAGTACAGCGTTGATTCTTACCTCATCTTTATTTCTTTACAGATGAATGTAACAGTGTCCTTTGCGCAGGGGTGGAGCCTGTGGAGTGACACTTTCTATCTACCTCATGGATCTATGTTTCCTTCTCAGACAGGCCCAGGGGCCCTCCTGCGCGGGTTCACACCTGCCCGGGCCGTGGCGGGCTGCGCGCACACTGGCCCTGCAGCTGTTGGGTGTGCGTGTGCGTGTGTGTGTGTGTGTGTGTGTGTGACGGGATGCATTCTGTAGGTTGAGCCAAGGAAATACAAGAAAACTACTAAGTTAAAAAAAAACTATAAAACTGGAAAAAATAGGATTTTAAACTGCATACGGATAGAGTGTGTTCTCGAGAATTCTGTGTTTCTGTGGGGTTAGATTGTGTGGTGTGGTTTTGAACTTGCTGGAAAATCTTTTTTTTAAAAAAATGCTGCAGCAGAGAACGCTTCCTCTGTTTTCCTCGTCTACCTCAGCATCTTTGCTCGTTCCCTAGGAGAGGTGGCTGTGGCTGGGCAGCCGAGAGCGGCAGCCCGAGCGGCGAGCTGTAGGGTGGCTGGTCTCTGTTTTCGGGGGGGTGGGGGAGGGAGGGTGCACCCGGATCGTGACACCCTGCCTCCCAGGAAACCTTGTCCCCCCACACGTTGGTTTCTGAACAGTCGATCTAGCTCGGCCTTGGATTCATAGTCTCAGAAGTGAAGTATGCTTATTTTGTTATGGGCCATAAGGAGTTAGGCGGAAGCAAGGAAGGGGGGCGATGCCCCTGTTTTCAGGCGTGGACTGTGGGTGGGCACGCCTGTGCTGTGAAGGGGTCAGCCAGCCAGGCAACCCCCTCCCCCCAGACGTGGACTCTGCAGAGGGGCAGGGCGGGGGTCCTCCCGCCTCCCATGGTGAATGTTGTTCCATTCCTGTAGCGCCAGGAGTTTCTTGTCTTATCGAAGAGCAGACGGATGGATGAACTTTCATTTTAAAAGCACAATTTCTTCCTGCTTTGGAAGTTCAGGGAAAGAGGAAGTCTGCGAGTCGGATGATGCGTATGATCGGCCCGGCCCCATACCCTCCGCTGGGCACCCGTGGTTACCGTGCCCCCCTCCCCCAAGGCCTTTGAATGTAAATGGTTTGTAAACCAAATCAGCTCCCGAACCTGAAATGTGTAAGGTGTGCTATCTAGATTCGGTACCAAAGAAGGAAAACGGAAGCCCAGTGCAGGACCGTGGGCTGCTGCTGCTGCCACCGCCGGACCTGGCCCGCGACCTGGTGCTCTGGCCTTCGGCTGGTCTCCCTGGTGGGACCCCGGCGCAGCTGCGAGTGTGTCCCCCAGGACCCAGAGGGGTCCCTGCGTTCCCCCAAATCCTGAAGTGAGAACCAAATCCCAGAGGACCGAGAGGTGCTGTCCCTAGGGAGTCCTCTTGTGTAAACACACTGACCGGTGGATCAATTTCAGTTTCGGTTCCTGTTTTTTTTCTGAGAGATTTCTGTTGCGGAGTGGACGTGGTTTGCTGTGCGCTGAGTCCGTTGAGAAGTGGAGCGATCTGCTTTGGTCATTCCCCCAAAGAAGTGAGTCCATTGGGTTGTGTTGACCACCCACTTTTTTTGGGCATTACACTCTCCCGCCTCAAGCTGCCCTTTCTTCTTCCCACTGCTTTAACGTGAGGTTTTCCGAGACCCACAAAATGAGAAGGGAGGCAGCAGGAACTCAGCTGCTGAGTGGAAGCGCCTTGTCCCCCAGTTCCTATTCAGTTGCCTTATCTTTGCCTCTGAGTTCTGAGTGACTTGGTGCTGGTCTTTGTCCTCGGCCCCTTGATTGTCCAACGAATTGCCCTGTGAACACCAAAGATACAGTTGTCAATGCTTAAGCGCTGCTGTGTGGGGGGAGTTCTGCTCGGTGGCTGAAATGATCAGGTCTGGACGAGTGGCAGCTCAGAGCAGGTGCAGCGGTCCCCCGAAGCCAGTGGGTGGGTGAGCGGTCAGGGCGAGACATGCTGCCTCTGTGCCTGCACTTCGTGGTCCCGCTCCCCTACTTAGGATGGTTACACGGCTGGCATTTGGGAAGCGTGGTGGCATTTGGGAAGTTTTTGTTTTTAAAAAGCATTGGCCGCTTGTGGCTGTCTGAGATTAGCTGTTGGCCCATAGCGGGGATGGAGGTGCCAAGCACTTTGGAGATGTGGACTAGTCCACATGAAGACAAGGTGGGAAGAGCCAGGGTTTGGTGCTCCCTGGAGAGAGAGGGTATTGAGGATACTTGCATTTCAGCACCTGCCTCCTGCCCATTATGGGTGATGCTGGGATGAGCCTGGAGAGCGAGACCCTGTCGGCCCTGGGTGGCTCAGATCGGGTCAGGTGGCAGGGGTGGGATATGACAGCAGTGGATGTGTGGAGCTGCCCGTTGGATCAGGTTTGAAATCTCACCCTTAGGTAGCGGCTCTTTGGTTGACACCGGCTTAGCATTTCATAATGTCTTAAGAGCAACAGATTCCTTCTCTGTGGCTTTGGCCACGGGAAGCAGTCCTGTCTTGGAATCCATGCTCTATTGTGGCTGGCAAAGTGATGGAGCCCAGGGCCCCAGGCTGTACCCCGAGTGCACTGACTCCTCAATCCATACCCTTTAAGTCTAACTTACTTGCGGGGAGGAGAGGAGGGCATACAACAAGAGTACCGTAAATTATGTGTTGGGCCAAAAAAGTTGCCAGAAGAGACAGCCTGTGGAGTTGCAGGGGATAGCCGGAGACCCGCTCAGTCTGTTTTAGTCTAGTTAAGCCAAAGCTTAAGGATTTGAGGAACGAACTCTTTTAGGCTTGAAGCCACAGAATACTATTGCGTATGTGTGGTCTTCCTTTTCTGAAGATTTTAAGATGCTGTGTTCTGATAGATAGTTGAAAGAGATGCCAAAGTTTTAGGCTTGTTTTTCTGTTGCTTTAAAAATAATAAATAATAATAATAATACAATGGTGCCAAAAAAGTATTTAGGGTATTTATTTAAGACAACACTCTTTACATTTCCAACAGTCTGGGGCTGTATAAAAGTCGAAGTGTTTGTACCCACACATGATGATGTCACAGAGCTGGAACCTCCCAGCCCGCGCCGCCTTCTCCCTGGCTTCCTGCAGGCCAGGTGCACGGGACTCAGCACTCCCATGCCACTGTGTTTGTCTCGATCTACCTCACTGTTGGCAAAAGTCACCTACCTCATGTTAGCATCCGATGGGTCTCAAAAGGAGTAGTATTTATCCCGTGAGCAGTGAGTGGGAGCTGGAATCTACCTCTTAGAAGAAGAGACGTTTGCTTGAGTCTAGAACTGACTTGTCCCAGGAGAAGTGTCAGGAGTCATAAATCCAATAATCTGTAAGTCCCCACCTCCCCCAAAAAACAATAATAATTCACACCATTCCCATTTCCATTCAGTGCTAAGAAACTACTGGTCCGTCTGCTCTGTTGGAGGACTTAGAAATAAGGACCTTTAGGTCTTTCTCTTGAAGAGAAGAATATTTTATCTGTTTGATTGTCCACAGCGTCGCAGGGCTAGTTGTCGGCAGCACCCACTGTGGGAAGGGAATGAGCATCCTTTTGACTTCTTGATTGTATGTGCAGGCTGCCGCACCCAGCACGTGCGGTGCCCGGGGAAGCTCCTGTCACTCCTTTGTTTTGTTGCTAATTTGTTTTTCTACCAAAGGTAAACACATTGACGGGTTTTTGTTTTGTTTTTTGTTTTCCTTGTTTATTAAATACTTGAGAAAAGTCGAAAAGCACATTACCAGAAAATACTGTATTGACAGCCCTCTGCCTCCTTCTCCTCCTCTTCCTCCTCTTCCTCCTCCTCCCCCTCCCCAGGTCACATTTGGTTTTGATTGGAGAGAGGGTCCCGAGACCACTGTCGGTATCAGCAGTTGGGTTTATTGGAGAAATACCTCAATGATGTCTATTTTGAAAACCGATCTTACGGGTTATTAACAAGCCAGCCTTGTGGGGCGTTTTCCGTCATCATGTAACCAGTAATGGTTCTAAACGTTTTGTGTACCCACACGGTCTTAGACCTCCTTTTAATGATTGTATTAACTTACAAAACTCAGGTAGTCTTTTTCTTAAGGCTCTCTCTCAGAGCACACTGGCTGAATGTTGACGTGTGTAGCAGAGTGTTTACTTAGAAAACCAGCGTTGGCATCATGCCCCATGTTCCTAGCCGTCTGTGTAGTTGTCTGCAGACACACTTCTGGCGTTCCCTTGTTTGCAGGGTGGTAAGATGTCTTTTCCTCTAAAGTCAATGCAGGTGAGGGTGGGTGGGTGAGGGATGTTTTTAACTAGCATGATAGGTGTACTTGGGGTGGGGGGAGGGTTGTTAGTATTTTTTTATGAATCTCGCTCAGTATGTCCCATTAGCTCTCATGCCTGGGCAAAAAGATGCTTTAATTTTTGAAGATAGAACGTGTGGCTCGGTTGAGTCTGCCTTTTTTTTTTTTTTTTTTTTTTTTTTTTTAAAGGAAAGTAAATCCAGACTTGGGGAAATCAACAAGGGCTTGCTGCCTGGTGCTCATAGAAAATCTTGAACTTTTGTTGATTGTGCAAGGGCAGATGTGATTCAAGGCTTAGGCACCAGCTGAGTGACAGTCCCGGCTGTGGGCTCCTGGGGTGCCGCTGGCTGCCTCTCGCCACTGGGTGAAGAATGAAGACTTCACCCCAAACCTTTAGGCGGAAGTGGGTTTTTGTTTGTTTGGTGTTGGTTTTCATTTTTGTTTTTTTTTTTTTCCTCTTGGGATTTTCCTTTTGCATTTTGCATCGCGATGGTTACTGTTGTAGGCCACAGGCATGACAGGCAATGAACAGGCGAGAACCAGTGGGAAAGTGTTCAAAAACTCCTGTGTTCGCTAACAGGTTTCTGAATGTATCGCTGTGGTCCACAGAGAAGGCTGCGCAGGGTAGCAAGGAGATGCTGTATCAGCTACCGCAGCCGTAAAACGAAGTTGCTGTCTCTCTGGACTTTAAAATTGTTCCTATGCAGCTTATTTTATTTTTGTTGAATCAAATAAACAAGAGGGTTTTTCCATGGACATGCTGTGTCTGCGTGATCTTTGAGTCTGGTGTGAGTAAGGGAGTATGCCCTGCACCTGGTGCCCAGAAGGGACTGGAGGGGGAGCTTGCCTTTTGGCAGGGGGCAGATTGGGCCCCAGCACTGTTGTCAAGTGGGTAGGTGTCAGGTGGGCATTCTGGCGAAGGAGGCTTGTAGGCTAAGCTTCTGCCTGCAGCACCGGTTCGAGTCCTGGCTGCTCCTCTTCCTATCCAGCTCCCTGCTTATGGCCTCGGAAAGCAATGGAAGATGGACCAAGCACTTGGGCCTCTGCATCTGCTTGGAAGACCTGGAAGAAGCTCCTGGCTTTGGATCAGCCCAGCTCTGCCTGTTTGGGGAGCGAGCAGCCCAGTGGCTGGCTATTTGGGGAGCGAGCCAGTGGATGGAAGACAGACTCTCTCTGTCCATCTGTCTTTCCCTTCTCTGGTGTAATTCTAATTTTCAAATGGAAGGTTTTTTTAATTTTAAATTTAAAAATTTTTGCCGGCGCCGCGGCTCACTAGGCTAATTCTCCGCCTTACGACGCCGGCACACTGGGTTCTAGTCCTGGTCGGGGCGCTGGATTCTGTCCCGGTTGCCCCTCTTCCAGGCCAGCTCTCTGCTGTGGCCCAGGAGTGCAGTGGCGGATGGCCCAGGTCCTTGGGCCCTGCACCCCATGGGAGACCAGGAGAAGCACCTGGCTCCTGCCATCGGATCAGCGTGGTGCACTGGCCACGGCAGCCATTGGAGGGTGAACCAACAGCAAAGGAAGACCTTTCTCTCTCTCTCTCTCTCTCTCTCACTGTCCACTCTGCCTGTCAAAAAAATAAATTAAAAAAAAAATTTAAAAATTTAAATTAAAAAGTAGAGCGAGATATGTATGTGTGTGTGTATATATATATATATATATATAAAAGATTTGATTTCATTTGAAAGGCAGAGATAGTGATCTTCCATCCACTGATTTACTCTCCAAATGGCCACAACAACGGGGGCTGGGCCAGGCCAGAGCCAGGAGCTTCTTCCAGATCTCTTGTGGGTGCAGGGGCTCAAGGTCTCGGGGCATCCTCTGCTGCTTTCCCAGGTGCATTAACAAAGTTGTATCAGAAGTAGAGCAGCAGGGACTTGAACCAGAGCCCATGTGCTGCAGGCTGTGGCTTCGACCTGCTGTGCCATAGCCCCGGCTCTGCCGGCAACCCTTTAGAATGGCAGGTACGGTGTGTGGTTCCCCAAGTACCATGATCCCCTGCTGCAGCCCATCTATGTTGAAAATGCCTCAGAACCTCTGCCTGGGTTGAAGGCGTGGGTCCTGGGGTGGGCAGTGATGTGCTGGGCCTGGGCCCCTGGAAGTGCCAGGTGGAGACAGACACGTTCAGAATTTCCCGTGGGGCTTGGTCCTTCCCTGGAAGTGAACTTCATCCCGCATTGCGCCCAGCGCTCCTGATCTGCATCCTCAGGTTTGACCTTGGACTCCAGGATCTGGCAAAGCAGAGACCACAGCAGATTCCACTGCCTTCCAGAAGGTTTCTCCCTCACGAGGCCTTTCCTGCCATCACCTGGCACGTGTGGAGTTCGGGGAGATTTGGAAATCTTTTTTAAGATTTATTTATTTGAGAGAGTTACAATGAGTAGGAGAAACAGAGAGGTCTTCCATCTGCTGGTTCACTCCCCAAATGGCTGCTACGGCCAGAGCTGTGCCGATCCAAAGCCAGGAGCTTCCTCCAGTCTCCCACACGGGTGCAGGGGCCCAAGGGCTTGGGCCATCTTCTACTGCTTTCCCAGGTCACAGCAGAGAGCTGGATTGGAAGAGGAGCAGCCGAGACTAGAACCAGCGCCCATATGGGATGCCGGTGCTTCAGGCCAGGGCGTTAATCCACTGCGCCACAGCGCTGGCCCCATCCATCCACGTTGACTTTGAGCGTGAACAGTAGCACTTGCCAGGCGTGCGCTGTGGCACGGTGGGTTGGCCCACTGCTTGGGATTCCTGCATCCCCACTGGAGTACTGGGCTTGCATCCCCTTTGCTCCCAGTCCTTGCTAGTGTACCTGGGAAGGCAAGATGATGGCCCAAGTCCATGGGTTTCTGCCACCCACGTGGGAATCCCAGATGGAGTTCCTGGCTCCTGGGTTGTTGCGGCCATATGGGGAGTGAACAATAAAAATGAAATTTTTTTTTGACAGGTAGAGTTAGAGAGACAGAGAGAAAGATCTTCCTTTTTCCGTTGGTTCACCCCTCAAGTGGCCACTATGGCTGGTGTGTTGTGGCCTGCACGCTGTGCCGATCTGAAGCCAGGAGCCATGTGCTTCCTCTTGGTCTCATATGGGGGTGCAGGGCCCAAGCACTTGGGCCATCCTCCACTGCATTCCCGGGCCACAGCAGAGAGCTGGGCTGGAAGAGGAGCAACCGGGACAGAATCTGGTGCCCCGACCGGGACTAGAACCTGAGGTGCCGGAGCCGCAGGCAGAGGATTAGCCAAGTGAGCCACGGCACCAGCCATGTTTTTTTTTTAAACAGTGTTTACCTCATTGATAACCTCCAAGATTGACACACTTGGATAGGTGGGTTCTTGAGAGACTCAGGCACAGAACTGGGGTTCTTCAGTTGGTCCCCATTCCCTTTTTTCCCAGTCCCCTCACTTCTATTTACCGTTTGTCCCTGGCTGGACAGTGGAAACCTTCTGAGGAATGCAAAAGTTGGGTGGATGTGCTCTTTGGAGGAGAGGGGAGAAGCTTTTCCTCCTTAATCCTCTCAAAGCCCTGAGAGGTGTTGATAAAATGAGGCAGGACCCAGTGTCAAGAGAAGTACACAGAAAGTTCTAGAAAGGATCAGGAGCCCATCCTCCATGCTCTTCCAGCTGGAGCAGATGAGCTTGATAGGGCTCAGAGTTGGAAGGATGCCCCCCCCCCCCCCCATCAGTGGCATGCTGCTGGGGCCTACGTTATAACCAGCATCCTGTATGGGCATGGATCCAGCTCCCTGCTACTGGCCTGCGAAAAGCAGTAGAAGATGGCTCGAGTGCTTGGGTCCATGTTACTCAAGTGGAGGACCCGGATGAAGCCCCTGGCTTCAGCCTGGCCCAACTGCAGCTGTTGGGGCCATCTGGGAACTAGACCAGCAGGTGGAAGATTCTGGAACTCTGCCTTTCAAATATTATTTTTATTTTTTGGAGCTGACAGCCAAGATTAAGGAACACAACAGGTACTGGCACAGCTGTGGAGAAGTTGGGACCCCCATGGCTGGTGGGATTCACAGTTGCCACAGACATGAGCACAGTGTGACACTTCTAGTGTCCAGCAGAGCCCGGCACTGCCCCTCTGTATCTGTCCAAGGGAACTGAAGACAAGCCCATGCGAAAGCCAGGCACAGGAATCTCATAACAGCGTTATTCATGAGTGTCCCCGCCTGATGGCCACATAAACAGATATCCCCACAGTGGGATATTGTTCAGCCACAACAAGGCCGTGTTGATGTATTTGAAGTATGGGCGAGTTCAAGAACATGTTAGGTGAAAGAAGCCAGACCTCTCTGTGATGCCCTGAGCAGGGAGATAGAGGCCAACGGCTTCATGGTTGCCAGGGATTAGGGGGAGGTGGGAGTCAATGCTAGGGATTTTCATTTTGGTAAATAAGAATGCTCCGGAATTGGGTGATTGTCTCATAACTTGGTGAATATCCAGAAATCCCTGAGCTGAACCTGTTGGGTAATTTTTTTTCTTTTTTAATTATGATATGTGAACAAGCTCATCAAAAAAAAGAAAAAGAAAAAGCGGTGCTGTGGCCAGCGTCCCACGTGGCAGGTATTATTACCATGGGTCTTTGTCTCACGTGGAAGAGGAATTGACAAGCAGACAAGACAAGGCAAAGAGGGAAATGAGATTGATTAGAGTCCAGCTGGAGAGGCAAAACCTGAAGTGGTCTGTGACAGTGGAGTTGTGTGTGTGTGTGTTTTTTTTTTTTTTTTTTTACAGGCAGAGTGGACAGTGAGAGAGAGAGACAGAGAGAAAGGTGTTCCTTCGTCATTGGCTCACCCCCTAGTGGCTACTGCAGCACCACACTGCGCTGATCCCAAGCCAAGAGCCAGGTGCTTCTCTTGGTCTCCCATGCGGGTGCAGGGCCCAAGGACTTGGGCCATCTTCCACTGCATTCCCGGGCCACAGCAGAGAGCTGGACTGGAAGAGGGGCAACCAGGACGGAATCTGGTGCCCCGATCGGGACTAGAACCCGGGTGCCGGCGCCACAGGTGGAGGATTAGCCTAGTGAGCTGTGGCGGAGGCCTGGCAGTTTTTAAGCACAATTTGGGGGGGGGGGGGACTTGATAATCAGATTGACCCATTAAAAGACCTGATTTGCAATCCTTTATCCTGTCCGACTTGCTCAGGATAAAACAAAAAAGCCACTCAGAAGGGTGGAATGGGTAACTTGTTTTCACAATAAACAGTTCAGGAGGACAGAGGAATCTCCACTCCCTTGCTATTCTCATGGTAAAAGTGGGAGATTCCTAAGGAAATGCACTTCAGTTTCCACAGCCTGCCTGTTAACCCATCTGACTTCACATTGACAGGTTTCTCAGCCACAGCTTTGTCTTGGGGGGCATTATTTCCTGGTGCAAACTTTCCCTTTCAGAGAAATAAAATAATCCTTAAAAAAAAAAAAAAGTAGTAAGGAGGATGGCAAAGCATGCAGACAGCACATACGAGGAACAACACTTCACCGAGGGCTGTGATTGGGCAACCGAAAAAAATTCCCAGCGTATTTTTGAATAGCTATCCTGTGCAACGTCCAGGGTCTGTCTGGTGGGTGTGCACTGTCCTTAACACAGAAGTGCTTTTATCTGGACTGGGTCAGCTGGTGTGAACCTGAATTTTAACATTAAAAAAAAAAAAATTCTTGAAAGAATTGGAGAGGAAGAGACAGAGCCAGTTCCCTCAAGTGGCTGCAAAGGCTAGGGTGGAGCCAGACAAGCCAGGAGCCAGGAGCTGCTTCTGAGTCTCCCATGTGGGTACAGGTGCCCAACCACCTGGGCCATCTTCCACTGCTTTTCCCAGACCATTAACCGGATCAGAAGTGGAATGCCAGTGTTGCGGGCAGCAGCTTAACCCTCTGCACCACGACTCTGGTCCCTGTACTCAGAACACACTGTGCCATGCTCCTCTTGCAAGAAGGGCTGGGAAGGTGCCCGGATGTCTAGGCTTCCAGTCAGCCCCACAGCACCTCTGAGAACAGCTGACTGTGTCACAATCCACCAGCCACTGTCGCTGTACTTCCACACAACTCTCAGGCCACAGGCTTTGGTGACTCCTGTCCTTTATTCTCTAGTTCATTCAGTATCCAAGTAAGTGTTCAAATACACATTGAGTCTTTCTCATTTTTATTAGCATTTACTGCTAATTTATTGGTTTGTCTTTTTTTTTTAAGATTGATTTAGGGGCTGGCACTGTGGAATAGCGAGTAAAAAAGCCACTGGCTGCTCCAATTCTGATCCAGCTCTCTGCTATGGCCTGGGAAAGCAGTAGAAGATGCCCCGAGTCCTTGGGCCCCTGTACTTGCATGGGAGACCCGGAAGAAGCTCTTGGCTTCAGATCGGCACAGCTCTGGCCATTGAGGCCAACTGGAGAGTGAACCAGTAGATGGAAGGCCTCCCTCTGCGTCTCCTTCTCTCTCTTTGTAACTCTTTCAAATAAATAAATTTTTAAAAAATTATTTATTTGAAAGGCAGAGTTAGAGAGAGGCAGAGGTGCAGAGAGAGGTCTTCTATCTGCTGGTTCACTCCCCAGATGGCTGCAAATGCTGGAGCTGCAGTGATCCGAAGCCAGGAGCTCCTTCAGTGTCTCGCACATGGGTGCAGGGGCCCAAGGACTTGGGCATCTTCGACTGCTATCCCAGGCCATAGCAGAGAGCTGGATGGGAAGTGGAGCAGCCGGGTCTGGAACCAGCACCCGCATATGGGATGCGGGCACCATTACCCACTAGGCCACAGCGCCATCCCCTGGTTTGTCAGTTTTTACCATTTACTCCTCTGAAGCTCATTCTCCGATTCTGCTTGCCTTAAACAGCACCCAGATACCTGAAAAACAGATTAACAGAAATCCCCATGAGGTATAGAATGTAGCAAACAAGGTATATTTAACTAATTAACGTCTTCAGTGACATCACTCCCTGAGTGGCCTGCTCCAGGACAAATACTTTTTTAAAAGATTTATTCATGGGGCCAGCGCTGCAGCACAGCAGGTTAACACCCTGGCCTTAAGTGCTGGCATCCCACGTGGACGCTGGTTTGAGACCGGCTGCTCCACTTCCGATCCAGCTCTGATGTGGTCTGGGAAAGCAGTGGGAGATGGCTGAAGTCCTTGGGCCCCTGCACCTATGTGGGAGACCTGGAAGAAGCTCCAGTCTCTGGGCTTTGGATCGGCACAGCTCTGGCCATTGCGGCCAATTGGGGAGTGAACCAGCGGATGGAAGACCTCTCTCTCTCTCTCTTCTCTCTCTGTGTAACTCTGACTTTCAAATAAATAAATAAATCTTAAAAAAAAAAAAAAAAGGATTTATTCATTTGTTAACTTGAAAAGGCAGAGCAAGAGACAAATTGAAAAGACCGTCCATCCACTGGTTCATTCCCCTCCAAATGGCAACAACAGCCAGGATTGGGCCAGGCGGAAGCCAGGAGCCAGGAACTTCACCCGGATCTCCCGCGTGGGTACAGATGTCCGAGCACTCGGAACATCGTGGGCTTCTGCCTTCCCAGGCGCATCAGCAGGGCGCCGGATTGGAACTGGAGCGGCCGGACTGGAAACACTGCTGCTCACAGCCTTGGGCCACAAGGCCAGCGCTGACCAAACGCTCCTTGAAGGCGGCAGTGGGGCTAAGTGTCCCGGCTTCGTAGTCCGGATCTTGTCCCCGTGCGCCACGAGCACTGGAAGGGGGACATAAGTAAGGTACAGTAGAATGCGAGCAGGATTGATTTAAAATGAGAGGTGAGTCCACATCCAGGCATGAGTGTGGACAGCACTACGAGGAGAGACCGTGCCCCGTGAAGGCGAGAGGGAGAGCGAGCCGAGGTCCCGTGGTGCTCTGTGGGGCAGAGGGCACCCTCGTTGAAGACACAGACTCGGGGAGGGGGCGGTCAGTGCACGAGGTCCCCAGAGCAAACTTCCCGGCTTCTCAGCCTCAGCCCGGCGCTCAGGCGCCCATCATGGCCGCCGCCCCCTTCCTCGTCCCGGAGGAGGCCCCGGTGCATCCCGGGAGGAGGCCCCGGTGCATCCTGGGAGGAGGCCCCGGTGCATCCTGGGAGAGTGGGTGACTGGGCCAGGCACGGAATGCGGTGGCGTTCCTGTGCGGGCTGCTTGTCGGCCTGCTGCTCGCTCCGTGTGCCTGTAGCCCCAGGTGGAGACGAGGCCGTCACTGGCCCCCAGATGCGCCATCATGGCCCTGGCCGACTTCTGACGGCCGGCGCCGGCGTCTCCGCTGGCTTCCTGAGCCCGGCCTTCGCGGGTCACCCGCCATCTTGGGAGTCCCTCAGACGTCGTGAGCCCCTCTCAGCCGGGTGCCGCGTTTCTCCCGCGAGCAGACGGTGAGCTGAGTGAGGGTTTCCGTGAGACGTGCTCTGCCAGGAAGGGCTCTCAGAAAACTCACGGGAGGGGAGCGGAGCCATGGGGGGCGCGGCGGCCACGCAGGGCGCGCCATCGAGGACATGACCGGAGGGGACAACCTTGACCTGCTCCCACGGGCGAAGCCTTGAGATAGTGAGGGCCACACTCGGCCTCGGCCCAGACCGTAGTGCGGAAGCCGGAACCTCCGGGCCCAGGCACTCCGGTTCTGTCGGGCTTAGCGGTGCGTGGCTTCGCTCACTTCCGGTCACCAAGGTACTTGCAGACTTCCAGGGGACAGGCATTGGGCGCGGCCGTTGAGACACTTGGTGCCCCGCTTCCTGTTCCAGGTTCCTGCTGTGCGCACCCTGGGAGCTGGCAGTGATCCTCAAGTATTTGGGTCCCTGCCACCCGCGTGGGAGACTTGATTGGGTTCCTGGCTCCTGGCTTTGAATTGCCCCAGCCCTGGCTGCGGTAGGGATTTAGGAAGTGAACCAGTGAGTAAAGTCTTTCTCTGAAATAAGATGAAAATAAATAAAAACTTCTCTCCTTTGTTTTTTAAAAATATTTATTTGTTTCAAAGGCAGTTACAGAGAGGTAGACATGGGGAGACATGACGTGCTGGTTCACTCCCTAAATGGCTGCCTCGTAGGAACCAGGAGCTTCTTCCGGGTCTCCCACATGGCTGCGGGGCCCAAGCACCTGGTCCATCTTCAGCTGCTTTTCCAGGCACATGAGCAGGGAGCTGGATCGGAAGTGGAGCAGCCGGGACTCAGTTAGGAGCTCCTATGGGATGCTGGTGTCACTTAACCAGCTCCACCACAACACTGGCCCCAAACTTTCTTACTTTAAAATAAAAACATTGTGGCGCTGTAGGCTAAGTGGCTGCCGCTTGCAACGCCGGCATCCCATATCACAGTGCCAGTTCAAGTCCCAGAGGCTCCACTCCCCATCCAGCCCCTGGGAAGGCAGCAGAAGATGCCCCGAGTGCTGAGGCCCTGCCACCCCTGTGGCAGAACCACATGGAGCTCCTGGCTCCCGGCTTGGGCCTGGCCCAGCTCTGGCTGTTTTGGAATTTGGAAAATCTCTTCCTGTCTTTAGTTGTTAATTTAATTTAAATTTGTTTAAAAAGATTTATTTTTATTTATTTGAAAGGCAGGGTTATAGAGATCGAGAGCAAGAGAAGTCTTAAATTCATCAGTTCACTTCCCAAATGGCTAAAGTGGCTGGGGTTAGGCCAGGCTGAAGCCAGGACCCTGGAATTCCATCTGGGTCTCCCATGTGGAAGGCAGAGGCCCAAGCACTTGGGCCATCTTCTGCTGCCTTCCCAAGCACATTAGCATAGAGCTGGATTAGAAGTGGATTAGGGGCTGGTGCCGTGGCTCAACAGGCTAATCCTCTGCCTTGCGGCGCCGGCACCCGGGTTCTAGTCCCGGGAGGGGCGCCGGATTCTATCCCGGTTGCCCCTCTTCCATGCCAGCTCTCTGCTATGGCCAGGGAGTGCAGTGGAGGATGGTCCAGGTCCTTGGGCCCTGCACCCCATGGGAGACCAGGAGAAGCACCTGGCTCCTGCCTTTGAATCAGCGCGGTGCGCCGGCCGCGGCGGCCATTGGAGGGTGAACCAACGGCAAAAAGGAAGACCTTTCTCTCTCTCTCTCTCTCTCTCTCTCACTGTCCACTCTGCCTGTTAAAAAAAAAAAAAAGTGGATTAGGGGCTGTGGTGTAGCGGGTGAGGCCGCCGCCTACAGTGCTGTCTTCCTTCCTGTATGGGTGCCAGTTTGAGTCCCTGCTGCTCCACTTCTGATCCAGCTCTCTGCTATGACCTGGGAAAGCAGTAGAAGATGGCCCTAGTCCCACCCACGTGGGAGACCCTGAAGAAGCTCCTGGCTCCTGGCTTCGGATCGGCACAGTTCTGGCCGTAGTGGCCAAATGGGGAGTGAACCAGCAGATGAAAGACCTCTCTCTGTCACTCTCTGTCTCTCCTCTCTCTGTGCAACTCTGACTTTAAAGTAAATAAATAAATCTTAAGAAAAAAAAAAGTGGACTTGAACTGGCCGTGAGATACAAATGTTGCAGGCAGTGACTTAACTTGCTGTGTCACAAAGCTGATCCCCAGTCTTTCAAATTAATTAATTAATTAAAAAAGGAAACTTCCAGTTATCTTCAAGGGCCTTATAAGAATTCTCGTGTTTGCATGTCACAATGAGCAGGGAAAGAAGTCGCGTGCTCATTGTCCAGTGAGGAGTGGGAGCAGTAAGGGAGCCTGCCCATGGACCCCAGAGTGAGTGGGTGGCAGGTGCAGCTGACCCCACACGTCCTGAGGTTGTCTTGTGGCAACCAGGCCAGAAGTGCAGGAGAGAAGGGGAGTTAGGAGGGCAAGCTTGCTGCTCTATGCGTTTCTGGAAGGGTTCCTGTAAACTAGAAGTCAGTACCAGTACCGTGGCACTCGACATTTGTAGCCTACCTTGCTGCAGCTAGCGCCAAAGGCAGGGAGAACTGCGGCCAAGGTCTGTCATCTGAGCCTCAGGGCCGGGGTTGCAAACTCCCCCTGTGTGGGCTGGGAACTGAGTCTGAACCCGCGGGCAGCGGGTGGCCGGGAGGAAAAGGGCCCGAGTGTCCTGATGTGCCAGGAGCGGGGCAGAGCCTGGAGCTCATGGAGGACCCCGTGGTGAGGCTGAAGGGCCCTCTTCACGGGGGTGGGGTGGGGGGGTGGGGTGGAGGAGTGGATGACTTTCAGGGGAGAGGATGAGCCCGGAGAGCAGACCATGCCTGGCAGGAAGCCTCTGGGCTCCGGGGTGGTGTGTGGTCCCAGTCTCTCCCTCTGTGATGTAAGTTTCATCTTCTGTGGTTAGTGAAGAGGATTCCCTCCCTCCCTCCTCCCTCTTCTCTCTCCCTTCTCCCTCCCTCCCTCCTTCCTCCCTCTCACTCCTTCCTCCCTCTCACTCCTTCCTCCCACCTTCCTCCCTTCTTCCTCCCTCCCTCCCTCCCTCCCTCTTCCCTCTCCCTTCTCCTTCCCTCCCTCCTCCCTCTTCCCTCCCTCCTTCCTCCCTCCCTCTCACTCCTTCCTCCCTCTCACTCCTTCCTCCCACCTTCCTCCCTTCTTCCTCCCTCCCTCCCTCCCTCTTCCCTCTCCCTTCTCCTTCCCTCCCTCCTCCCTCTTCCCTCCCTCCTTCCTCCCTCCCTCTCACTCCTTCCTCCCACCTCCCTCCCTCTCCCTCTTCCCTCCCACCTTCCTCCCTTCTTCCTCCCTCCCTCCCTCCCCCCTCTCACTCCTTCCTCCCACCTCCCTCCCTCTCCCTCTTCCCTCCCACCTCCCTCCCTTCCTCCTTCTTCCCTTCCTCCCTCCCTCCCTCCTCCCTCCCTCCCACTTCCCTCTCCCTTCTCTTTCCCTCCCTCCTCCCTCCTTCCTCCCTCTCCCTCCCTCCCTCCTCCCTCCCTTCTTAGGCAGAGACAGAGGTTTTCTGTGCGCTAACTCACTTCCCATAAACCCGCAACAGCTGGGGCTGAGTCAGGCCAAGGCCAGGAGCCAGGAACTCACCCTGAGTCTCCCATGTGGGTGGCCAGGACCCGACTCCTAAGTCATCACCTGCTGCTTCCAGGGTGTGCATTAGCAGGACGCTGAATCAGGAGTGGAGCCAGGACTTAGACCAGGCGTGCTGACAGGTGCTTGGGCAGGTGTCCCAAGCAGCATCTTACCCACGGTGCCACGCAGCCACCCTTCAGTAAGGTGATCTGAAGGCACTGAGGGTCCCGCCCAGGAGGCTCTCACTGTGGCCGGTGCTCAGGACCTCTGTGTATTTTGCTCTGGTGAATCAGGGAGAGCTGCTCTCCTGTCCAGATCTAGGCCTTCGTCTCTCGAGAAAGACCCCTGCGGACCCAGCCCAGGACCTCGGTGCTCACAGAAGCCCCGATCCAGATCCTGCTGCCGCCGCACTCGGTCTGAAGCGGTCTCTACTTTGGGTGTGTGTTTCTCATCTCTTAGCAGATCCCCAGACCCTGCCCTGTGCTGCCTCATGGGACTGAGCCGAGGTTTACACAGTGGTGGGAGCTCAGTGTTGGTTTGTTTTGTTTTTTAAGATTGATTTATTTGTTTGAAAGGCAGAACAACAGAGAGAGAGAGAGAGAGAGAGAGAGAGGTCTTCCATCTACTGGTTCACTCCCCAAATGGCCTCAGCAGCCGGGGCTGGGACAGGCAGAAGCCTGAAGCCTGGAACTCTCCCCGGGTCTCCCATGGGGGTGGCAGGGACCCAAGCGCTTGGGCTGTAGTTCCCAGGCTCGTTAACAGGGACCTGGATTGGAAACGGAGCACGAGAACTGGCACTTTAATACGGGATTCTGGTGTCACAGGAAGTGGTTAACCCAGTGCACCGTAACACCTGTCCCTAAGTGTTCCTTTTAATTCTGATGACCTCAGTAAGAAGGGGCAGGAGAGGCCCTGTCCGGCAGGGATCTCCAAATCCTGGCATCACGGTCTGCCGGCAGTGACCTTGGCTGGTGGGTTATTTCCTCACCTGGAAGAAGGGGCTTTGTCTCAAGAAAGACCCCTGTGGATCCCAGCTGCTGCGCCAGGTCCTGGTGAGAAATAAGGGAAATGAGGAAAGGGGCGATGGGAGCCAGAGTGACCACGGCAGCTTCCTGTGTTGACGGGGTACTGTCTGCTCGAGGTGTGGCGAATGGGACAGCCCCCTCTCCAGTTTCAAGTCTGACCTTTGCTTGTACTCAGGCGGCATCTTTAAGGACGTGCTGGACTGGGCACCGTCTCGGCACTGACCCCTGCTGGCTGCATCACAGTTGACAAGGGCCTGCTCACCGCTCCCTTGAGCAGGGAAAATTACTTAGACTCCTGGAGTCCTAGAATTGATAGTTGGTATATTGTGGCCATTTGGTCACCAAATAAGATACAGATGGCAAATAAGCATATGAAGATATATTCAACATTCTAAGTCGTTAGGGAAATGCAAATTAACAATGAAATGCCCTGCATACCTAGTAAGACTAGCTGCAATGAGAATATAGTTCTAATAAGAATGATTGAAGTCCACAACACGGAGGACACCAAAAATGCAGTGTCTTGAAAGTATAGTTTCTTACAAAACTATCTATGTTCTGGGCTGGTGTTGTGGTGTAGCAGGTTAAGCTGCTGCTTGCAACAGCAGCGTCCCGAGTTGGCGTGCTGGTTGGAGGCCCAGCTACTCCACTTGTGCTCTGTTTCCCAGCTGATGTGCCTGGGAAAGCAGCAAAAAATGGCCCACGTACGTGGGCACCTGCCACTCACGTAGGAGCCAGGATGGAGTTGCCAGCCCCTGGCTTTGCCCCATCCCAGCCCCCGCTGTAGCAGCTGTTTGGGGAGTGAAATAGCTGATTTAAGATCTCTCTCTCCTCTGTCTCCCGCTCTCTTTCTATCCCTGTTCCTCTGCCATTCAAATAAACAAATGAATCTTTAAAAAAAAGAAAACAGCTAAATCTCTTCTTACCAGCAGTCATGCGCCTGGTATTTGGGTGGTGAACTTCTGTCTATACAGAGCCCTGCATCCGAGTGTGTAAGCAGCTTTATTCATAACTGCCAACCCGCCCAGGTGTGCTTCACGAGTGAAGGGATGAAATGGGGTCTATTTAGAGACTGGCATATTAGTGCTGAAAGGGAGGCGCTATCATGGAGGAGGGGCCGGTGCTGTGGCACAGCAGGTTAAGCCGCTGTCTGCAGTGCCAGTATCCCATATTGGTGCTGGTTCAAGTCCCGGCTGCTCCACTTCCAGCTCCATGCTACTGTGACTTGGAAGGCAGCGGAAGATGGCCCAGGTGCTTGGGTCCCTGCACCCACATGGGAGACCTGGAAGAGGCTGCTGGCTTTGGCCTGGCTCAATCCCTGTCATTGTGGCCATTTGAGGAGTGAACCAGCAGATGGAAGATCTCTCTCTCTTCCTCTCTCTGTAACTCTGGCTTTCAAATAAATAAATAAATAAATAATCTTGAAAAGAAAAGAAAAAAATCCATGGAGGAAGCGCAGATGCTTATTATTAAGTGAAAGAGCCGATCTGGGAAGGCTGCCTGTTTACACGCTGTGCCTCTGTGACGGCTACAGAAGGCAAAACCGCGGAGACCGTGAGATCACTGGTAGTCACGTTACTGGGGAAGGAGGGCTGACAAGGTGGAGCGCAGAGGGTGTTCATGGCTGTGAAACTGCCCTGTGTGAGCCGGCGTTGGTGGGGCCACGTCATTATACGTTTGTGTAGATGCAAAGAGGGTGGAGCCTATGCAGATTCTGCTGTATGCAGGTTCATCAGTGGTAACAAATGCACCACTCTGGTGGGGAATATTGAGGGCCTATGGGAAATCTCTGTGTCTCCCACTCAGTTTTGCTGTGAATATAAAACTCCTTGCTAAAAAAAAGTTTAAATTTTTTTTTTTTTTTTTTTTTTTGACAGGCAGAGTGGACAGTGAGAGAGAGAGACAGAGAGAGAAAGGTCTTCCTTTGCCGTTGGTTCACCCTCCAATGGCCGCCGCGGCCGGCGCACCGCGCTGATCCGATGGCAGGAGCCAGGATCCAGGTGCTTTTCCTGGTCTCCCATGGGGTGCAGGGCCCAAGCACCTGGGCCATCCTCCACTGCACTCCCTGGCCACAGCAGAGAGCTGGCCTGGAAGAGGGGCAACCGGGACAGAATCCGGCACCCCAACCGGGACTAGAACCCGGTGTGCCGGCGCCGCAAGGTGGAGGATTAGCCTATTGAGCCACGGCGCCAGCCAAAAAGTTTAAAATTTTTAAAAAATGTTATGAAGAAGAGGGCTGGTGATGTGGCATAGCAGGTAAAACTGCTGCCTGTGGTGCATTGCATATGGGGCTGTTTCGGCTGCTCCTCCTCTTCCAATCCAGTTCCCTGCTGGTCTGCCTGGGAGAGCAGCAGAGGATGGTCCAAGTCCTTGGGCCCCTGCCACCCATGTGGGAGACCTGGGTGAAGCTCCTGGCTCCAAGCTTTGATCAGGCCCAGCCCTGGCCATGGTGGCCATTTGGGGAGTGGATGGAAGACCTCTCTCTCTGTCTCTGTCTCTCTGTGTGTGTGTGTCTGTAACTCTTTGAAACAAACAAATAAATAATAAATTTTTTAAAAAAGTTATGAAGAAGAAATGCCTATAACTCACAATGTTATCATTGTTGCATTCCCATATAAAGTAGAAAATTTAATAGTAAAATGAAGCTCAAGTTTTGTTTTGTTTTTAGATTTATTTATTTATTTGAAAGGCAGAGTTACAGAGAGGCAGAAGTGGGGTGGAGGGTGTCTTCCATCTGCTGGTTCACTCCCCAAATGGCTGCCATGGACGGAGCTGGGTGAATCTGAAGCCAGGAGCTTCTTTCGGGTCTCCCACATAAGTTCAGGGGCCCGAGGACTTGGGCCATCTTCCACTGCTTCCCCAGGCCATAGCAGAGAGCAGGATAGGAACTTGAGCAGCCAGGACATGAACCAGCGCCCGCCCATATGGGATCCTAGTACTGCAAGCGGCAGCTTTACCATCTATGCCACAGCGTCAGCCCCCTCAAGTTTTATACATAGGTAAGTATGATCCAAAATTTATATCTATATATATTCCTTTACCTAGGAGAATGTTCTTTTTTTTAAAGATTTATTTATTTATTTAGAAGGCAGAGTTACAGAGAGGCAGAGGCAGAGGCAGAGAGGACTTCCATCCACTGGTTCACTCCCCAGATGGCCACAACAGCTGGAGCTGCACTGATCTGAAGCCAGGAGCCAGGAGCTTCTTCTGGTCTCCCATGCAGGTGCAGGGGCCCAAGGACTTGGGCTACCTTCCACTGCTTTCCCAGTCCATTGCAGGGAGCTGGCTCAGAAGTGGAGCGGCCTGGACTTGAACCGGCACCCATATCGGATGCTAGCGTTGCAGGCGGCGGCTTTACCCACTACGCCACAGTGCCAGCCCCTGTTCTCATTTTTCATAGCCTTTCAAATCAGCAGCTCACAAGCTGTATAGTATTCTGTTATGGATGTTCTATAAATAATAGACACATATCATTTGGCCTTGCCTTTAGATTACTAACAGTTTTTCACTGTTTGAATAATATTGCAGTGAGTTTCCTTGAACATTAATCTTTATAATTAGCTCTGGTTCATTCCAATAGGAAGATTGTTTTGAAAGAGAATCCTTAGGTCAAATGTGTGTGTCCCCGCCTTTTGACACGTGTGACTCCCTGTTTGCCGTGCCTTCTTTTTCAGTGAATATTGTCTTGTTTTGATTTGCCAGGTTGTTAGGCAGATTTTAATGTTGCACTGTTAGTATACTTTATGGAACTTACCATACATTGTTCTCTCCTTCTGTAAGCTTCTATTGTTTTTTTTTTTATCTTGTTAACTGGTTTTTTTTTTTTTTTTAACTTTTATTTAATGAATATAGATTTCCAAAGTACAGCTTATGGACTACATTGGCTTACCCCCACCCCCCAATGACTTCCCTCCCACCCGCAACCCTCCCCTTTCCCGCTCTCTCTCCCCTTCCATTCATATCATGATTCATTTTCAATTTTCTATATATACAGAAGATCAGTTTAGTATACATTAAGTAAAGATTTCAACAGTTTGCACCCACATAGAAACACAAAATGAAAAATACTGTTTGAGTACTCGTTATAGCATTAAATCTCAATGTACAGCACACTAAGGACAAAGATCCTACATGAGGAGTAAGTGCACAGTGATTCCTGTTGTTGACTTTACAAATTGACACTCCTGTTTATGGCATCAGTAATCTCCCTATGTACCAGTCATGAGTTTCCAAGGCTATGGAAGCCTTTTGAGTTCTCCGACTCTTATCTTATTTAGACAAGGTCATAGTCAAAGTGGAAGTTCTCTCCTCCCTTCAGAGAAAGGTACCTCCTTCTTTGAAGACCTGTTCTTTCCACTGGGATCTCACTCACAGAGATCTTTCATTTAGGTCCTTTTTTTTTGTTTGTTTTCTTTGAGAGTTGATTTTACGTTGGGAACAATGGTGATTGTTGGTAATTTAGGCTAGAGCAGAATCCATGGAGTTGTGGAGATGAAGAGAGAATGGGAGTGGTGGGCGTTGTGCAGCAGCGACCAATGCCCGTATCCCCGATCCGAGTGCCCTGGGGAGTCCCGGCTCCTGCACTTCCGCTCTGGCTTCATGAGGACACTCCTGGGAGGCATCAGGTGATGGCCTTCAGTGCAGCAGTGCCCGTGGGACCCACACAGAGGCTTGCGGCTGCTCATACTTGGCTTCAGGAGAGACCGGCATTCTTTATACGGGAACCTCCTGGAGTGAGGTGGGGTCTCTTACCCAGCGCTCAGGTGGAGAGAAGAGTCTGGAGTTCAGCTGGCTGTGCAGTTGTTACCCTCAACAGGTGGCAGAAATGAAACAGCCTGCGGCACAGGCTGTGTGAGGACTGAAGCAGAGAGTAGATGTACGCCTAGCAGAGTGTGCGTCACAAAGTGAGCATTCACTGGTTAAAAAAAATTTTTTTTGAGAGGCGGAGGGACAGAAAACTCCCATCCACTGGTTCCTTCCCTAAATGACTGCGACAACCAGGGGACCCAGACCAGTCTGGGAACTCCGTCCAGCTCTCCCCCATGGTGGCCGGAACCCTTTAGTGGGGTCATCACCGCCGCCTCCTAGGATCTGCATTAGCGGAAGCTGGAGGCTGGAGTCAGGAGCCGGAGCCGGGACTCAAACCCAGTTCCTCTGAGCAGGGACATTTGGGTCTGAACCGGCATCTTAACTGCCAGACCGGCATCTTAACTGCCAGGCCAAACACCTGCCCCGCGTTGCGGGTTTATCTGTTACAGTTGCACCATTGTCAGTGTGAGTGAACAGGGTTGATTGTGGCTTTTCCTTTCTGGAAAGGATACTGGTGGCCAGTGGGAATAACTCTAATTGCAACTACAGTTACTAACCTACCGGTATCTCCCATGCAGTTCTTTCCTTTCTCCACTTCTTGTTTGTTTTTATTTTTTTCAAGATTTATTTATTTATTTATTTATTTGAAAGACTTGGGGCTGGTGCCATGGCTTACTTGGCTAATCCTCTGCCTGCGGAGGCCACAATTCACCTATGTGGATGCTGGATTCTGTCCCGGTTGCTCCTCTTCCAGTCCAGCTCTCTGCTGTAGCCCGGGAGGGCAGTGGAGGATGGCCCAAGTGCTTGGGCACCTGCACCCACACCCACTTGGGAGACCAGGAAGAAGCACCTGGCTCCTGGCTTTGGATCGGCGCAGCGCCAGCTGTAGCGGCCATTTGGGGAGTGAACCAACAGAAGGAAGACCTTTCTCTCTGTTTCTCTCTCTCTCTCTTTTTTTTTTTTTTTTTTTTGACAGGCGGAGTGGACAGTGAGAGAGAGAGACAGAGAGAAAGGTCTTCCTTTGCCGTTGGTTTACCCTCCAATGGCCGCCACGGCTGGCGCGCTGCGGCCGGCGCACCGCGCTGATCCGATGGCAGGAGCCAGGAGCCAGGTGCTTTTCCTGGTCTCCCATGGGGTGCAGGGCCCAAGCACTTGGGCCATCCTCCACTGCACTCCCTGGCCACAGCAGAGAGCTGGCCTGGAAGAGGGGCAACCGGGACAGAATCCGGCACCCCGACCGGGGCTAGAACCCGGTGTGGTGGCGCCGCAAGGCTGAGGATTAGCCTAGTGAGCTGCGGCGCCGGCCTGTTTCTCTCTCTCACTGTCTATAACGCCACCTGTCAAGTAAATAAAAAATTAAAAAAAAAAAAAAAAAAAAAGAGTGACACAAAGATGGAGAGGCAGAGAGAGAGAGAGAGAGAGGTGTTCCATCTGCTGGTTCACTCCCCAGTTGGCCGCAGTGGCTGGAGCTGGGCCATCCAAAGCCAGGAGTTTCTTCTGGGTCTTCCCATGAAAGTACAGGGGCCCAAGGACTTGAGCCATCTTCTACTGCTTTCCCTGGCCACAGCAGAGAGCTGAATTGGAAGTGGAGCAGCCATATGGGATGCTGGTGCTGCAAGCGGTGGCCTTACCCGCTACGCCACGGGGCCGGCCCCTCCACTTCTTGTTGCTTTGCTTTGCTGCGCTGACTGTAGCTCATGCAGTCCTCACTAACACCTGTGGCTGGGAACGTAGCAGCTGTTCTCAGAAGCTTTCGCTCATCCAACAAACAGAACTGCTCAACCGTGGAACAAAACTCTATCCACATCTTTCCTATCTCAGATATCACACGTGATTATAATTTTCCTCATTATCTCCACCACTAATCCATAATGAGCGATTATCCGGAGGTGATTAACATTCAGCACTGAGCGCCTGTGGTTCATACAGGAGGTGCTCAGTGAGTTCTCGTGTAGGAGAATTAGGCATAGCCAGAATTCCTGGGGATGGATGTGTGTGGTTTAAAACTGAAGCATCAGGACTGGCGAATTTCCCTGCAGCCATATCATAATGTCTTTGTGGCTGTATGATGGAAGTGAACCAGGAGATAGAAGGTTTCTCTTTCTGTTTGTCTCTCTCTCTCTGTCTCTCTTTCAAATGAACAATAAATAATATAAAATTTAAAATAAAAATATAAGAAAATGCTAAGACTCCAACATCAGGCAAAAAGGATAACTCAGAAAAAGAAGCGATTGGTAATAAATGATGTAATTTCAGTCTTATAACTGGGAGAAGAAAAAAGTGATCTGATCAAACATTTTGATCTGTCATATTCACCAATTTTTAAAAAATATTTATTTTTTCATTTATTTGATTTATAGTAAAGGAAGAGTGACAGAAGGAGAGGTCTTCCTTCCACAGGTTCACTCCCTAAATGCTGGCAGCAGCTGGGGCTAAGCCAGGCAGAAGCCAGTGGCCTGGCACTCCGTTTGAGTGTCCCCGTGGGTGGCGTGTGCCTGGGCCGTCTTCTGCCTTTCCAGGTGTGTTAACAGGGTGCTGGATCAGAAGCAGAGTAGCTGGGACTCAGACCAGCGCTCTGATAGGGGGAGTTGTCATCTCAAGCTTGGTGTGCCACAGTGGCTGCCCCACCACTGTTTTAATGATAATAAAATCATGCTAATGAGATGTATCAAGGGTCCTCAAATGATCTGATAATCCTACTCCTCATTATCATTTCTTGGAAACCCAAACAAAGGTAGAAAGGAGTTTATACGCATAGATCCCTGTGGTTTGATGTGTAATGTTGAAAGAGTGAATGGCTGGCACCGCGGCTCACTAGGCTAATCCTCCGCCTTGCAGCGCAGGCATCCCAGGTTCTAGTCCCAGGAGGGGCGCCGGATTCTGTCCCCGTTACCCCTCTTCCAGGCCAGCTCTCTGCTGTGGCCCAGGAGTGCAGTGGAGGATGGCCCAAGTCCTTGGGCCCTGCACCCCATGGGAGACCAGGAGAAGCACCTGGCTCCTGCCATCGGATTAGCGCGGTGCGCCGGCCGCGGCGGCCATTGGAGGGTGAACCAATGGTAAAAAAAGGAAGACTTTTCTCTCTCTCTCTCTCTCACTGTCCACTCTGCCTGCAAAAAAAAAAAAAAAAAGTGAATGCAAATGAGGTTCTGAAACTACAGGAACACAAACTGAGGAACCGCTATATTCAGTCATTAAAAGGCTACTCTGTAATTAATAACAAATGAGAATGCTTACGTATCTGGTGAAATAAAGCACACAGTAAAACTCGAAGTGACCAGGGCCATATAAACTGTTACAACTCAAGTTGTAATAATTGCATAATATACATAGAAGGAACTCCTAATTACATGTTTAGTATGGATGGTTTATAGCAGGAGTGGGCACTTGGTAACAATGATTGAGACACCACGCCTGGCTCTTGTCTTTGGCTGGCCCAACCCCTACTGTTGCAGACATTTGGGGAGTGAACCAATGGATGCAAGATCTTTCTCTCTTTCTCTGTTACTCTTCCTTTCAAGTGGATGAAAAGAAAAAAACATTTAACAGAAATTCATAGCAGAAAAAGAAAAGCAGAATGCGGTTGAAATTTCCATTTAGATAGTAGATTTAAAGTGATTTTTTTAAAATCAAAAAATCACTTTCTCACACACTTTTTTTTTTTTTTTTAATAAAACTTGCTGGGAATGGGAGAGCTTACTACACACACACACACACACACACACCACTGAAGGAAGAGTACTCAAACAGGAAACACCAAGGGGGCAGCACGCCTGGTGTCTTTGACGCAAAGGCTAAAGTACAAAGAGGAAAGGGGAAGTGATGGGAAGTGAGGTAAAAATATCAAGGGAAGTCATGTCAGGCTGGCGAGTTACGATGGGGGCCGTGGCTTCTGTGCGTCTGTCAGAAGCGGAGCAGCTGGGACTCTAACTGCATCACAAGCAGCGGCTGGACCTGCTGCACCACAACGCCGGCCCCGGACCAGTGCTTTCATCTTGCATCTCCCAGCCCAGAAATCAACTGCTGATGCTAAGTCGATGGTATTTTATTATAGCAGCCCAAACAGCCTAAGAATGAATTTTGTGATATAGACGTTTGTGGCCAAATATGTAGTCAGTTTCAATGACTCTTGCATGCAGGCTTGAAAGTGATCACCTGATCGATGGTTTCGGTGTTTCTAGTGTTGCTCGCAGTGTCCAGTTGTGACCAACACTATTTGAAGAGGCTTTGCTATACTTGCTGCCACCTGCTGGCAGGATGCATCATCCTACACTGAAGTCTCCAAAGTGCCGTGGGCGTCTCTGGAGAGGCAGGCCAGAGGTGCTTTCAGAGCGGTACTAGTCCAAAACCATTTTCGTAAGAACATTGGGCTGGCGCCATGGCTCAATAGGCTAATCCTCCACCTTGCGGCGCCAGCACACCGGGTTCTAGTCCCGGTCGGGGTGCCGGATCCTGTCCCGGTAGCCCCTCTTCCAGGCCAGCTCTCTGCTGTGGCCAGGGAGTGCAGTGGAGGATGGCCCAAGTGCTTGGGCCCTGCACCCCATGGGAGACCAGGAGAAGCACCTGGCTCCTGCCATCGGATCAGCGCAGTGCGCTGGCTGCAGCGCGTTGGCCGCGGCGGCCATTGGAGGGTGAACCAACAGCAAAGGAAGGCCTTTCTCTCTGTCTCTCTCTCTCACTGTCCACTCTGCCTGTCAAAAAAAAAAAAAAAAAAGAATATTAAGATGACTTTTGTTTTTCGTGTTGAAATCTGTGTTAATAGTGCAAAACATCGTGGGGTGAAACCACTGGAATCACACATCACGTAGCCACTGGGAGATTTCATTGCATAGCCATTAGAGAAAGAAAGAAAAATTGAAGTTAAATACTGCAGTAGTACTTAGCTTTGGTAGTACAAAAGTGGCTTTGACCTTGCAGACCCCTTTGAAGAATCTTGGAGCCCCTCAGGATTGAGGGGACCACATTTTGAAAGCCACCATATTGCTATAATTTTGGTGTAATAATTATTTGAAATGGATTTCAGATTTCTGCCAGTATCACTTATATAATAATGATTTTTTTGACCTAACCCAATATTTAATATGTACTGTAATAGCTTTTTTAAAGATATATTTGTATTTAAAGATGTGTTATGTATGTGTGTTATTTAGGGAGAGAGGAAGAAAGAGAAAGATCTTTCATCCACTGGTTCACTCCCCATATGGCCATGATGACCAGGGCTGGGCTTCACCAAATCCAGGAGCCAGGAGCTTCTTCTGGGTCTCCCACGTGGGTGCAGGGGCTTGGGCTGTCTTCCGCTGATTTCCCAGGCATATCAGCAGGGAGCTGGATGGGAAGTAGAGTGGCTGGGACTGGAACCAGCACTGTGGTATGGGATGCTACTGTCACAAGCCGTGGACTAGCCTGCTCTGCCACAATGCTGACCCCCTTTTCCACATACTTAAAAATGGTTTTGCTCTTTGGATCCTCCAAATTCACTTTGAGCTTCCGAATTTCAATGTTAGATGTAAAATAAGTTAGAAGTGAAAAGTGAGTGCCTTCCTTTCTGGCCCAGGACCCATGAGAGGCCTTGGTGTGCTGACGAGGGTGTGGCAGTGAGGTTGGGTTGGCAGTCAACTCTGGAGGCAACAGGAACTCCTTGAGAAGCTGAAAGAAGCTAAAGCAATTAAAAAGACATGAGACAGTGAATTTAAAGACCAGATCTTTAATTTGATTATTCCCTTGTTTGTAAAAATTAATTGATTCACACAGATTTTGCTAATAAGTGATATAAGTCACACACACACAAAAATGTATTTTTCTTGTTTCGCTCTCATGGTTCTGAAATCAGTTTTATAGTTTGTTAAAGGTAGGTTCTTGGGGCTGGTGTTGCGGCATAGCCCAGATGAGCGCCGGTTCATGTTGTGGCTGCTCTTGTTCTGATCCAGCTCTCTGCTGTGGCCTGGGAAAGCAGTGGAAGATGGCCCGAGTGCTTGGGCCCCTGCACCCAGGTGGGAGACCTGGGTGAAACTCCTGGCTCCTGACTTCGATCTGGCCCAGCCTCAGCTGTAGCAGCCATTTGGGGAGTGAACCAGTAGATGGATGATCTTTCTCTGCCTCTCCCTCTCTCTAACTCTGATTTTCATATAAATTAGTAAATAAATACATCTTTTTTTTTAAAAAAAATGGTTCTAAAATTAGATGATGTGGCTTGGATGACGACCCTTCGCACAGGCAGCCCTACTTTCCAGTGTTGTGCGGAAGTGCTCCCTGTCGGCTTCAGGAGTTGAGCACAACACTTCTCCCTTTTCTCCTCCCTAATAAGCCAAGAGAGTGAAATAGGCGCACCTTGGGGATTTCAGCAAGTGGCCGAGCCCAGTCCAGCCCAGGCTGAGGGAGCTGGGCTTGCCATTGCAGACACCTGTGTACCATGGCTGTGTTTATTAGAGAAGCTTACTCCATCAGCTCTTTCTGTAGGGGGAACTGCTACCATGTTTGCACCCTAACCTGCTACAGTGTGCACGCTCACACACACATCTTCTTGTAATGTGCAGTGTCGTTTGGTGTTTCACTACATGAAGTTTAAATATTTGTAGGAAAGAAAAAGGGCCGGCAATATTGAGTAGCAGGTAAAGCCGCCGCCTGCAGTGCTGACATCCCATATGGGCATTGATTTGAGTCCCAGCTGCTCCACTTCCGATCCAGTTACCCTTGCTAATGTGCCTGGGAAAACAGCAGAAGATGGTCCAAGCCCTGCACCCACGTGGGAGACCCAGACAAAGCTCCTGGCTCCTGGCTTCGGTCTTGGCCATTGTGGTCATTTGGAGAGTGAACCAGCAGTTGGAAGATTTCTTTCTCTGTGGATGTCTCTCCCTCTCTCTCACTTGCTCGCTCTCTGTGACTCTGCCTTTCAAATAAATAAATAAATCTTGAGAGAAAAAATCCATTTTACATGACATTTTCAAATCCCATTGATATTGAAAAACATTTTTCTGGTTAAAAATATTTAATTTTGCATCAAGTATCACCTATGATCTTGGCAAGTCCTCAGGTACTATGCCACAGTAGAGCCAGGTGGCAGTATGGATACAAAGTAATGCTTGGTCTTTTCGTTTTTCCTGTCGTCCTCTCCACACTGGCCCGTGGTGCACTGGAGGGAGCATCCCAGCCAGGGGTCTGGGGCGGGGGCAGGCCGAGGTCCCCCCTGAGGCGCTAATGCTAAGCGGATCTGGGACAGAGTCTTGATGTGGGGCTTCAGGAAATGGCTGAAGGAGGCTGGGGGAGACAAGGGGAGGGAAAGGGGGTCCCCTGCTAGGGAATGGCAGTGGCATCTGGGGAAGCCGTGTCTGCTAGCAGGGCTCCTTGTGGCGCCATAATTTCTCAACAGGTTTTTCACTTCTTACCCTAGACCAGAAAAGATGGCAGCTGCAGATCACTGGGCACTTCCACACTCTGTCACCTCGGCCACCTGCCGCCTCCACAGAGTCTCAGAGCTGCAGGGGTAAGATTGCGCTCTTCTCTCTGTTTTTAAAGATTTATTTTATTGATTTGCAGGGCAGAGTTACAGAGAGAGGGAGAGGTCTTCCACCTGCCGATTCATTCCCCAAATGGCCTCAATGGTCAGGGCTGGGCCAGGCTGAAGGCAAGAGCAGGGGCCCAAGCACTTAAGCCATGCTCGCTGCTTGATTTGCGTGTCCTGAGTCCTCCAAGCTAGGCAGGGCCCACTTCTGCAGGGCTTCTTTGCCCCAAAATGAATTCTACAACTGATGAGGTAGGAAGCTCAGGTGTCTAGAGCTGTCTGTCTGGTGGGGGTGGGCTGCTTCAGTCCTGCATAGTCACAACAAAGAGTGCCTTTGGCTGCAATTCTCCCCCGTGTCTGTGTGGAGGAATTGGGGGATTCCTCACATAGTAGGAAGCTACATGGGTCACAACTAGAGGGTCAGAGCCCAGATTTGGCAATTTTTAAAAAGATTTATTTATTTGAAATACAGAGTTGCAGAGAGAGAGAGAGAGAAGGGAGAAAGAGAGAGAGAGAGGTCTTCCATTCGCTGGTTCATTCTGCAAATGGCTGCAACAGCTAGAGCTGGGCTGATCCGAAGCCAGGAGCCAGGAGCTTCTTCCAAGTCTCCCATGCGGGTGCAGGGGGCCAAGCAATGGGTCATCTCTCACTGCTTTCTCAGGCACATTAGCAAGGAGCTGGATTGGAAGTGAGCAGCCAGGACTTGAACCAGTGCTCATATGGGATGCTGGCACTGCAGGCAGTGGCTTAACTCCTGTGCAGTAATGCCAGCTGCCCCCAGGGTGCACATTATTAGAAAGTTAGAATGGGGCGTGGAGCTGGGACTCGCACCCAGGCACTCCAGTGTGCAGTAGTTTTGATCGTGTAATAAAATTATGCCATGCCTACTCGCATTTGCTATCCCACCATTTTCATTTATCACTGCGTAGTCTTCATAAGCATAACATTCAAGACTATAAGTGGTTCATGTGTTGTGGAATTGCATTTGTTAGTCTTCCAACATACCCAGTGGTAACATTTACACATGCAGGTTTTTGTGCTTTCTCTGTTTTTTTTTAAAAAGGAAATGCAAACTAAATGTGCCATGATATATCATCAGTGTGATTTAAAACATGTATTGATTTATTTTTATTTGAAAGGCAAAGAGAGATCGGAGACAGAGACAGCTTCCATCTGCTGGTTCCCTCCCCAGTGCCCAATCCAGATCTCCAACTGTCTGAGCCATCTCTTGCTGCCTTCCAGGGTGCTTGTTAGCAGGAAGCCAGAGTCCAGAGCAGAGCTAGGGCTCAGCCCCAGGCACACGCATCTGGGACGCAGGAGCAGCATCTCACCCACTGTGCCAAATGCCTGTGCTGTTAGTGTGACTTCTGTTACCTCTGACGACACGTGAGAGTGTGATGGGGTAAAACAGTGCCTCTGGTTTTCCTTCTGTGTTCTTCGACTAGGAAGATTGAACATTATTTCTCGTTTATTACTCACTGTATTTCCTATGCAGTGAACTAGATTTTGATACTTTTCATCAATTACTGAAGCCTTGAATGTCTTTCCTGTTTGATGGGAGCCTCTCCCTTCTGTTTGCCTGTCACCTTCTCCCTGTCTCTCAGTTGAATACACAAAGACTGACAACATTAATTTGTGTAAGATATTAACTTGGCAAGTAACTTTGAGTGCTTCCCTTGCGTGTGACATTATTCTGGGTACCAGAGATGGGGAAGTTGCCAAAGAAGCAAAATCCTTTGCATTCAGGGAATTTATTTTATTTTTACTTATTTGAAAGGCAGGCAGGCAGACAGACACACAGAGAGAGAGAGCGATCTTTCATCACTGGTTCATTCCCCAAATGCCCACAGTAGTCAGGGCTGGGCCGAGATGAAACCAGGAGTATGGCACTCCATCCAGGTCTCCCACATGGGTGTCAGGGAACCAGGGACTTAAGCCATCACCTGCTGCCTCCCAAGGTTCACGTTAGCAGGAAGCTGGGATTGGAAGTGGAGCCAGGACTTGGACCCACTCATGTAATGGGACGCAGGCATCCCTAGTAGGATCCTAACTGCTGGGCCAAGTGCCCACCCCGGCACTCATGGACATTTTTTTTTTAAGATTTATTATTTTTTTTTCAAAGGCAGAGTTACAGAGAGGTGTGTGTGTGGGGGGGAGTCTTCCATCCACTGGTTCATTCCCCAAATGGCCATAATAGCCAGAGCTGGGCCGATCCAAAGCCAGGAGCCAGGAGCTTCTTCCAGGTCTCCCACATGGGTGCAGGGGCCCAAGGAATTCGGCCATCTCCTGCTTTCCCAGGCCATAGCAGAGAGCTGGATCAGAAGTGGAGCAGGCGGGACCTGAACTAGCGCCTGTTGGGATGCTGGTGCCGCAGGTGGAGGATTAACCTACTACGCCACAGCAATGGCCCCAGGTAGTGATTACTTTTGATTTATTTATCAATTTTATTCTTTATGATTTTTTCCTTCTATATAAAAATTATATTTTGTTCTTTTAGAGTTTTCCCTTAAGTTATAAAAAAGATTTATTTATTTATTTATTTGAGAGGAAGAGTGATAGAATGAGAGAGAGCTTCCATCTACTGGTTTACTCTGCAAATAGTTGCAATAGCCAGGGGTGCATCAGGCTGAAGCCAGGAGCCAGGAACTCAATTCTAGTATCAACATGGATAACAGAAGCCCAGGTACTTGGGCCACCCTCTGCTGCCTTCCCAGGCACATTAGCAGGAAGCTGGACTGGAACAGAACAGCTGGGACTGGAATCGGCATTCTGATACTGGAGGCAGGCGTCGCAAGCATTGGCTTAACCCCCTGTACCATAGCACTGGCCTCATTTTCCCTTAAGCTTTCGTATAACTTAAATTTTTTATTAAAATTTTTTGACAGGCAGAGTGGACAGTGAGAGAGAGACAGAAAGAAAGGTCTTCCTTTGCCGTTGGTTCACCCTCCAATGGCTGCCGCAGCCGGTGCGCTGCGGCCGGCGCACCGTGCTGATCTGATGGCAGGAGCCAGGTGCTTCTCCTGGTCTTCCATGGGGTGCAGGGCCCAAGCACTTGGGCCATCCTCCACTGCACTCCCTGGCCACAGCAGAGAGCTGGCCTGGAAGAGGGGCAACCGGGACAGAATCCGGCGCCCCGACTGGGACTAGAACCCAGTGTGCCGGCGCCGCAAGGCGGAGGATTAGCCTAGTGAGCCGCGGCGCCAGCCCTAACTTAAATTTTAAGATAAGGCTTTAATGTGTAACATTTTATTTTATTTTTAAGATTTATTTTATTTATTTGAAAGAGTTACAGAGAGAGGTAGTAAAAGAGAGAAAGAGACATCTTCTATCCATTGGTTCACTCCCCAAATGGTGGCAATGGCCAGAACTGAGCTGTTCTGAAGCTAGGAGCCAGACGCTTCTTCTGGGTCTCCCACGTGGGTGCAGGGGCCCAAGGACTTGAGCCATCTTCTGCTGCTTTCCCAGGCCACAGCAGAGAGCTGGATCGGAAGTGGAGCAGCTGGGACTCAAACCCATGTGGGATGCCAGTGCTGCAGGTGGAGGCTTACCCTACTACGCCACAGCGCTGGCACCTCTGATCCATTCTTGGACCTCATGGCTTTCAGGATCATCCATGGTAGTCATCACTAGAGCTTGCTGTTTTATAAATAAAATTCAAAATCTTTTCTCTGTAAAATGGAAAAATGCCTTAACTGAGAAGCATTAAGACTGCATACAAGCTGAATTCCAGTAGATATGAGTGTTCTCTCTGTGAAATTTTCCTCAGTGCACTGCTGTTCCATACAGAGGAAGGAAAATGAGGAGGTGTGGTGGCTCAGCTGCTGTCTGGACATGGGCATCCCATGTGGGAGCATTGGCCCAAGACCCAGATTTACTTTATTTGAAAGATGAGTTAGAGAGAGAGGCAGAGAGAGAGAAAAGTCTTCCATCCGCTGGGTCACTCCCCAAATGGCCCCAACGGCTTAGCTGAGCCAATCTGAATCAGGAGCCAGGAGCTTCCTCTGTGTCTCTGGCATGGATGCAGGGGCCTAAGGACGTGGACCATCTTCCTCTGCTTTCCCAGGCACATTAGCAGGAGCTGGATGGGAAGTGGAGCAGCCCATGTTAGTTTCCATACCAGGAAGTCAGTTTCCAAAGCCTGGTCCTGGTAGACTGGGAAACGCTGCTGCACGTACGCCATCTGCTGGTGACCTCTGTTTCTCTGAAGCAGCAGTTGTTCAAGTGTGCCCCACCGGTCCCTGGGGTTGGGGTGGGTCCCTGAGACCCTGTCCATCATATCAAAACTGTGGTCCCAATAACTTTGTATTGTTCACTCTGTTATTTTCTCTGACTTTGCAAAAAGCTGCTGGGATCTTTGGACAAAATGTCCTAAAAAGCCAGCCACTCCAGAACCAGTTTTACCAATTCTGTTCTCATTCCCTTGAATTCACAAGGAATTCCACTTTACTTGAGACAGTAACTAACACTTGGTGGTAAGTCAAGCAGGTATGTAGCAGACATGGTGTGGACACTGTCATTGGCCGTGCTTGTTGGCAGTGATCAGATTCGAGCTTTCAAGCAACAATTCTAATTTTGGACAACCTGCTGCACCCTCTACCGTGTATCAGAAAACTTCCATAAGAGTTTTCTATCAGGATCAGCACCATAACTGAATGTGAATAGAAGACAGAATAATGGCCCCTAAAGATGCCTCTACAAAGTTCCCCAGAACCTGTGAAAGAACTCCTGCAGGTGTGGTTAAATGAGGGTTTTAAGACAGGGGGATTATCCTGGATTATCTGGGTGGGCCTGTCGGCCAGCAGGCGGTCAGAGGAGAGAGATGTTCCACCTCTGGCTTTAGAGATGAGAAGGGCTGGGAACCCAGGAACTGATTTTGGATTCCTTCCTCCCTCCCTCCCTCCCTCCCTCCCTCCCTCTACCTCTCTACCTCTCTACCTCTCTACCTCTCTACCTCTCTACCTCTCTATCTCCCTCCCTCCCTCCCTCTATCTCTCTATCTCTCTACCTCTCTATCTCTCTATCTCCCTATCTCCCTCCCTCCCTCCCTCCCTCTATCTCTCTATCTCCCTCCCTCCCTCTATCTATCTCTCTATCTCTCTGTCTCCCTCCCTCCCTCTATCTCTCTCTTTCCTCCCTCCCTCCTTTCTTTTCTTTTCTTAGATTTATTTATTTACTTGAAAGTCAGAGTTACACACAGAGAGGAGAGGCAGAGAGAGAGAGAGAGAGAGAGAGGTCTTCCATCTGCTGGTTCACCCTCTAATTGGCCACAATGGCTGGAGCTGCGCCGATCCGGAGCCAGGAGCTTCTTCTGGGTCTTCCCACATGGATGCAGGGACCTGGCCCATCCTCCACCACTTTCCCAGCCCATAGCAGAAAGCCGGATCAGAAGTAGAGCAGCCAGGACTTGAACTGGCACCCACATGGGATGCTGGCACTGCAGGCCAGGGCATTAACCTGGTGCGCCACAGCGCCAGCCCTGGGTTTATTATTTTTTAAATAGTCATCTGGAACCTTAGCAACAGAAAGGAAAGAAGAGACAGTGCATGAGAAGGATCTTTGATCTCCTGGTTCACTCCCCAAATGCCAGCAACAGCCAGGGCCAGGCCAGATGGAAACCAGGAGCCAGGAACTCCCAACTAGATCTCCCAGTGGGTGACAGGGGCCCAGGGACTTGGGCCATCTTCTGCTGCCTAGGTCACATTAGCAGGCAGCTGGGTTAGAACAGCCAGGACTCAGACCTGCCCTCCAGTGGGATGCCAGTGTTGCAAGCAGCAGCTAGCCCACTGGGTTTGCAATGAAAACGAAGTTTATGAGGAATCACTTATCTTGGAAAGTCCTGGCAGGTGACAATTTCACATCCCAGCCCTCAGCCCTGAGGCGCTAATGCTGAGCAGACCTGGGACAGAGTCTTGATGTGGGGCTTCAGGAAATGGCCAGAGCTGGAGGAAAAGGGGACCCAGTGCTAGAGAGACGCAGAGGCCTCTGGGGACGCCAAGGCAGGGGAAGCCCGAAGGGCTGGCCTGAGATTTCCCTTGTTGAAAGCCCCCATTCCCTAGGCCAAGGCCCCCTTAGGTGGCGCTCTCATTTCCTGAGGGGTTTTTTTCCCCTACCGGGCTCCTCTGGAGGCATGGGGAGTTCCCACTCCCCATTTCCGACAGGCCGGCCCTGTGGCTTGGTTTGCACGCACGGCCTGCAGGGGGCACCTTGAGGTCTCTGGTGTGGAAGTAAGGCTTGGGTCCCCGGAGCACTGTGCTGTGCTAGGCACCTGGTCTCGGCAGGGCAGGGCTTTTCATTGTCTGCTCCTCTCTGCTCGGTGCTCAGAAATCAAGCCCCGTGCACCTTGCTGTCCGTGAGGCCGTCTGTAGTGTGGGCCTTGGCCCAGCTGTGTCTCCCACTGGCCGTGTTCCTGGCGGGAAGCATCTCCCATCTCCCCCCTCCAGGTTCCTGTTTTTCCACCTATGGAATGGTGGGATTTTTTTCCCTTGAGTGTTGCATTTGAAACTCTTATCCAAGGGAAACCTCCTTGGTGTTTGCCTGTGCTGGGAGTGCACCCTCCCCAGGTCAGCAGCCTCTTGCCTTGGAAACGCAAGGCCAGCATTTAGCCTGAACACTGACTCGGAGATTGAACATGGTCTACCCAGTCTAACCCAAACCGTTCGCTGGGCTCTCCATGATGGCTGAGGGCGCTAAGCCAGCCTGAGCTGTCACAACAGAGGAAGCTGGTCCTGTGCATTGTGTCCACCCTGTTAGTGTTCGCTTCCAGTGCCACTGTTGAGCCCCGTATGTGCCAGGCACTATCCCAATGCTTTATACACGGGCGGTCATTCCGTCCTGCCACAGCCCTCAGTCATTGTCACCCCTGTCTGCAGATAAGAAAGTGGTGCAGTAGGTTAAACCTCTGCCTGCAATGCTGGCATCCCCTGTGGGCACCGGATCATGTCCCGGCTGCTCCACTTCTGTCCAGCTCCCTGCTAATGCACTCAAGAAAGCAGTGGACGGAGGCCCACGTGCTTGGGCCCCTGTACCCACGTGGGGAGACCCAGTTGGATTTCTAGGTACCTGGCTTTTACCTGGCCCAGCCCTCTGGCTGTTATGGCCATTTGGGGGAGTGACAGCAGACAGAAGCTCGCTGGCATTCTCTCTCTTTCCCTCTCTCGCTCTGTAACTCTGCCTTTCAAGTAAAAAAAAAAAAAAAAAAAAAACCCCACTGTGAACTCAGCGTGCGCTCACAGGAAACCACATGGCCTTCAAAGACTCCTGTCTGTCTCAGCACTTGCTGCTCCGGCAAGCCTGGCACTGCCTACCAGACCTTCCTCAGAGCCAGTTCAGAAGAGCAAGGTAGGTGGGGAGGGGGGCCACCGCCAGGGCCCAGGCACCTGTGGACCGGAGGCGGCTCTCGGCGGCTGCACTCTGGGGCTCCAAGCCCCGTCCACACAGGTCTTCCCAGCCCTCCTCCGAGGGGCAGAAACACATAAGGGACTTCAAAACGTTGGTGAAAAGTAGAAATCAAAGTTTATTTTGGTGCCAAAAAGCTTAAACTCCACACGTAGCTTTTCACGTAGCTTTTCCATAATGCGCAATTTACTTAAACTTTTCAGCTCAGATTGATAGATATCAATTTTTTGGTACAAAATAAACCTTGAATTCCATTTTCATGAACTTTTTTGTTGTTGTTTAAAGAGCTGAGGTTCCAAGAAGGTAGGGTAAAACTCGTTTTTTTGATGCTGCTGTTGTTGATTTTTATTTATTTGAAAGGCAGAGTGACAGAGAAAAGAGGGGGAGACACACACGCACACACGCACACGCACACGCCTGCGACAGCCAGGGCGAGACACACACACACATCTTCCATCCTCTGGTTCACTCCCCAAATGCCTGCAATACCCGGGCCGGGCCAGGTTGAAGCCGGGAGCCTGGAATGCCACGTGGATCTCCCACATGGGTGGGAGTACTTGGGACTTAATCTCAGGGAGTTGGATGAGGGTGCCGGCTGAACCTGCTGTGCCACAGCCCCTGCTGTCGCCTGCATGAGGTGTCCTCTCTCCCTGCACGTGTGCGGCATAAGTCCAGTGCGCCAAATAATGCACAGTTTTCCCCAGAATCACGAACTTGGCAGGCAGGCAGGTTGGGTGCAGTGGGTTAAGCCGCAGCTTGGCAGGCCTGCGCCCTGTATCAGAGTATTTGGGATTGAGTCCTGCCTCTGCCACCCATCCAGCTTCCTGCTCATGTCCCTGGGGAAAGCAGATGGAGCCCCAGTGCTTGGGTTCCTAACACCCGTGTGGAAGACCCAGAAGTTCCTGCTTTCTGGGCGCACCCCTGGCTTCGTAGGCATGTGGGGACTGACCCAGTGCGGGGGAGATTCTCTCTCTCTCCTTCCATCTCTCATATTCTTTCAGATAAAATAAATAGACCTTTTAAAAAGGAAACTGGCAAACCATTTAGAAAAACAATTACAGACCTGAGGCAGTTGTTTGGCTCCACCTGGATGCCCTCACGCCATGTGGGAGTGCCTGGGTTCAGGTCCTGGCGCTGTTCCTGACTCCAGCTGCCTGCCGAGTGGATGCTGGGAGGCAGTGGCTGATGGCCCAGGTCACTGGGACCCAGCCCTCCACAGGCTTGCTAAGCCCAGCCCTGGCTGTCGGGGCATTTGGGGAGAGAATCAGCAGCTGGGAGATTCATTCTCTCTCTCTCCCTCCCTCCCTCTCTCTCTCTCTCTCTCTCTCTCTCTCTGCCTTCCAAATAAGATGAGTTACTAAGGATGAAAGTGCAGTATTGTCTGCTTCTTGCTTCCGTCGAGACTCTCCGCTCAGGACAGCCTGCGGGATGATCCTGAACACTCCCTGGCTCTGTTCCCGTGTTTTCCTGGGAACTTCTGGCTCTTTTGCCTTGTGTTTTCCTTTAATTTCACTGGTGAAACGGTAGAGGAAGAATAGAATTTTACAAATTTAACAAACTTTTTTTGGAGACCCTGTGATGCAACAGGCCTTCAGAATCCATCTGCATAATAACCGAAATCCTAGTCTTGGGAAGCGCACAGCCTGGCCTTTGGGGAGGAGGGCTGGGTGTGGATTCTGAACGTGGAGGGGTCGGGTGCCAGGAAAGCAGTAAGAAGGAGTCCGGGGTCCGGCAGTGCTGGGTCTGTTATGAGAAACGTGTGGGCCGGGCGGGACCTGCCGCTGGGGAGGGGCTTCTTTCTGCTGCAGTGCGCCTGTTCCAGAGTCCACAGCCTCACTCCCACTCTGGTAGGATTCTGTGTGTGGAAGTGAGTCGTGACCGGCGCCGCGGCTCACTGGGCCAGTCCTCGCCTGCAGCGCCGGCACACCGGGTTCTAGTCCTGGTCGGGGCGTCGGATTCTGTCCCGGTTGCTCCTCTTCCAGGCCAGCCCTCTGCTGTGGCCCGGGAGTGCAGTGGAGGATGGCCCAAGTGCTTGGGCCCTGCACCCCATGGGAGACCAGGAGGAAGCACCTGGCTCCTGCCATCGGATCAGCGCAGCGCACTGGCCGTAGCGGCCATTTGGGGAGTGAACCAACAGAAGGAAGACCTTTCTCTCTGTCTCTCTCTCTTTCACTGTTTAACTCTGCCTGTCAAAAAAATAAAATAAAAAAGTGAGTCTTTTTTTAAGGATTTGTTTTCATTTACTTGATAGGCATATCTGAGAGAGCAAGAGACAGAGACAGAGAAAGGGATTTTCCATCCACTGGTTCACTTCCTTAAATGGTTGCAATGAACAGGGCTGGGCAAGGCTGAAGCCAGGAGCCAGGAACCCATCCGGGTCTCCCAAGTGAGTGGCAGGGGCTCATCTGCAGCTCTCCCAGGCACACTGGTGGGGAGCTGGATCAGAAGTGTAGCAGTCAGGACTTGAACCAGTGCTTCTGGATACTGGATGCTGGTGTTGCAGCTGGCAGCTTAACCTGCTGAGCTACAGCACTGGCCCCACAGAATAAACAAACAAGAAAAGCAGGCGGTGTTACGAGCCTCACAATGAGAGGGGAGAGCTCCCTGCAGGAGCGTGAGGGTGCCAGAGGCGGCAGGGCTGGCATTTGCACCCCGTCCAAGGCCAGGGTCATTTCAGCCGGCTGCAGTGCCCCTCCGCGTGGGGAAGGCGGTGGAGATGAGATGGTACGCAGCTGTGCCGTGTGTCCCTCTGCATGGGGGAGGCCATGGGGACGAGACGGCACGCAGCTGTGCCAGGTGCCCCTCCGCGTGGGGAAGGCCGTGGGGATGAAGTGGCACGCAGCTGTGCTGTGTGTCCCTCTGCGTGGGGGAGGCCATGGGGACGAGATGGCACGCAGCTGTGTCATGTGTCCCTCCGCGTGGGGAAGGTCGTGGGGACGAAACCGCACGCAGCTGTGCCGTGTGTCTCACACCATCTGCTTTACCTTTGCTCTTTCTGGTTTGTGCTTTCCCCCGTTAGCTTCTTCTGGTTGAGGAGCCTGCAGACTTAAAAAAATAATGAACCCCACGGATCTCACAGACACCACCGTGGACGAGAGCATTTATAGCAATTACTATGCGTACGAGAGTATGCCCAAGCCTTGCACCAAAGAGGGCATCAAGGCTTTCGGGAAGCTCTTCCTGCCCCCCCTGTACTCCTTGGTCTTCCTCTTTGGCCTGCTGGGGAACTCCGTGGTGGTCCTGGTGCTGTTCAAGTACAAGCGGCTCAGGTCCATGACCGACGTGTACCTGCTCAACCTTGCCGTCTCCGACCTGCTCTTCGTGCTCTCCCTCCCGTTCTGGGGCTACTACGCCGCGGACCAGTGGGTGTTCGGGCTGGGGCTGTGCAAGTTCGTCTCCTGGATGTACCTGGTGGGCTTCTACAGCGGCATCTTCTTCATCATGCTCATGAGCATCGACAGGTACCTGGCCATCGTGCACGCCGTGTTCTCCTTGCGAGCCAGGACCTTGACCTACGGGGTCATCACCAGCTTGGCTACCTGGTCAGTGGCCATCTTCGCCTCCCTTCCCGGCCTCCTGTTCAGCACCTGCTACACCGAGCGCAACCACACCTACTGCAGGGCCAGGTTCTCGGTGAACTCCACCACGTGGAAGGTGCTGAGCTCCCTGGAGACCAACATCCTGGGGCTGGTGGTGCCGCTGGCCGTCATGCTGTTCTGCTACTCCACGATCGTCAGGGCCTTGCAGCGCTGCAAGAGCGAGAAGAGGAGCAAGGCCGTGAAGATGGTCTTCGCCGTGGTGGTCCTCTTCCTGGGCTTCTGGGCGCCCTACAACGTGGTGCTCTTCCTGGAGACGCTGGTGGAGCTGGAGCTGCTTCAGGACTGCACCTTCGAGAGGCAGCTGGACTACGCCATCCAGGCCACAGAGACGCTGGCCTTCGTCCACTGCTGCCTGAACCCCGTCATCTACTTCTTCCTGGGGGAGAAGTTTCGCAAGTACATCGTGCAGCTCTTCAAGACCTGCCGCGGCCCCCTGGCGCTCTGCCAGCCCTGCGGGGTCCTGCAGCTGTACCCCGCCGACACCCCGAGCTCCTCGCACACGCAGTCCACCATGGACCACGACCTCTACGACGCGCTGTAGGGCAGCCCTCCGCCAGAGCTTCCCCAAGGTGGTCTGCAGCAGGGTCAGGAGAAGCCTGTCCCAGGGGTCACCCCACACCAGGCTGGTCTGCAGGAGGACGTCCCAGAGCCCAGAGTGCGTTCAGTGAGGGCGCAAGGAAAAGAACTGTCCCCCCCAGCCTGGGCTGACGGCTCCCTGGAGGGATCTGCAGGAGCCGAGCACTATTTCCTGTTATGCAAAAAGGGGGGGCCCTAAATTCCCAGCTCTTATGGAACGACATAGAAAACCTTGACATGCTAATAATAAATCTGAGGCACGGTGTAGCCCGTGAACCCAGGTACACGTGGAAGCAATTAGTGCCGTGACAAACCTGTTTGACTGTTATTGTAAAGGACTGTTTGCTCCTGGAAGCCTAACGTTTGGCATTTACAGGTGTAAAGAGATGAGGGCATCTGCAGGGCCTGATGGCCAAACAGAGAGCGAAGACACTCACGATGCAGATGCTCCTGGCAGCCCAGAGCCTGTTGGCCGTGGACACGTTTAGATTGAATTATCACAGGCGATTATTCAGATTTTACAGATACTACTTATAGGCCCAGAATGCATTTATCTGGGGCCTTTTGCTTGTTTATAAATACTGCCTTCAAAATTAAAAATAAAGGAGATTAATAGGGTATGCAATATCTCTTTCTTCATTTTTAAGTGCCATCAGGAGGGATAAGAATAATCAACTAAAATTTATTGTTGATATGACATGAAAATAGCTGTTAAGGCTGGCGCAGCTCACTTGGCTAACCCTCCGCCTGCAGCGCAGGCACCCCAGGTTCTAGTCCAGGTTGGGGCGCCGGATTCTGTCCCGGTTGCCCCTCTTCCAGTCTAGCTCTCTGCTGTGGCCCGAGAGTGCAGTGGAGCATGGCCCAGGTCCTTGGGCTCTGCACTCGCATGGGAGACCAGGAGGAAGCACCTGCCTCCTGGCTTCGGATCGGCGCAGCGCACTGGCTGTAGCGGCCATTTGGGGAGTGAACCAACGGAAGGAAGACCTTTCTCTCTCTCTTTCTCTCACTGTCTAACTCTGCCTATCAAAAAATTAGTAAATTGTGAAAAATATCTTATAAAAATATTGGCTCTAGGGGGCCAGCACCGTGGCATAGCAGGTAAAATGGCCGCCTGCAGTGCCAGTATCCCATATGGGCATCAGTTCGACTCCTGGCTGCTCCACTTCTGATCCAGCTCTCTGTTATGGCCTGGGAAAGCAGTGCAGGATGGCCCAAGTGCTTGGGCCCCTGCACCCCGTTGGGAGACCTTGAAGAAGCTCCTGGCTCCTGCCTTCAGATCATCTCAGCTCTGGCTGTTGCAGCCATCTAAGGAGTGAACCAGCAGATGGAAGACCTCCCCCTGCCCCTTTCTCTGCCTCTCTCTAACTCTGCCTTTCATATAAATAACTATTTTTTTTAATTTTAAAGATTTATTTATTTATTTGAAAGAGTTAGAGGTCTTCCATCCGCTGGTTCACTCCTCAATTGGCTGCAACAGCCGGAGCTGTGCCCATCCGAAGCCAGGAGTCAGGAGCTTCTTCCAGGTCTCCCAATTGGGTGCAGGGGCCCAAGCACTTAGCCATGTTCTACTGCTATCCCAGGCCATAGCAGAGAGCTGGATAGGAAGTGGAGCAGCCAGGACATGAACCAGTGCCCATATGGGATGCTGGCACTGGAGGCGGCACCTTTACCCGCTACACCATAGCACCAGCCCCATAAGTAACTCTTTAAAAAAATACATTGGCTCTGAGTTTTTTAACTTCTGGGTGACTCAAAAGTTTGGCCGGTCATTTCTTAGAAGTTATTTTATTCATGTGTGACTTCATCCCTCTAAGATCAGTCACTCTCTGTGGCCTTCCTCCCAGTCTTACTCATCAGAATCCAGCCGAGACTTCAGCACAGTCTGGGAGATCTCTAATCTCTCAAAAATGAAAACCTATCTTGCAAGCCGTTGACCGAGTTAGCCAGTTGAAAATGCTTCTGTCGAGTTTGCACTAGCACATCCTCCACACTGATAAAGAACGCATTCTCAGAAGAGTGGTTTTGAAAGGGAAAGTCGGGGGCAGTAGGCATTTGGCCTAGTGACGAGGATGCCTGTGTCGTATCACAGAGCCTGGCTACTGCTCCTGACTCCAGCTTCCTGCCACTCAGAGCCTGGTGGGCAGCAGCGATGGCTCAAGTAACGGAGTCCCTGCCCCCAACCTGGATTGAATTCCTGGTTCCTCGCCCTGGCCGCAGCCCCACTGTGCCCATTGCCATCATTTAGGGAGTGACCAGCACATTGGAGCTCTCTGGCTCTCAAAATAGAAGCAAGACAGGAAAGCTGATACTGCCTTTATAGAAATTAAATACGAGAAGCTCATTTGTAGCCGTTCGTCCGTGATCTGTTTCTGGTGGGTCTCCTGGGTTAGACTCAGAGCTGCTGATGCGTCCGGTGCTCCCCAGTTGTTGTAGAAGCCAGGGGCTCACCCGGGGGAGGGAGTCGCAGGGAGGGATCACTAAGCAAGTTAGGCACCTGTGTTGCTGGGGCCTGGATAGAGGGTGGTTCTGAATCTGCCCCTGCTCTTTCGGAGCTGCAGTTCTCTTCCCTGAGCCACAGTGGGCCAGAAGCTTTCGGGCTGGCCGTGGGTGGGACTGTGCCTTCATGCCATAGTGTGCGCTGGAGGGCGTGGGCCACCACAGGGTGCCGGCTTGCACCATCTCAGGTCATCCAGGGCTTAGGACAGGAATCTGGAGCCTCTGGCGACAGCTACGTGTAACCCTCTCAGAACCACAGAAAGTAAGCCCGTGTGACTTCCACACCAAGGTGGGGTAAGAGCCTTGTCAGACACTAGACCCATCCCGTCCGTGATTTCACAGCCCTGGCTCCTGGGCAGCACAGGCCAGGTGTGATTTTAGACTTTAGGGAGATTTTTCCCCTAAAACTCTCATACCCATGTGAAACGATTTGAGGCAACTGAGTCCCATCCGTTGAATGCCTGTTTTGTGCCAAGCAAAATGCCAGGTTATGGGGACAATAGAAGGAGGAGGGAGCAGGCTGTGTTCCCATGGGATTTGTAATCCGCAGGGAAAACCCAGGCTGAGCCGTGATGCAGGTGAGACAGGTGTGATAACAGGGTCACAAACAGAACGCCTCCCGGCTCCCAGAGGAAGGAAACCGCCCCCCACCCGCACCCCACCCCCGGCTCAGAGTTTACGAAGGAAGGAGACCCTGAAGGAGAAGTGTGCATGTGGTGGGCGGAAGGCAGGAAGGACTTTGTGGCTGATGAGCTAGCGAGGGAGAAGGTGGGGTGCTGTGTGTTCCAGGTGTGGTGAGCAGGCTACTTGTGATTCAAGTGAGTAAGGGTCGGGGTGGGGTGGTGGGGAGAGGGGCACAGTAGGGGAAGAGGAGACCAGAGAGGAATTATGGAGCTAAGAGGCAGCAGCTTTGAGCTCCGGGTCAGCGGCTGTCCAGCGCTGGGGCTGGAGGGGCCAGTGGTGGGTGCCGTGGTGCACTGTCCACAGCACAGCACACAGGGTATCTGGGCACACACTGTGCAGGGCTGGCAGCTCGCAGCTACCCTCCCTCCAGGCCCCGTCCTTCCACGCGAGGGGGTAAGGGGAGGAGAGCCCCAGGGCGTCCTCCCCACACCACTCCCTCCCTGCTACGGTCACGGCCAGCTGGCTGGGCAGTGACCGTCCATTCCAGCTGTAGCCCTCCTGGGCCCAAATGGACCAGAGATAAACTCCACCCTTTGGGCAGTCCCAGTCCTTCAAAGAGGACAGGACTCCAAGTGCTTCCATGCATTAAAATTCACTTCCGGTTCCTTTTAGCATTTGAGATTGCTTTCATTACTCTAAGGAGGTGAGGGTCAGCACAGACGATGTCCTACTCATCAACTCCACCTCCACCGACAGTTAGCACCACCTAACACAGCATGGGGCAGGTGCTCAATTATTTTTCACTCAGTGAATTTCCTTGTCTCTGAACCGAGCGCCTGCACTACCAAGGCAAGTTTCTGTTTAACTACACCAGGTTCACTAATCTAGCTCCAAACTCCCCAGGGTGTTCCTACCAAAGATCGACTGACTCGTTCCAGAAACAGTGGGTGGATTCGGGGTCACAAATTACTTCGTCTGAAGTTTTGATATGAACGTAATCGCAAAGGCCTGCATTTCCCCTCCCCCGGGAATTTGTCAAGAAGAAGGCATTTGAAAGCCCACAGCCTCCATTTCGGGTCAGACTTGGAGAGACACGCACTTCAGGCTCCCAGGTCTCTGTGAGCTCTGCCCGAAGCGCCTGCTCCTGGGCAGGGCAGGGAGGGTGGGGAGAGGCGCTGCAGGGGCAGATGCAGGTGTCTTCGGAAGGGGGGAGTGCGCCCAGTCAGGGGAGGCAGACCTGCACAGAAGGGAGGAGTGCGCCCAGTCAGGGGAGGCAGACCTGCACGTCTCCCACCCGTCTCGCTGGGAGAAGAGCGGAGAGAGCGCCTGGGGTGTGAAAACAGCTCGCCTGGGAGGCCAGCGTCCACCCCGGCGCAGCCACATCCCGAGCAGAGCCAACAGTTCAGAGGCGGGCGCTGTGGACACTGCAGGACTGTAAGAATGGTATCTCCTGATCCTCGCAGCCTCGGCTCCGATGCTCGGGGCCCTCCAGAGGCGTTCCCGCTGAGACAGGACGGGACGTTTGTGAAGCGCTGAGCGTGCTGGCCAAGTTTAGAGAAGAGAAGTAACGAAGAGGGTGCGCCTGGCACCTCAGTAGACGAGCGCCCAGCGTGCATTCAGCCTGCAGTTTTTATGGCTGCTGGGTGTGGGCGAAGCGTGTTCTCTAGACTGCTAGCCAGCGTCCCTTGAAACTGGGAAGTCGGCCGGCGCCGCGGCTCACTAGGCTAGTCCTCTGCCTGTGGCGCCGGCACACCGGGTTCTAGTCCCGGTCGGGGCGCCGGATCCTGTCCCGGTTGCCCCTCTTCCAGGCCAGCCCTCTGCTGTGGCCCGGGAGTGCAGTGGAGGATGGCCCAGGTGCTTGGGCCCTGCACCCCATGGGAGACCAGGAGAAGCACCTGGCTCCTGCCTTCGGATCAGCGCAGTGCACCGGCCGCGGCGGCCATTGGAGGGTGAACCAACGTCAAAGGAAGTGCCTTTCTCTCTCTCTCTCTCTCTCTCTCTCTCTCTCTCTCCATTCTGCCTGTCCAAAAAAAAAAAAAAAAAAAAAAAAAGAAAGAAAGAAAGAAAAGAAACTGGGAAGTCCTCAACAAACAAGGGACGCCTGAGAAACTTAACAGTCAAGAAGGGCCTACAGAGAGGACCACGGAACGTGACCACTTCGGGAACAGGGAGAGGACGTTGGCCCCAGACGAGGGCACTGAATGAAGCATGGATGCGGGGGGATGTACGCGCGTGTGGGCCCTGTACTCACAGCAGCGCACGGCCCCAATGAACGATGCTGATAATGGGGGTTGGGAACTCTCCGGACTAACCCCAGCGGTTTTGTTGTAACTGTTGTTCAAATACAGGAACTTTTTCTAAAAGTGGGAGGGAAAAGGCAAAGTCTCTCTAGTTGCAGCGAGAGTGCTGAGGAACTGGAAGACCCAGGAGTCACCTGGAAACTGATATTAATAATAAGATAATGAAGGGAGCTAATAAGAGGGAAATACATCAAGCTTACTTATATTTACAAATAACAGTCATGACAATCATGGAAAACAGTCCCATATTATGAAAGAGAATAGAAATCCTAATTAAAGTGCTTATTGCAAGCACACACACACAGGAGGGTGCTTCAGGAAGTGCGTGTTCCTGGGAGGTGGGCATGTAGCCCACAGGCACGACACACACGTCCCGTATTGCAGTGCCGGGCGCAGTGCTCGGCTCCTGCTCGGGTGCTGCTCACCGGGTTCCTGCTGCCCACGTAGCGATGGCTCCTGGCTTCCACCTGGTCCAGCCTAGGCGGCTGGAGGCGTCTGGGCAGGGACCATCAAATGGAGATCTCTCCCTCCCTCCCTCTCTCCCTCTGCCTTTCAAATGAATAAAAATAAATTCATAAACTTTATGTAAGAGCAAACAAGGTAATACTAATGTTAATAGCCAGGACCACTCTGAAAAAGAAGAGCATGGGGATATGTGTAGTATAAGTTAACATGTATATTTAATTAATCACCTACTTCAAACCTGGCAGTGGTGCAGAAAGCCAAGTGGAACAGAATGGAATATCTCGTACTGGATCAAAACACTCATGAGAATGTTGCCCACATTGAATTTGGCATCTAAAATGAAAGGAGGGATGTAATGAACAGGCCACACGCACTGGTATCTGGGAGTAAGCTGAACTTGTAAGTGGTATAATTCCAAACAGAAAAAAATACTTAAATCTAAAAATTACAACCATAAAAATTCTAAAGGAAAACACATAGAATTTCTTCATAATTCTGACGACAAAGCCTTTCTTTAACATAACTCAAAATTCAATAAAGGAAAAGATTAATTCATCCATGTGAATAGAAACCTATGCATTTCAAAAATCACCAGAACTCCAAGACAAATGACAGACTTTTGAAAACATTTATGTGCAATTTAACGTCTTTCTTTTTCCCTCCCTTCCTTCCTTTCCTCCCTCCTTTCTTTCTCTATTTTTTTTTTAAAGATTTATTTTATTTATTTGAAAGAGTTACAGAGAGAGGTAGAGACAGAGAGAGAGACAGGTCTTCCATCTGCTGGTTCACTCCCCAGATGGCTGCAACAGCCAGAGCTGCACCGATCTGGAGCCAGGAGCCAGGAGCCTCCTCCAGGTCTCTCACATGGGTGCAGGGGCCCAAGAACTTGGGCCATCTTCTACTGCTTTCCCAGGCCAAAGCAGAGAGCTGGATTGGAAGAGGAACAGCCGGGAGTAGAACCGGTGCCCATACGTTATGCCGGCGCTTCAGGCCAGCACTTTAACCCGCTGCGCCACAGAGCCAGCCTTTCCCTCCCCCTCCCGCCTCCCCCTCCTCTTTCCTCTCCTCTTTCCCTTTCCTCTTTCTTTTCTTTCTTTCTCCCTCCCTCCCTCCCTCCCTTCCTTCCTTTCCTTCCTTCCTTCCTTCCTTCCTTCCTTCCTTCCTTCCTTCCTTCCTTCCTTCCTTCCTTCCTTCCTTCCTTTCCTCTCTTTCTCTCTTTCTCTCTTTCTCTCTTTCTCTCTCTCCTTCATTCATTCATTCAAGATTCTTTATTTATTTGAAAGGTATGATTACAGAGAGAGAGAGAGGCAGAAGCAGAGAGAAGTCTTTCATCTGCTGGTTCACTCCCCAAAATGGCCACAACAGCCAGGGCTGGGCCAGGCTGGAGCCAGGAGCCAGGAGCTTCATCCGGGTCTCCCACATGGGTGCAGGGGCCCAAGCACTTCGGCCATCCTCTGCTGCTTTCCCAGTTGTATTAGCAGGGAGCTGGATTGGAAGTGGAGCAGCTGGGACTCAAACTGGCACCCATATGGGATGCCGGCACTGCAGGTGGTAGCTTAACCACTACTCCATAGCATTGGCCCCATGAATTTGTTTCTAATAAGTAGCACATGAGTGTTGTTACCTTACTCTTGATGGTTTCCTGTAGGGTTGGAGTGTTTAATAAATAAAATCAATTAATGTATGTCCATACTGTGGATATGGTGCTATTGAAAAGAATAATTTCTAGCTGTATACCTATTACTACCTTGCATAAATGTCCAGGGTATGTTGTGTTTTAAAAAAAAACCTAGACAAAGGGGGCCAGCGTTGTGGTGCATTGAGTGAAGCTGCCACTTACAATGCGGGTTGCCAGCATCCCATATCAGAGTGCCAAGTCCAGTAGGGCTGCTCCTCTTCTAATCCAGCTCCTGCTAGTGCACCTGGGAAAGCAGTGGAAGGTGGCCCAAGTGCTTGGGCCTCTGCACCCTGTGGGAGACCCGGATGGAGCTCCTGGCTTCTGGCTTCTGCCTGGCTCCAGCCCTGACTGCTCAGGCATCTGGGGAGTGAACCAGCAGATGGAAGAGCCCTCTCTCTCCATCTCTTTTCTCCATCACTCTGCCTTTCAAATAAATAAATGGATAAATCTTAAAAAAAAAATAAAAATCCTAGAAAGCGGTAGGTGCGTGGCACAGAGGCTAAGTTCCATCTTGGGACATCCACATCTGGTATCAGAGTGCCTGACTTGAGTCCTGGCTCCACTTCTGATCCAGATTCCTGCTCATATGTACCCTGGGAAGGTCACAGATCCGGATGGAGTTCAGAGCTCCTGGCTTCGGGCTGGCGCAGCCCTCGCTCTTGTGGGCATTTGGGGAGTGAACTAGCAGATGGAAGATTCTCTCCCTCCCTGCCTCCCTCCTCCCTTTCAAATAAGGTGAAAATTTAACCAAACAGGCATGACTTTCATTATCTGCCAAAGCAAGAGGACTAAGGAGCCGCACAGAGATTCTAGAGAATGAGGCTCCCAGGAGAGCCGGGCACCGCTGTCACCCTGAGCCGACACCTGCTCGTGTTGCTGTCAAAGCACTGAAGAAGCTGCTGACGCGGGTCCCAGGCACGGGCAGCAGGGTTTACCGTACGAGATGGGTACGTGATAGCACGGTGGAGCCTTCTGATCGCAGGTGAGATAAGCTGAAACCGTCCGTGGAGAGCAGCAGGCAGGAAAGAGGTCTGCACCGAGACGAGCTGGCACAGCCACTTCTCCGCAGCGCCGGGGCTAGAGGGATGCCTCCCGGCTTTACTGACGTCACGACAGAAAGCTCACACGCAAATCAGGTGAACGTGGTTCAGGTGGAGCATCGCGTGGTGTAGCGGGGCTCCTCTTGTGAGAACCACCGAGGAGGCATTTGAGTTTGTGCAGAGGGCAAAGAGCAAGTTTATAGGCTGGTGTGGCTCTGACAGCGTCTCTCGTGGGTGCGCCAGTTCGAGTCCCGGCTGCTCCATTTCTGACCCAGCTCCTTGCTCATGTGCCTGGGAAAGCAGCAGAAGACGGCCCCAGTATCCGAGTCTCTGCCACTGGACGGACTTCCTGGCTCCTGGCTCCAGCCTGGCCCAACCCAGTTCCTGTGATCATTTGGGGAGTGAACCAGCAGATGGAAGACCTCACGTTCTCCTGTCTGTCCCTCTCTCTGTCACCTTGTGTTTCAGATAAATAAGATAAATTAAAAAAAAAAAAAAACACAAACAACTTTGGAGTTCACATTTCCAGGCATTGCTGTTTCCCAAAGCCCGCTGCACTGAGAGAGAGCATACAGCAGGAGACGTCTCAGAGATGGCTGGGTACACAGAACATTTTGGAAAACTGTCCAGCTGCCGTTGGTGCAGCTGGGCAGATACCTGCCCTGTGATCAGAGAATTTCACACCTCTGTGTTTACGCAAGAGACACGGAAACCTCAGCACATGAAGGACTTGTGCGAGAACACACGTGACGGGAGAGGCTTTCTCCCTGAGGCCGGGAGTAGCACTGGCACAGCTGCTCCTCCACTTGCGCTCCGAGAACTGAGGGTCTTGCGGGAGACAACAGAAAGGGAACAGGAGTGAAAGGCGTCCAGTCTGGGAAGGCAGCAGTAAAACCGACCCTTTCTGCGGAGGCCACCATCTTGCACCCAGCACAGCCTAAGGAATCCACCGGAAAATGAGCTGAGCTCACAGAGGGGCTCAGCAGGTTGCAAGACACAGCACCAGCACGCAAGGCCCAGTCGCACGTCGGTGTGCCAGCAGTGAGGATCCCGCCTAAAGTAACACAGCAAGATTAAGGACTCGGGGATGAACTTAGCAGAAAGGACCCAAGGTTTGTGCTGGAAGTCAGAAAACACGGAAATAAAGGAGAGCCAAACAAATGGAGAGGCAGTCCATGAATATTGGTTAGAACATTTAGTATTGTTAAAATGGCTGTACTCGCCACGTGGATCCACAGAGTCAACACAGTCCATATCACAATTCCAGTCGGCCTTTTGCATAAATCAACAAGCTGATTCTAGAATTCATATGTGAACGAGAGGGACCCAGAAGAGCTAAAACAATCTTGAAAAGGGGGATTTCAGTTGCAGGATTCTTCTCAATTTCAAAACTTACTACAGAACTGCAGTCATCGAGACTCTGTAGTATGGCACAATGGTAGAAATACAGGCCAGGGGAACAGAGTCGGAGTCCAGAGATCGACTCTCATGTTTATTATTGAATTGGCGTAAAGATTTTATGTGTTTATTTTTATTTGAAAGGTGGAGAGACAGAGACAGAGGTCTTCCCTCCACTGGTTCATCCACCAAGCGCCCACAACCGCCGGGGCCGGGCCAGGCTGGAGCCAGGAGCCCAGAATTCAATCCCGGTCTCCTGCATGGGCGGCAGGCACCAGCGGTTTGGGCCCGGGTGCGCGTCAGCAGGAGGCTGGAATCAGAAGCAGAGTCAGGATGCCACCCAGGCACTGCAGGGTGGCCTGGGGTGTCCCAGGCCCAGTCTTCGTGCTGCGCCAAGCACTCGGCCCTGCATTCAGCTGCTTGTGACAAGGGTGCCAGTATTAGACACGACCGGGAAGTGACTGGGGCAGCACAAAGGGTTGGGGGAGGGAGAGGGAGGTGTTTGTAAGCACACCCATAGCAAATCTCCCATTCGAAATGAACGTGCGAAGTCCCGGAGCCCAGGGAGCAATTCTGAACCGACAGACAAGCTCGCGTTTGGGATGGAGTCAGTATAGTGGCGCATAAGCTGCTTCCGCATAGTACGCGGTTCCGCCTGCAGGAGGAGGCAGTAGCGGGAAACCATGAGAGAACCCTCGCTGACACCAGGGTGGGTGGCCCCCACCCCAAGGTGCTGGAGACACACAGGGTGTCACTGGGAGCCTCCTCCCAGGGCTGAACTCCACTGCTGTGCTGGGGACTGGAGGAGCCCTCATCCCGGTCCGGGCGGCCTTTCCCCTGCTTCCCCGGTCCTCGGGAGCGCCTGGCAGGGTCCTGCTTGTTGCCTGTTTGCTGCTGTGCGTCACCCCCTCATGATGCTGCTGATCTGCTCTCCGGGGCTTTTGCAGCCACTGCCTGCGCAGGTCCCTCCGGGCTCCCCCTGGGCTGTGAGAAGGGCGCTTTCCTCCTGTGCTCCCCTGGGCCTCACAGGGGCCGGGCTGTCTGGGAAGCAGCCTGCTACCCCGCCCCCTCCATGCCTGGCTCCGGGGGATTCTCGAGGGGCCGCCTTTGCCCTTGCACCACGATGGGGCACGCAAGATCTTGCTTCCTCCCACAACTTGACCTTGGGACCTCAAAAGCTCTGTTTGCTCAGACCCCCAAACCTGAGCAGGGAGTCCAGTGTGCTGCGGGAAGTAGCCGTGCCAGGACCTCCTGGGGCTGCTCGGTGGCTTGGCTTTTTGGTTCTCTTCTGAGTCCTCTGTCCCTCCCCCTCGGCCTGTGGAAGCCGCTGTGTCTCAGGGCTCTTTCCTAAGACGAGAGACGCAGAGAAGTAAGGTGAGCATGTGTCGTTTCAGCAACACAGATGGGAGACGTTTGGTCTACAAATGATGAGAAATTCAGAGTCGGGGGCCGGCACTGTGGTATAGTGGGTGAGGCCGCCGCCTGCAGCGCTGGCATCCCATATGGACGCCGGTTCACATCCCGGCTGCTCCACTTCCGATCCAGCTCCCTGCTAATGTGCCTGGGAGAGCAGTGGAAAATGGCCCCAGTCCTTGGGCCCCTGCACCCACGTGGGAGACCAGGAGGAAGCTCCTGGCTCCCGACTTTGGATCAGCTCAGCTCCGGCCGTTGTGTCCATGTGGGGAGTGAACCAGTGGATGGAAGATCTTTCTCTCTGCCTCTGCCTCTCAGTAACTCTTTCAAATAAATACATAAATCTTTAAAAAAAGAAAGAGATTCAGAGTTGGGAGTGGATGAAGGAGAGGGACGAGGCGGAGGACGGCCACGCGTGGTGGAGGATGGCGTGGATGCGTTTGAAAGCAGCATGTCTGGCCCTCCACCCCTGCACGGATGCTGCTGCGGCGCGGGCGGCCCCTCCCCCGTCTCTTCAAAGCTTCTGCAAGGTTTCTGCAGCGTGGGTGAGGGGTGTGTGAAACTCCAGGTGTGCAGCTCCACATTTGAGTCACGCCCCTGCAAGAGGATGTGTGGGAGCGGAGTCGTCCGCGCCAGCCAGCTCGGTGGAAGCAGAGGTGGGACGCCTGCCTGGGAAACCACCAGACGGCGGGCCCTCCAGGGCCCCAGGGAAAGCTCGGGACTGGTTTGATAGAGCTCTAACAAGAAGGGGCACCTCAGCTGCCCCGTGTGTTAGACACAGCGCAGAAACACTGGAGACGCGGGGCCCCACCTCAGCCTGTGAGCGCAGCACTGATCGAGGGCCAGTCATGCACCGCACGGGCATGAGTAGAGAAGGAGGACGGCCCCCTGGTCAGGAGCAGACCAAGAGCTACAGCAGTGCGAGCGAAGTGCCGCGCGGAGGGCTGCGACGCGGGCGCAGGGGCCCCGGCGCTCGGAGCTCCCGGGAGCGAGCGCGCCGTCCTCCCACCCGCAGGCCTGGACTCCTGGCCCCGGGCCCTGCTGTTCCAACGCCCTTGGCTTGATGACGCACGGCGCCTTCTCTTCTCTTCTGATGCTTGCTGTTGGCATGAGCATGGCTGAGCGAGCGCAGGGCTGCACCCGGGTTCTGTGGTGAAGCCAACAGCGGGGTGAAGGGAGAGTATGAAGAGCGAGTGTCACCGAAACAGGAGCGTGCCTGCTCACCCAGACGCCTCGGGGTGAGACAGCTGCCTGTGCCCTCGGGCAGTGTGAAAACAGAGGCGGAGGCCCAGAGCCTGGCACACTCAGTGCGAACAGGAGGGATTTTTTTTTCTTTATGTAGTTGTTTTGCTTTGTCATGTATTGATTAAAAAAGTTGATCTATCTACTTGAAAGGCAGAGCTACAGAGAGAGAGGGTACAGACAGATTTTCCATCGGCTGATTCATTCCCCAAATGCCTGCAAACAGCCAAGCCAGAGGGGCTTGGAACTCCAGATATCCCCGGGTGGCAGGGCTGCAAGGACTTGGGCCATCTTCCACTGGACAGGAGCTGGACTGGCGGCAGAGTGGTGGTCTGAAACCAGTGCTCCAGGACGGGATGCCGGAGTTGCCAGTGGTAGCTTGATGCGCAGTGCCAGCCACAATGCTGGCCCCTTTATTATTCACTCATCTGGGAGGCAGAGAGACCGTGTCCCCGGACACATGTGCCCTCTGAGGGGCGGCAGAGGTGTCCTGCTCGGAGCACAGGGCCCAGGGTAGGTGCTGAATGAGAATCTAGCAGTGATGTGGAAACTTTGTTGCTGCCATGGGCCATTTGGATTCTCTCTCTCTCTCTCTCTCTTTTTTTTTTTTTTTTTTTTTTTTTACAGGCAGAGTTAGACAGTGAGCAAGAGAGACAGAGAGAAAGGTTTTCCTTCCATTAGTTCACCCCCCAAATGGCCGCTACGGCCAGCGCGCTGTGCCTATCCAAAGCCAGGAGCCAGGTGCTTCTTCCGGGTCTCCCATGCGGGTGCAGGGCTCAAGCACTTGGGCCATCCTCCACTGCACTCCCTGGCCACAGCAGAGAGCTGGACTGGAAGAGGGGCAACCAGGACAGAATCCAGTGCCCTGACGGGGACTAGAACCCAGTGTGCCGGCGCTGCAGGCAGAGGACTAGCCAAGTGAGCCGCGGCACCGGCCTGGATTCTCTCTCTCTCTCTCTCTCTTTTTTTTTTTTTAAGATTTATTTTATTTATTTGAAAGAGTTACAGAGAGAGGTAGAGACAGAGAGAGAGAGAGAGAGGTCTTCCATCTGCTCGTTCACTCCCCAGATGGCCGTAACGGCTGGAGCTGAGCTGATCCGAAGCCAGGAGCTAAGAGCTTCCTCCAGGTCTCCCATGCAGGGGCCCAAGAACTTGGGCCATCTTCCACTGCTTTCCCAGGCCACAGCAGAGAGCTGGATCGGAAGTGAAGCAGCCAGGACCAGAACTGGCACCTATATGGGATGCCAGGTGCTTCAGGCCAGGGCTTTAACCCACTGCGCCACAGTGCCGGCCCCTGCCTCCATTTAATTTTACCACATATCAAGGAGGCTCATCAGTGGTCCCTTCCTGAGACCACACCACGTGACCTGGGCTGCCACCCCCAAGGCCTGACCTGGTTTAGCTTAGGAGACCAGCTGGCTGGACCAGCTTGGAGGACTCGAGGCAAGCCGTGGGAGGCGTTTTCACAGGTGGGAAAGCCCCTTGGGGAGCCAGCGGAGCGACTGTGTGGGGGGCCAGGGCAGGATCTTCGTCTGAGAGCTGCGGGGCATCCTGTCCCACCACGGCTCGGGGCCAGAGGACGGGGGTGCCAGGGCCAGCCAGCCGGGCGGTGCAGTCAGACCAGGAGCAGGGGCCAGCCTGCCTGCACCCACCCTGCTCCCACTCCGGGACATGGGCGTGGCTGCCCTCGGAGCCCACTCGAGCTGCCTGTCTGCCCCAGGCCAGACAGACCCTGCAGGCTGACTAAAAGCGAGCTCAGAAAATGAGAGACCACGAGATCACCTATCTGTGTGTCATTTGCCAAAAGTCACACTGCTTGCTTGTTGGGGGCAACAGTGAAAAAAAATCCCAAGCTCAGGTTCGTGCTAAACAATTTCAGTCTGAATAAACTGGAGGTGCTCAGAGACAAGGCTGGACAGACGAAGGCGCTCCACAGCCGAGGCGGAGAAGGGAGCGAGCAGACAGGGACCTCGGCCGCCCGCTGTCCCTCCCTGCCTCAGAGCAGACGCTCTGATGAAGTTCAGTGTACATGGGTCGGTGCTCTGGCTCAGCTCGTCAGGCTGCCACCTGCAAGGCCGGCAGACCAAATGGGCGCAGGTTCGAGTCCTGGCTGCTCCACTTCTGGTCCAGATCCCTGCTCATGCGCCTGGTGACAGAAGTCAACAGACAGACTTGCTGGTGCCTGGTGTACCAGCAGTAGGCGTGAAGACTGACTCCCAAGGGGCACGAGAGAATTTTCTGGGGCAAAGGAAGTGTTCCAAAACTGGACTGTGGTCATGGCTGTGCAAATCTACACATTTAGTAAAACTGACAGAATTGGATCTTAGTATGGGTGAGTTTATGACATATGTATTATACCTCAATAAAGCTATTTATGGATGTCCACAGCACACAGGATCCAATGATTTACAGGAAAAGGCCAGTCTTCATGAGAAGGGTACCCAGAATGTGGTAAAATTCCAGGAGCATTCTGAGTGTTACAGATGGGTTAACAGAGGCCTGCTCAGAAAATTTTGGAATATTAAAATCAATTTAAAGAGAAAGGTAGCATAAAAGGTTCACATTGAAAACAATGAGGATATTGCCCTTATTAAGAAGTAGCATCATATACAAAGCTAAACTTTTTTTTTACAAAAAAGATCTACTTATTTATTTAAAAGGCAGAGTTAGAGAGAGAGGACACACACATACACACAGAGGAGAGTCTTCCATCCACTAGTTCACTCCCCAAATGGCCTCAACAGCCAAGGGCTGAGCCAGGAGGCAGCAGCTTCTTCCAGGTCTCCCACGTGGGTACAGGGGCCCATGCAATTGGGCCATTTTCTGCTGCTTTCTCAGGCTTTTAGCAGGGAGCTGGATTGGATGTGGAGCAGCCAGGACTGGAACTGGAGCCCCTGTGGGATGCTGGCCTTGCAGGCAGTGGCTCTACCCACTGCGCCACAGCATGGGCCCGCAAAGTTAATTTTTAAGTTAGTTCATGAATAGAGAGGTCTGGAATAAGGTTACTCAGAGAAATCATTAAATTTCTTCATTTGAAAGGCAGAGTTAGAAAGAGAGAGAGAGAATCTTCCATCCTTCCATCCACTGGTTCACTCCCCATATGGCTACAACAGCCAATGCTGGGCCAGGCTGATGCCAGGAACCAGGAGCTTCCTCCAGGTCTCCCACGAGGGTGCAGGGCCCAAGCACTTGGGCCATCCTCTGCTGCTTTCCCAGGCCACAGCAGGGAGCTGGATGGGAATGGAGCAGCCAGGACGAGAACTGTGCTCATATGAGATGCCAGCATTGCAGGCAGTGACTTCATCCACTGTGCTACATGCCAGCCCCTAAATATTTAAAAAATAAAATTGCTGTTTAATCTCACTGTGCCTAGAAAAGGGAAAATATGAATATACTGTAGATTGGTGGGGCCAGCGCCATGGCGCACTAGGTTAATCCTCCACCTGCGATGCCGGGATCCCATATGGGCGCTGATTCTAGTCCTGGTTGTTCCTCTTCCAGTCCAGCTCTCTGCTGTGGCCAGGGAGTGCAGTGGAGGGTGGCCCAGGTGCTTGGGCCCTGCACCCATGGGAGACCAGGAGAAGCACCTGGCTCCTGGCTTCAGACCAGCATAGCTCTGGCCGTTGCGGCCATTTTGGGGGGTGAACCAATGGAAGGAAGACCTTTCTCTCTGTCTCTCCCTCTCACTGTCTGTAACTCTACCTCTCAAATAAAAAAAAATAAGTAGATTGCTATGAATGTATGCAGGTTGAGGTAAAAAAAAAAAAACTTTGCATTTTCCTTAACAAAACAAAACAAAACCCTATTCTCTGTAAAGAATTAGAAATACAGTCAAGGAAAGGTAAAAAATCTTCCCAGTGGGGCTGGTGCTGTGGTGTAGTGGGCTAAAACCCTGGCCGGCAGAGCCAGCATTCCATATGGGCACTGGTTCGAGTCCCAGCTGCTGCACTTCCAATCTAGTTCCCTGCTAATGCGCCTGGGAAAGCAGTGGAGATGGCCCAAGTGCTTGGGCCCCTGCACCTGCGTGGGAGACCTGGATGAAGCTCCTGGCTCCTGGCTTCGGATCGGGTCACCTCTGGCCAGTGCGGCCATTTGGGGAGTGAACCAGCGCATGGAAGACCTCTCTCTCTCTCTCTCTCCCTCCTTCCCTGTCTCTACCTCTCTCTGTAACTCTTTCAAATAAATAAAAACCTTTAAACAACAACAACAAAAAAAACTCCCCAATACTTACCACTCGCGTGTAACCATACTATTTTTAATGTTACTCCAAAACTTTCTAATGTAACACAAAGCAGGGCTGCCATCCTCTCTGTGCAACAGGCGCCGACCCCCGACTGCTGGCTCGCAGCCTGTCTGCCATGTGAGCTGTGGCCCAGCCAACGGGGACAATGACAGCACAGGCCCCCTGGGGGCAGGGTCCTGGGGGCGGGCAAGTGAACCCAGTGTCTGATACCTGATCCGCTCAGGACCCGGTGTGGTAGAGAACCTGGATCCCGTCTGATCCCATCCCGTGTGCTGCGACACAGGATGGCACACATGTGCGCCGTGTCTGTGCACAGATTTGCAGGGGCACGGCGCTGCACGGCACGCGTGTCCGCCCCTGGGGCGGCAGCGCTCATCCGCCGAATACCTGGTCTTTATGCGCGCACAGGATCATAAACAGATGCAGATGTGTGTCGCCACGGCAGTGGCTAGAAACCACCCCCCCCCCCCGTACAGATGTGCCACTGTGTGTGCCACGCGGCTGTTACGCGCTCGGCTCTTCGCAGAAGCGCGCTGAGCTGTGCTGGGCTCCCTAGCAGACGGCGCAGACATCAAGGGCGAGTCAGATGAGGGCCGGGGCAGCCGTCCAGGCCCGCCCCAGACTGTTTTCCGTCCCTTTGAAGCTGCAGCCACTGAAGTGGTTCACTGAGTCTGGTTACGATTTAAGTCAGGCCATTGAATTTCATAGCTGCCCAGCATGAAAAAGCGTGGCTTCATCATCCAAGTACAAATTTTATTTAACAAAAAGAGACAACATGATTCTTCCAAAATGAAAACTGGAACCCCTGGGAGCTTGCGCGGCAGCCTGTGCTGTCAGCTCCCGCCACACCCGGGGCCGTGGGAAGACCCGCGCTGGGAACCCGATGCGCTTCCCGCGGACTTCTCCGGCAGGTGTGGACGTGCCGGCGTTTCTCATCTGGGAGGTGGGGGCTGGACCCCGCCGGGCGCAGCCTTCAGTCCCCTACGGCTCTGGTCGTGACTTGCTGAACGCTGTGGGTCTCACCAGGCCCTGAGAGGTGGTGGCGTTGAGAACGGGCCTGTCCACGAGCTGCACGGCGCCCGGGCCGTGCTCGCCGCAGGGGGCGCGCTCCAGCTCCAGCACCGTGATGGTGTTGGGGGTCGAGGTGCTGAGGAGGTGCTTCGGCACGAACAGGGTCACCTGGGGCCCGCGCGCTGGCCAGTAGCGGCCGAGGTTGAAGCCGTTGATCCACACCTGACCCTGGAGGGAGAGAGGGAGCGGGAGAACCGTCAAGTCCGATGCGCGGTCCGTCCTGAAGGGGGGGGGGGGTTCCTGAGGCAGGGGAGGTGAGCCACGTGCCCAGGAAGCTGCCAGGGCTGAGCACCAGGCAGGGCCCGGGGAACAGGTGGGAGGAACCGCACCCCTGCTGTCCCACAAGGCCAGGTCCGGGCACTGCCTGTGTCCCCGTGCCTGGCTCTCTGAGCTGGCTCTGCAAGGAGAGGTCTTGCCTTCTTGCTGTCCCCTCCAGGGGTGGCCTCGGGCACGCAGTACAGAGAACACAGGCCGGCAGCTCTCTCCGAACAGCCCCTCAGGACTGCTATGGGGGACGGGGAGCAAGGGGCCCCCGAGCTGCGGCTCTACTGCTGTGTTTGCTGTGTCTCGCTGCACGTCTGCCTCACGGAGCAGAGGCGGTCCTACCTGCTGTAAAGGGGAGCTCCGTCCTTAAGGAAACTGAATGAAGGCGGAGGAGAAACTCCTGGAGGAGGGCGGGCGCCCAGGCCAGTGCGGGCATCTGCAGGAGAGATGCCTGCGTCCCGGCCCGGGCCTGGGTTGGATCCCGGGCGCCAGCCCGGACTTTGCTTCCTGCTAATGCAGACCCCGAGGCAGAGGTGTGGGCCCCACTGGCTGGGGCTCTGCCACCCACATGGGGCCCCGCACTGAGGTCTTAGCCTGGGCCCAGTCATTGCAGCCATCTGGGGGTAAACCAGAGGATGGGAGTCTGTTTCAAACAGTTAAAAAAAAAAAACCAAAACCACTGCTTTAGATAAAGTCATTTAGAAAAAGAGCATGACCAATGCATAGCTCTCAGAACGCGCTCACTCTTGTTTTTACTGGGATGCGTTATCTCCATCCACCCTGAAATGTGTCTGCTGAAAGCCGCGGGGCCTTGGGCAGCTTCACTTTCAGGGCGGGGAGACGGGGAGACGGTGGCTGCCAAGGCCAGCTCGTGAGCGGGCTCCGGGCACAGCACACGGGGCACGGCACGCGCTGCCCGGGCCCAGGTGCTGTTCCTGACCCAGACTGAGCCACCTCGTCACCACGAGCAGGTGGCTGGTACCTGCCCACACCCCACTCCCACTTCCTGCACGCCCATGGGGCCGCCCCGGCATCCCTTGTGCTGGACGTGTGTGCCAACGTGGGGAGTCAGCCAGGCACTGCTTCCCGCAGTCCCCTTCGCCGGCTGGCTCTGGGTCAGGGCTGGTCCAGAGGGGACCTGGCCCGAGACTGGAAGGCAGAAGGGAAGTGGCAGCCACACTCATGGGGGACTCACAGGACCAAGAGCCCCAGGGGAGTGCCAGGCAGCCCCTCCTGGCTCTCCCTGCCTCCCAGCCAGCTCGTCCTGCTGCGTGCCTGCCCTGCTCACCTCACACAGGCGTCATTCCCAAAGCCCTCCCTGTGGGACCCTCGGTCCTCCTCTGGCTTCTGAGCTCGCTTCGCGCGTGCCCCTTGGCTCTGAGCCAGCGCGGCAGCCAGCTGCGCGGTGGTTCTGCCTCCGACTGGCTCCTTGGCCTACGTGCAAGGCCCGATTCCTAACGGTGGACACTCCCAGTGGTTCCACTTTCCACAACTGGAGCCTGGCTCTGGCCTCTCGTCCATCTCTCCCTCTCTCCGATCTATTTATTTATTTGGAAGGCAGAGTTACAGAGAAGGAGAGGCAGAGGCAGAGAGGTCTTCCATCTGCTGGTTCACTCCCCAAATAGCTGTAACAGCCAGGGCTGGGCCAGCCAAAGCCAGGAGCCAGGAGCTTCTTCCGGGTCTCCCACACAGGTGCAGGGGCCCAAGCACTTGGGCCATCTTCCACTGCTTTCCCAGGAGCATTAGCAGGAAGCTGGATGGAAGTGGAGCGGCCAGGACTTGAACTGGCGCTCTGCTGTGGGATGCTGGTGCTGCAAGCAGTAGCTCAGCTGCCTGCACTGCACTGCTGGCCCTGCGTCCCAGCTGTCGGCTATCAGACGTGCCACAGCCCACGCGAGCATTCTTGTCCACGCTGTGAGGGACACACATGGCCACTGCTGGGAACAGAACTGCTGGGATACAAGGATGCGCACAACAGTATTTTCAAAAGTTTATGGAAAATGGAATTAGATGTTTATTTGGGGTGCAAAAATTTCTGAAGCCCATGCTTACAAGGGGTCTTCAATAAGATGGAAAATGCGTATTAGTGAGAAGGAACCATGCACAGATTTCCAAAATTCTTTTTGCACCAAAGTAAACATCTTTAAATTCTATTTTCCCACCAACTTTTGGAAGCGCCTGTAATATTTCAGTAGCTACCACAAAACAGCTGCACAGGAGAACACAGCTTTCGCTCTTAGTGAATTTGAACTGGAACGGTGACAGCCATGTGCGCCGGTGGTCGCCACGCTGGGCAGCAGAGTTGAGGGCGGTGGGGGGCCTGAGAGACGCCCCACCGCGAGTCTGTGGGGTCAGTGCTGTCTCTGAGCGCTGCGGCCGCCCTGTGCCCTCCCACGTTCCTGCTGCCAGCCTCCTTCCCGGGGCCCGGGCCCGCGCCTCCCTGCCCTGGAGCCTGCCCGCCTCTGTCTTCTCTCACTCGTCTGGCTCCCCCCAGCCGTCTGCACATGCAGTGACCACAGGTGTGTCTCCCCTATGCTCAGGGACACATCATCATCCCAGGCTCCCACACGGTCCTCAGCCTGAAGCCTTGGGGAGCAAGGTCACGGTCGCCCCTAACACAGGGCTCTCTCCGCCACTCCCTGGCCCTTTAAGCTCCTATCATTTGCTGTTTGTCAGCTGTTCCCAGCTCTCCCCAGGCTCTACGAGGGGCTGGCCTTTGTCACTTTCGTTCGAGGCCAGCTGAGAAGATGCAGGGTCTTCGAATGGTGCACAATTCCACACGTTTTCGCACCACCACAAGCTTGTGCTGTAGCTCCGCTATTCCGTGGACTTCTGGAAACATCAGCTCGTAGATCCAATATGTGCCCGAGTGTTCAGTATCAAGTCACTAACGAGGAAACACTGTCCACGAGTCTGCCCCAGAAGACTCACTGAGAGGCGCCGTGACCATACTGCATGGTTGTCTGCCCCCACTTCCAGAGCTTTAAGGAATACCAGACACAGAAAGAAAAACAAGGGGCCAGCACAGTGGCCCAGCCAGGGCAGCCGCCGCTGACACGAGCGTCCCCCGTGGGCTCAGGTCTCTGCTTCTGACCCAGCTCCCTGCTGTGCTGGGAAGGGGCGGTGCATGGCGCAGCAGGCTGTCTCTGCCTGCGACACGAGCGTCCCACGTGGGCTCAGGTTCAAGTCTCAGCTGCTCCACTTCTGACCCAGCTCCCTGACTGTGCTGGGAAGGGGCGGTGCATGGCGCAGCAGGCTGTCTCTGCCTGCGACACGAGCGTCCCACGTGGGCTCAGGTTCAAGTCCCAGCTGCTCCACTTCTGACCCAGCTCCCTGCTGTGGTCTGGGAAAGCTGTAGAAGACGGCCCAAGTGCCTGGGCCCCTGCACCTGTATGAGAGACCCAGAAGAAGCTCCTGGCTCCTGGCTTCGGATTGGCCCAGCTCTGACTGTTGCAGCCAGGGAGTGAACCAATGGATAGATGATCTTTCTCTCTGTCTTTCCCTCTCTCTCTCTCTGTAACTCTGCCCCTCAAAGAGAAAATAAATCTTTTTTTTTTTTTTTTTTTTTTAAGTGCCTAGGAAAGCAGTGGAGGATGGCCCAAGTGCTCGGCCCTGCTGCCCACATGGGAGGTCCACATGGAGCCTGGGGCTCATGGCTTCAGCCTGGCCTCACCCTGGGTGTTGCAGCCATTTGAACCAGTGGATGGAAGACCTCTCCCTTCCTCCCTCCCTCCCTCCCTCTCTTGTTCTTTCAAATAAAAATAAAATAAACCTTTAAAATTTTTAAAAAACAGAAAAATGAAACATATGCATTTCTTCCTTGATTAGGACCAACAGAAGATTCTATTTTAAAAAGTGTATGCAGCTCTGATGTTTAAAATTTCTCTTCAGAAAGTTGTGCTACAACGGCAGGGGTGGGGTGGCTGCACACAGTGCTGAGGGTGACCTAAGGGCAGAAACGCGTTCCGTGGCCAAGCCTGGCTTCAGCTGACCGCGGCCTGGTCCTGGCGGACGCCCGTCCTCTGCCACTCTCCCCAAGGTGACAGTAACAGTTTCAGTAGACAGGAGGTTCCCAGAAAGGCCTGACCTACTTCTGTGCTGAGACAGATCTGTGTGTCTGTCTGTCTGTGCTAAATTTCCTAGCTAAGGACAGGCTTCTCATAAGCACTGAAGCCAAAGTTTCGGTGCTGTCTCCAGTCGTGGTCTAAAACACTTCACGTTTTCCAGGGGCTCCTCAGGGAGCAGTGGAAGGAAGCCGTCTACGCCGTGGGCGGCCTCCACGTGGAGGGACACAGCTGTGGTCTGAGGGCAAACGGCTCTCTCGCCACACCCAAGGCAGGAATGAGTGGGATCCCAACTTGGGGGAAAGAAAAGAAAAAGGAGAACTGTAGGGGACAAGGGCACCCTTGAGGGCTTGCTTGGAGACATGTCCAGCAGCTCTCGCCAAGCCCAGAGCGAGTGAGCTGTCCCCTCCTCCAGGACACCCAGGCCCCATGCTGACGCCGGGCACTCTCCCTGTGCCCTCCCTGGTGTCAGGGACATCAGGGTCTCTATCTTATGTAGTTGTTTATTTCAGATTTATCTATTTAAAAGGCAGAGCCACACAGAGAGGAGAAACACGGAGCGAAAGAGCTCTCCCATGGACCGGCTCACTCCCCAGACCCAGCCATCTCTGGGCAGGCCAAAGCCAGAGCCAGGAACTCCATCTGTGTCTCTCCCGCGGGGCCGGCAGGGCCCCAGGTACACGGGCCAGCCTCTGCTCCCTCCCAGGGGCATTAGCAGCGAGCTGGACTGGAAGCGGATCAGCTGGCACTCAAACCAGCGTTCCTGCGTGGGCTGCCGGTGGCATCGCCAGTGCCCCAGCGGCAGCCGCTCTCTCATTCTAGGACAGGCCCTAGGAGAACTGAAGCCGCCGGAAGCTCCACCTATTAGCATAGACGGTGAATCACCTCTTTGCCCATCAGATTGCCCTTCTCAGGGACGACCTCAGCCGACAGCAGCCACCCAGTCTCCTTGCGTCTCTGGAGCAAAGCTAAGACCTGGCACGCCAACAGCGGCTCCAGGCAGCGTGTGACATTCGTTACAAAGCCGGGGCACTAGAGCTGCGGGAGACGTCTTTTACTCCAAGCCTGTGTGTTTCTGTTTTCTGTTTTGTTACTGAGCCCATAGGCTTGTGGAGAAGAGTCCGATCCTCCAGCTTCCAGGGTCACGTTCATGGAGACAGTGGATCTCCGAGCGGGAAGCACAGCTGCAAACCCGCCCAAACAGTTCTCCGCGTGCCCCTGAGCTGGGGGCACGCTGAATCAGCGCTCCCACTCGCATTCTCGCAGTCGGAGGAGAGGCTGCAAAGACTTGTTCTGAGGCAGGGACGCGGGGAAGTGGCTGGGAGTGCCCACCTGGGGCCTAAGGAGCTCTGCCCATTCGCATTCCTTCCTGCTTTCTCTCTAAGAGCTTTCCCCATCCACTCGCCCACTCCCCAAATGCCCACAACGGCCTGGGCTGGAGCAGGCTGCATCCAACAGCCCGGACTCCGCCTGGGCTTCCCAAGTGGGTGGCAGGAGCCCAGGCACTTGCGCTGCCTCCCAGAGTGCACATCGGCAGGAAGCCGGAATCAGGAGTGGGGTCAGGACTCAAACCTACGCACTCAGATACAGTGACGCAGGCGTCTTAACCGCTGCGCCTAACGCCCATCCCTGCGGTCTTCCTGGAACCCTGGCTCCCCACCCCACCTGGGCGGTGCTGCTGGATGAGGAGCCGCGACCCAGCGCCGTCTCGGAAATTATAGGCTGAGCACACGGATGCTGTTGCGCACTGCCGAGGGGGGTGTGTTATGAGGTAACAGATACCATCCCCACGGCCACAGGTGCCTCGGCACGCGCTTTTCAGGAAAGCAAATGTTTACCAACTCAGTGAGAACAACAAGAGTCACCAGTCTCAGCAGTCAGCCTGCAGCGCAGGCCCGTGGGAGGGACCGAGGCCTCCTGCCGGTGGCCAGCCCGGCCCGCCGGCCTTGCGAGCGCGACCTCCAGCCCCCGGCGGGCCTTCCGACCAGGCGGCCCTGGCTCAGCCCGCGGCCTCCCGAGATCCTGACACTGAACCGACCACTCAGAGGTCCCGGAAACCGTGGGCACAGTAAACATCTATTGCTGTTTCTTTTCAGGGTGACTTGTGACACAGCGGGACAAACAGACCACATCCCGCTGTCACGCTTCCCCCACACCCGTCTCACATCACCTGTTTGTTTTCTTCCTGTGATCATCTGACACGACAGGTGGGTTACACCCGCCAGAGGTGTCCTCCACCCTGTGTAGACACTCAGCAGCCACCAAGTGCTTCCCTGTGTGGTCACTCAATGCCCCAAACCACAGCCTGGGCCTGCCACGTTCCCAGGTAGCGCCGGCTCTCTGACCGCACTGTTTGCCAGGCCTCTCCCGCCCTCTCCGGGGATTTCCCTGACATGGCTGGCTGTCTGCACAGCGTGTCCAGCTGTCCACTTTCATCCTGACGCCGCCTGCAGTGAGCAGGGCGTCCACAGTCAAAGAGCTGGCTCCCAGGAAGGTGCGGAGAGCTGAGCTGACTTAAGCCATCCAGGGGGCCCCTGGAAAGTCAGCGCCCCCCACCCTAGCGCGTACCACTGCCTCCTCTCCCCGGCCTCCTGCGGCTCCCACACCTCTGACAGCTGTCACTCACTGCGCAGCTGTACCACCACCCCCACAACGGCCGAGACCCAGCAGTGGACGCCGACAACGTGTCAGGAGCCCAGCGCGGGCGGCGTCCGGCCTGCTGGTCAAGTTGCCAGTCAGGACGCCCGTACTCCACGTCCGCGCGTGGGGTTTGAGTCCCGGCTCTCCTCCTAATTCAGGCTTCCCCACTGACACGCCCAACCCATGCGAGCGTTCCGCTTGGCCACGCCTAAACCGAGTCGCTCTCTGATCTTCCTAGAAATGGGGAGGACGCGGGCAGCCCGTGCCCCGGCAGGCCGGTGTGCGTGGCGGCGCGGTTCCCTCTGCTTCTCCCTGTAGTCCCTCTGAAAGCCGACGGCAGACACGATGTCACCCACACAGTTCTGTCCCCGTCTCCCTCTCCCGACTTGGGAAAGCAACTCTGAGATGACAAATTCGCTTTCGGTGGAGTTTCTGCTTTCTCGAGCCCTTCGGTTTATGAAACCAACACCCCCTGCTCAGCCCACAGAACACTCACTCTGTCGTCCAGAACGAGTGCTGCCCGATTCCAGAGTCGCAAAGCCACGCTGCTTCAGGCTGTTACACCACGGGGTGGGGTGTCTGCCTCCCTGTACAGAGTGGCTGGGTTCTGGCTCCCAACTCCACTCTCAACTCCAGCTTCCGGCTAACGGGCACCCTGGGAGGCAGCAGTGGTGGCTCAAGCACCTGGGGCCCTGCCACCCACGTGCGAATCCTGGACTGCGTTCCAGGCCCTGACTTTGGCTAAGAGCTAAACACTGTAGGCATTTGGGGATGGAGTCTTTCTCTCTCTCTCTCTCTCTCTCTCTTTCTTTCAAATAGAAAAAGAGAAAGAAACTAAATAAATAAGTAAAAATACTTTAAAACCACATTGTTTCAACACCACTCTACTCTGTTACACACCCAAACCTACTGCAAGAGGCTGACTACGAGGCTTACCCATGGCATCTGGGAAGCGCAATCTCCCAAGGCCCACGCGTGGCCCAAGCCCTGGAGCTCCGTCACACAGGGCCTCCTGCCCTTCCTGCTGACGCCCAGCAGACGTTCGTGTGACAATCTAGAAAGCCACTTCCGACGAGAGCTCACGGAGCAGCCAGGAGTGGCTGCCGCAGCACGTGAATCGCCCTTATCAGCGACCTCATTCACTAAATCAAGCTGTTTCTTCCCGGCCAGTGAGGAGCCGCCCAGAAGCCTGGGCCAGGGGGCTTGACGGGAGGCCGGAGGCGCACAGCCTTAGGAATGGCTGGAGCTGCCTAACCGTTCCCACTGCCAAAGCGCTTTTCCCAGAGGCCAGCACTCAGCATGCTGGGCGGTGGGGAGGGATCTGAGTCGGCTGAGCATCTGGGACCCCCGGAGTCGGCCCCGGACAGTCCTCAGGGGTAGGCCACTGCACGGCAGAGAACATGGTCTGTGTGATGTGCGACTGACGTATGTGCACCCCAGGATCTTCAGACCTATCACGCCAGGGCCCACTGATCTCCCAGATGGGCCGTGAGTACGTGTGTGTGTGTGTGTGGTTTTATGAGATGTAATTCATAGCCCATACAATCCAGTGGTTTTACATACACTACGGAGGGGCTGGCATTGTGGGGTAGCCGCAACGCCCGAGTCCCATAGGGGCACAGGTTGGAATACAGGCTGCTCCACTTCCTGTCCCAGTCCTGGCCAGGCAGCCATTTGGAGAGTGAGCCAACAGGTGGAAGATGTCCCTCTCTGTCACTGTTTCGAATAAGTAAATTAGAAAAAAAAAAAAACCTATGCCTTACCAGTCACTTCCCTTTCCCTGTTCTGGGTAACCACAAATCTTCATCTCCGGGGCCGGCGCTGTGGCATAGCGGGTAAAGCCACCGCCTGCAGTGCTGGCATCCCGTATGGGCAGCGGTTTGGGCCCGCTGCTCCACTTCCGATCCAGCTCTCTGCTATGGCTTGGAAAAGCAGTAGAAGAAGATGGCCCAAGTCCTTGGGTCCCTGCACCCACGCGAGAGACCCGGAAGAAGCTCCTGGCTTCGGATCAGCGCAGCTCTGGCCATTGTGGCCACCTGGGGAGTGAACCAGTGGATGAAAGACCTCTCTCTCTCTCTCTCAGAGTTAGAGAGAGAGAAGGGGGGGGGAGGGAGAAAGAGAGAGCGAGCAAGAGTGGGGGAGGGAGGGAGCGGGGGGGAGGGGAGAGAGGCGGGGGGAGAGAGAGAGAGAGAGAGACAGAGAGAGAGGTCTTCCATCCACTGGTTCACTCTCCAATTGGCTGCAACGGCTGGAGCTACGCTGATCCGAAGCCAGGAGTTTCCTCCAGGTTTTCCCACGTGGGTGCAGGGGCCCAGGGACTTGGGCCATCTTCTGCTTTCCCAGGCCATAGCAGGGAGCTGGACTGGAAGTGAAGCAGCACCCATACAGGATGCCAGCACTGGAGGCGGCAGCTTCACCCGTTACGCCACAGCGCCAGCCCCTCTGCCTGTCTTCTTGCCGCTCAACTGTTCGGTGCGCGAACACTCGCCCCTCTTTCTGCCTGACACAGGTACTGCCTTTGTTTCCCTCCCCCTCCCCAGCCTGTGGGCGACTCTGGCCTGCTCCCATTTGTTCTCTGTGTAGGGCGGCCCGCCGTGGCACCGACTGCGTTTATTCCCTCACTGCCACATAAGCTGCCCGCTGCCCGCGTCGTCGCACGCCCTCTTTTCTCGCTGAGGGGCAGTCCGCTGCATTTTGTTCGTTCAGTCTTTAGTAGACGGGCGTTGCTTGTCCATCTCTGGCTACTACGAGTGGTGCTGCTATGACGTGTGTTCTCAGGCTCCCGAGTGGCCATGCGAATCAAGTGGGCTTTCGGGGCCTGAACCCCCTGAGGCCTCCACCAATACTGTGCGTGTGTACTTCCAAGCGTGACAGGCGTCGTGTCCTAAGCCTCCTCCTGCTGCTGTGCCTGGACGGCACGGACAGGGCTGTTACTGGAGCACGGGGCTGTGTAGCTCCGTGTTGGAGAGCAGGGCCGCGGCACTGGTGAGCGCCTCCGGGCTGCGTCCTAAACTGGTGCAGGGCGTGCCACGGGGGAGACACGGCACTAGCTCAGGCCTCTTCCTAAAGCCACCACTGTCATCCGTGGCCTCCTCTAACACTGATCAGCTCCCACAGGCCCCACTCCAAATGCAACTGACCTACAACGTTAGGGACTGGGTTTCCATCACACAGATCCTGGGAACAAACAAGTCGTAGCAGAGCCTGCCCCAGGCATGGGCTCGAGCTCATCTGCCTGGGAAGCCCTGCACAAAACTGCCTGCCTTTCACACAGGCCTTCAGGACAGGCCACGCCCCGACCTGGGGCTCAGGAACCTGTCCCCCGCCTCCTGCCTGCGCACAAGTCCCCGTGACTTAGCTCTCCCAGGCTCCGGTGCCCATCTGCACCTGCGATAACACATCCCTCCGCCACGGCGTCCCTGCTGGCACTTTCAGCAGGCGATGTCTGCAAGGTGTCGGGCGGGAAGCCTGGGCCAGCACTCGGGTGTGACGTGTGACACCTCCACACCTGGACAGGTGCACCTCCCCGACCTCCAGAGCGCCCTACGCTCTTCCACTGCTGCACCTCGGCCTCTAAGGAGGCGGAGATGAGGCGAGGAAGGAAGAGAAACGTACTTGCTAGACACCAGGGGCGGGATCCACAGCGGCTGTGGCTTCAGGACCCCGAGCCCGTGGTGTCACTTAGCTAAGAAAAGGGAGCTGGCAGAGAGAAGGACAGGCCACGAGACAGGCAGCATGTGGGAGGGATGGAGACTTCAGACTTCCTCCTGAGGCAGGAAGTGAGGGTGGAGGCAGGCAGAGAAGTGACAGGAAGCTGAGGCACAGGGAGTCCCACCTGAGCGCACTCAAGGGGGCGGGGGAGGGCCAGTGGGCGACGGGAGAGAGACCAGGACCGCTGGAGAGCACCCGTGCTCCTGGCGGCTGGCGGCAGAGGGGCCGGGGTCACGGTGGCTGCTCTGGAGAGGCGTCCCAGCTGTGCTGTTACAAGTGGATCAGCAGAGGCCAACGGGGCAGGGCTGGACGAGCGAGAGAGGAGGGCGAGGGGCAGGGGCGTTACTGCTTCTTTTCAAAGAACAGGGCGATGTCTGGACTGAGGGGATACAAGCCCGTGGGCTTCTCTTCAAGCTTGGAACTCCAGAGTCACGTCGGCCACGTGCTGGCCACGCGGGCTGTCCCGCCACCACCGCCGACTGATGTTAGAGCAGACCCTCCAGCCCCAGAGGAGGCCACATGCCTTCGTGTCCTCTGGGGCTACGGCGGCCGCGGTGCCGGCTCCCTGTCAACTCTAGGAAACTGCCGCAGTGCGCGCGGTGTGCACAGCAGATTCCCACTGGCGACACGGACTCCCTTCTCGCCACGCCCTGACCACACCTTGCTGTCCCTAACGGCAGCCACCCCGCGGGTATGAGACGGAATCTCACCGAGGCTTTGCCCGGTTTTCTCCCACGATCAATGATGCTGAGCACGAACACTCTCAGTCCTCTTACTTCATGGCGGCTGTTCATACACTTCTGAGGTGAAACTCCGTTCAACACCTTTGCCCACTTTTTGATTGGGATTTTCTTCCTACTACTGAGTTGTAAGAGTTCTTTACACACTCCAGATACAAGATATTTGTTAGATACATGATTTGAAAATGATTTTTTTTCCCAGTCTGTGGCTTGGATTTTCATTTTCTTAATGTCTTTTGAGAACAAACATTTAACATTTTGATGATGTACAATGTATCAATTTTTCCTTTAAGGGTTATGCTTTAGCAGTTGGAGCTAAGAAGGCTTTGCCTAACCCAAGGTCATGAAAATTTTTCTCCTTCTATAATTTTTATAGAGGAATTAAATTAGAAATAAAAAAATAAGATGTGATTTAAAAATTCAAATTTACATGGAAATTCAACAACTTACTTCTAAAATAGTTGCTGGGCCGGCGCCGCGGCTCACTAGGCTAATCCTCCACCTTGCGGCGCTGGCACACCGGGTTCTAGTCCCGGTCAGGGCGCCGGATTCTGTCCCGGTTGCCCCTCTTCCAGGCCAGCTCTCTGCTGTGGCCCGGGAGTGCAGTGGAGGATGGCCCAAGTGCTTGGGCCCTGCACCCGCATGGGAGACCAGGAGAAGCACCTGGCTCCTGCCTTTGGATCAGCGTGGTTCGCCAGCCGCGGCGGCCATTGGAGGGTGAACCAACGGCAAAAGGAAGACCTTTCTCTCTCTCTCTCTCTCTCTCTCTCTCACTGTCCACTCTGCCTGTCCAAAATAAATAAATAAATAAATAAAAAATAAAATAAAATAGTTGCTGGGTCAAAAAAAGAAACCATAAAGGAAATTAGAAAATATTCCAAACAGCATGGTTATGAAAATAGATTTCAATAAACATCTTTGTAAAAGCAAAATTGTGTCCCAGCAGGTTAAGCCACAGCATGGGTGCCCGCATCCCATGTCCGAGTGCCAGTCTGGGTTCTGGCTGCTCTTTTCCAGCTCCAGCTAGTGCACGTGGGAAGGCAGTGGATGATGGCGTAAGCACTTGGGTCCTCTACCCATACGGAAGAGCTGGATGACCACATGGCCCGCTCTGGCTGTTGTGGGCACTTGGGTAGTGAGGCAGCAGTGGAAGATCTCTGCCTTTCAGGTAGATGAAATCAGTAAAATGCAAAAATAAATAAATAAAAGCATTTGTTTAACCCCCTGTGTCATCTGCCCTCTCCCCTTCCAGCTGTCAACGTATTTTCTTCCCGTCCCTCAGAGCCAGATCTCTGTCAGGACGCTAGGGCAATGCCTGTCAGGACGCTAGGGCAATGCCTGTCAGGACGCTAGGGCAATGCCTGTCAGGACGCTAGGGCAATGCCTGCCTTTGGCCTGGCTCACGGCAGCTATTTGTGAATCAGTGGATAGAAGATTCTCTCTCGCTCTCTCTTTTCTCTCTCTCTTTCCTTTTCTCTCTGCCATTCTGCCTTTCAAATCAATCTTTTTTAAAAACCCCATAATCATTAAGGGTAAAAAAGGTCCCGGGTTACAGAGAGAAAGAAGAGTCTTCCAGCGCCCCTGCCCCTGCTCCCGGCTCCCTCCTGTCCCGCCCGCTCAGCACAGTGCCGTGGGCTGGCCTGCTCCGGGCTCCCTCCTGTCCCGCCCGCTCAGCACAGTGCCGTGGGCTGGCCTGCTCCGGGCTCCCTCCCGTCCCGCCCGCTCAGCACAGTGCCGTGGGCTGGCCTGCTCCTGGCTCCCTCCTGTCCCGCCTGCTCAGCACAGTGCCGTGGGCTGGCCTGCTCCGGGCTCCCTCCCGTCCCGCCTGCTCAGCACAGTGCCGTGGGCTGGCAGAGGCTTCGCTCCACCGACCCCGGGGACTCCTTGCTGCTCGGTCCAGCAGGAAGACCGTGCCCGTCTTGTTTACCCTCTTGGCGGCACAAACGGCGCTTCCCCCGCTGTCCCCTCCGCCTCACTGTCACTGTGTCCCTCGCCGGTCAGCCTCATTCCTCTTCCTGCCGCTCGCTCCCTGCGGGGCCTCCTCCTCCCATGGCGCCCACACTAGCCACACATGGAGGACTGCACACGCACCCTCCCCGTCCAGACTCCTCCTCCGACTCCCCAGCCCACAGCTCCAGCAGCCTCCCGCCAGGACCTTGTCTCAGCTGTGCTCCCCCAAGTTCATGGTCATGTGACGGTCTCCGGAGGAGAGACGATCAGGCCACAGGGCAGCGCCCAGGGTGCGGTGAGCGCTCTTAGACAAGGCCCTGCAGCGCACGAGGCAGCGTCCCGCGGAGGGACCAGACACAGGTCTGCTGCTCGCTTCAGCTGCACTTTCTGCTGTGTTCCTGGAGCAGCCCAAATGACCCAGACAGCCCGGGACTCCATTTGTCTGCACCTGAACTCACGGTCCCGGTCCCCCCTCCCAGCCCAAGTCCCCTTCTGAGGCTGCTTCCCTCCCTGGGCCCAGCGCAGGACCCCAAGGGCTCTGTGAGACGAGTTCCTCTACTCGAGCCGCCACATCCAACCGGCCCCCCCTATCACACACCCTCCCCCATCGCAACTCATCTAATGTCACACACGGTCCAGGCAGCCGATGTCACCTCCATCTTGGCCAATCAGACAACGGACCAGCTCCCTAGGTGGTCAACCTGAATCTGCAAGTGCCCTCACCCAACCCGTTCTGCATACTGGGGCCGGAGGGCTTGCCACATCACCACGTCACATCACCGTGTCACATCACCACACCACATCACGTCACGTCACCGAGTCACATCACCATGCCACATCACGTCACATCACTGTATCACATCACCACGCCACATCACCACGCCACATCACCGTGTCATATCACCATGCCACATCACCACGTTACGTCACCACGCCACATCACATCACATCACCACGTCACGTCACCACGCCACATCACCACGTCACGTCACCACACCACATCACCACGTCACTCCTCTACTGCGTGTGTCTCAGCATAATGACAACACTTGGATGCAGTCTCCGCATTTACCACTTCCCTTTCAACTACAGGGCCCCTCTGTGCCATGCTGCTCACCCCTCATGTCTCAAACACCACTCCCTTAGGGGCTTCCCTGGCCTTCCTGACAAGTCTAAACCCCTCCGTTATGATCAACCCTACGCCCTCCCCTCTCAGCACCCTTCACAGATGCGGTTTTGTGTTTAATTTGTGCGGCTGGGCCAGTGTGCGCTCACTAGGCTAATCCTCCACCTGCGGCACCAGCACCCCGGGTTCTAGTCCCGGCTGGGGCGCCGGATTCTGTCCCAGTTGCTCCTCTTCCAGGCCAGCTCTCTGCTATGGCCAGGGAGTGCAGTGGAGGGTGGCCCAAGTGCTTGGGCCCTGCACCCCATGGGAGACCAGGAGGAAGCACCTGGCTCCTGGCTTTGGATCGGCGCAGCATGCTGGCCGTGGCAGCCATTTGGGGGGTGAACCAATGGAAAGGAAGACCTTTCTTTCTGTCTCTCTTTCTCACTCTCTAACTCTGCCTGTTTAAAAAAAAAAAAAAATGTGTGGCTGTATGATACAGGGCCACCTGTTCCACTAGACCGGAAGTTCCATGAGGGCAGCGGCCGTGTCTGGTTTCATTCATCAGTGTATCCTTAGCACATGGCACCGAATAAAAACCTGAACAAGTGATCGTCTAGAATGGACACGGGACTTGAAAGGGAGTTGATGAAGACACGTACGTCTTCAGAGCAGGAGAGAGAGCGATGGGGAGGTGAGAAGAGTCGTGCAGGCGGGGCTGAGCTGGACGTACAGAGCTTGCCATGGCTGGAGAAGCAGCAGACTCTCGCCACGAGTCGCCCTTACCCAGGGCCAGAATCTCCTCACGACCAAGAAACGTCCCTCGACTCAGGGCACAAGAGGCCTCAACTCTTAGAGGAAGCAGCAAAGTCATCGCTCACTAACGGAAGTGGTCGGTCAATGAAAATGGGCCAGATAGTGACACCACCAAGTTGGCCCTCGAATCCTTAAGGTCCTGCCACGACCCTGCGCCTGGGAGACGAGTGAACGCCCACAGAAACCCTCGGTGCCGCACCGTCACTCAGCATGTCATCAGCACTCCTCCTGGAGTTCCCACACCTACCTTGGTCCACCCGGGGAACGTGATAAAGGTGTCCTGGGGCAGGGACGGGACCCCGCTGGGGATGGAGAAGTTCCCAGTGTAGAAGGCTGGCAGTGTGTAGTTCCCGGGGCTGCAGGCCCTGGCGTCCTTCTGGCAGCCACCCCAGTCCCCCTGGAGGCTGCTCACTGCCCTCTCGGTGTCCAGGGGGAAGATGGTCCAGTTTGTGAGGATGTAGGAACCCAGGGTCAAGTTGGAAATCAAGCCCTGCAAAGTAGAATTAGCACAGTGAGGAGGGGGCTGGCGACAGCCTGAGGGCCTCTGCACCCTGGTCCTGCACTCCTGGGAAAAGGCCCCAGCAGGGGACGAGGGACATCGAAGTGACATGGATCTGGCTGAGGGCTGAGTCCCTGCTCCGGAAGGGGCGAACTTCCCACACTCTGAGAGGTCAGGGTGTCGCCATAAAAGGCCCGATTTCCCGCTTCTACAGAAGGGAGGTTTGAGCTGCCGGAGCACCTGACCCTGAGCCCCGGCCTTCAGTGTTGGGTTCAGGGCCGCTGCTAGAAAGGAAGACGGAACGCAGGAGGGCAGAGCAAGTGACTGGGAGGAGACAGGAGGGAGAGCAAGTGAACTGGGAGAGACAGGAGGGAGAGCAAGTGAACTGGGAGAGACAGGAGGGAGAGTAAGTGAACTGGGAGAGACAGGAGGGAGAGTAAGTGAACTGGGAGGAGACAGGAGGGAGAGCAAGTGAACTGGGAGAGACAGGAGGGAGAGTAAGTGAACTGGGAGGAGACAGGAGGGAGAGCAAGTGAACTGGGAGAGACAGGAGGGAGAGTAAGTGAACTGGGAGGAGACAGGAGGGAGAGCAAGTGAACTGGGAGGAGACAGGAGGGAGAGCAAGTGAACTGGGAGAGACAGGAGGGAGAGCAAGTGACTGGGAGAGACAGGAGGGAGAGCAAGTGAACTGGGAGAGACAGGAGGGAGAGTAAGTGACTGGGAGGAGACAGGAGGGAGAGTAAGTGACTGGGAGAGACAGGAGGGAGAGTAAGTGACTGGGAGAGACAGGAGGGAGAGCAAGTGAACTGGGAGAGACAGGAGGGAGAGTAAGTGAACTGGGAGAGACAGGAGGGAGAGTAAGTGAACTGGGAGGAGACAGGAGGGAGAGCAAGTGAACTGGGAGAGACAGGAGGGAGAGCAAGTGAACTGGGAGAGACAGGAGGGAGAGCAAGTGAACTGGGAGGAGACAGGGCGGCCACTGTTGATGGGAGGGTGTGAGGGCGCGGACTCTGTCCCTGTGCAGACCCGGGAGCTTGTCTCGATTCTGGGCAGCTTGGCAGGCCTCACGGGGACGGCCAGGTCTGAGTGCACCCACCTGCTGTGAGCGCCAAGCAGAGAACACTGTGCTGTCTGCAGACGAGGGAAAAGCTAGGACTTGCACTTAGAAGTGGCTCTGTCTGTCTTCCGGGGGCCAGGGCTGGAGTCTTCCTGGCTCTTCACTTTGCCTTCCCTGCCTTTCACATGGAACTCTTCCTTCCCTAGGGGACCCCAGATTAGTCTCAGGGTACCTTCTGACGCGAAGCCTCCACTGCCCATTAATTAACTCAACCAGCGTTAAGCAGCTCCTTGCTGGGAAGCAGGGACCCTGAGACTACACAATAGAGTCTTGGTCACTTCTGCTTAGTGTGGTCCATGCCAGCCGGGCAAGAAGGCCACTAATGATGGCCTGAGCACAGGCCAGCAAGAGAGGCTGCATCAGAGGCAAGGGTGGCCCATGCGTGGCAGCTACCTCAGAGCACAGCTGCTTGGCCCGCGAGGGTCAGGAAACAGCCCCAGACGCCTGCCTGCCCTCGTGCAGTGGGGTCCTTGCGCTCTGAGAGCCCCAGGGAGCCTGCATTCTCACTCCTCTGAAGCTGGCAAAGCGCCTCACAGAGGGAGCTTCCCAAGGGTAAAGCATGTTCAAGGTGCTCCTCGGAACCCAGGCGCACCAGGCTCCGGAGCCCGGAAGCTGGTGAGAAGCATTGCAACAGGAGGAGGCGTGCACTGTTCAGAGTCCCTCCTGGAGTGGCCCCCCAGGCCCACACAAGAGCAGACCAGATCCTCAGCTGGCTTTGTGGGTAAGGAAGTGCCTCTGGCGAGCAGGGTGGGTATTCTGAGCTGAGGAAAAGCACGGTGGTGTGGCTTCCTCCTGCTTTCTATAGGATGACCACACTCAAAGACAAGGCAGGCATCTGTTTGCAAAACTGCACTTTCTCAAACCTGCAGAGGAACTCAGCTCATCCAAACACCTGCATGCAGGCCACAGAACAAATCGGGCTATGTTTCCTCACCAAACTTGGAAAAGGGCGTGTGCTTAAAAACAAAACTGACTGTGGGGCCAGGGTTGTGGTGCAGTGGGTAAAGCTGCTGCCTGCAATGCTGGCATCCCATATGGGCGCTGGTTAGAATCTGGCTGCTCCACTTCCGATCCAGCTTCCTGCTAATGGTCTGGGAAGAAGCAGTGGAAGATGCCCAAGCACATGGGAGACCTGTAAGAAGCTCCTGGTGTTGGACTGGCCCAGCCCTGGCCATCGAGGCTATCTGGGGAGTGAACGAGCGGATGGACTGTCTCTCCTTCTCTGTCTCTCCCTCCCTCCAACTCTGGCTTTGAAATAAATATTTAAAAAAAATGACTCTCTGGTGTTAACTGTCTTGATTGTGCTGATCATTTCATAACATATACCTTAAAGGAAATTTATTTAGTACTGCGACGCTAATGGGTTGCAGTTTGTCACAGATGCGACAGGCGCTCAGGCCTGCAGGCCTGTCAGTCCCCGGGTGTAGCCTGTCCTACCTTAAAGTCGTTGATGGCTGTGCCGTAGTTCACGCGCCCCATGTTCTCCACGAGGAGGTCCAGCCTGGCTCCAGCCTTCCCCTGAATGCTCACCGTGAGCACTCTGTTTCGCTCCAGCACTCCCTGCGGAATCTGTGGGTTCAAGGCCACGTGAGAACTGAACCCAGGGAGGGGAGGAGGAGCAGAGGGCGGTGGCGGGCTCGAGTTCTTGCGTGCAGTCACTTGGCCTGCAGGGACTGCGACGATGGCCCTCAGCTCATGTCACTGACTCGGGTGCCCTGCTCCACGCCAGTCTCTGCTTCCTGCGCAGGGAAACTGCCAGCCACAGCTCAAAGTGTGGAGAGGCCTAGGCTGGGTCCCTGTGCCTGGGCTGCTTGGCTGCACATCTGTTTTTAGTGGGAAGGGAACAGAGGCAAAATTCCAGGAGAGGATTCCTAGCAGAGGGGACGGCCTTGTGTTCCCACAGCACAGAAGTCAGCCATTAAGAAATAAGGGGCTGGCGCTGTGGCGCGGTGGGTGAACGCCCTGGCCTGAAGCGCCGGCATCCCAAATGGGCACCTGTTCGAGACCCAGCTGCTCCTCTTCTGATCCTGCTCTCTGCTATGGCCCGGGAAAGCAGTAGAAGATGGCCCAGGTCCTTGAGCCCCTGCACTCACGTGGGAGACCCTGAAGAAGCTCCTGGCTCCTGGCTTCAGATTGGCTCAGCTCCGGCCATTGTGGCCAATTGGGGAGTGAACCATCGGATGGCAGACCTCCCTCTCTGGCTCTGCCTCTCCTCTCTCTGTGTCACTCTTTCAAATAAATAAAATCTTAAAAAAAAAAAAAAAAGAAATGGCTTCCAAATAACATGGAGAGATGACACAAAATCAGAGAAGTGAGATAAAATCAGGTAGGTGGAGTATTCTCACCTCAAAACACTTGCTCTGATCCGGTGAGCACAACACTTATGTAACAGGATGAGGACAAACGGCGGGTATTTTATCAGCAACATATTCCTAATATTTAAAAGGTCAGATTCTTAAAGACTGACTTCAGGCCAACCCCAAGTCCCTAAGACAACTCCCAACCTGGAAGCCAAGGTAAGGTCATCAGAAGAGAGCACAGATCTCAACGACTTGTCCCGCTGCCATGAAGGCTGCCGGTGACAGGAGGACGGAACATTTTAAGTTTTCTTGGTCAGGCAAAATCTTCCGTGTGTTCCTTCATGATTGGAGTGAGATGAGTGGAAATCCCAAAACAAGTCCGTATTTTGTGATGAAACAAGGCTCTTTGTGGATTTTTGTTAACAACTGTGAGTGACCCTGCAGAACACAGGGGCGATTTCCTGTGCAGGATGGTGGCACGCAGGTCAGTGGGCTTGAACAGTGGGGCATACGACACTGAAGTAGAAATGGACCCCGTCGCGGGGAAAGAAGGCACTTAAGGTTAACACTGGTCAGCCAGTGACGGCAGCCTGGGACAGGGAGGCCAGGTGAGAGTGGCCCTGTGCATAGCCATCAGGGGTCAGATGGGTGCGGGTGTGTCCTGTGTGGATGCGGCACACGTGAGGCCGCAGCAGCACGCGAGGGGCAGGGAGAGGGCTGACGCCTGAGGTTAGAGGTCAGTCAAGGGCTCAAGCGCACGGTCACACAGACAGGCCACACGTCCCCCTGTCTGGGCAGAGACGATTCTTACCCCGTCCACCGCGACGTAGGCCCGGTCGTGGACTCCGTTGCGGGGTGAGGAGAGGGGTGTAGGGTTGCTGCAGTCCCGAGGCAGCGTTGTTCGGTACAGCACAAAGCCAAAGTACTGGGGAGAGAAGGATTCAAGAGAGACGCGTGAGTGCTCCGGAGCACTTCAGGAGGACCGGTTACCCTTGGACTCCACGCGTGGCGGTGATGCTTGGGACATCAGAATGAGCAAGAAGCTGCCTCTGCCCACAGCAAAGCTCGACCTGAGAGGAGGGAACTGGCTTCGGGACTGAGAACACGAGCAGCTGTCGTGACGGCAGACGAGAGACCTCCAGGAACCCCGCAAAGCGCCTCTGCCAGCACCCGGCCCAAAGGAGGAGTCTGCACCCGGGCAGGTAGAGCCCTTGCGCAGGGTCACTAGGGGTCAAATCCTATACACAATGCATCACACACGCTAGTCACAGAAAACTGACGTCCACACATAACAAAGAAACATGGAAACATGAGAAAACTAGGTACTGATTCAAAATGTCTGCAGCAAGATCAACTTGTCTTTGCATTTCGTTTCCCCACAAGCATTCTGAAGCAGCTTCATATATGGAAAACCGACATCAAGTCAAAAAACAGAACCATGAAAAACCAACAACAAGAGAAACCAAGACAAACCAGCAACAACAAACCCGAGGTGAAGATCGCCTCAGCAAAACAGGGCCCAGACTCGGGCTGAGCCTGCTCGTGCACAAACAAGTGCTCATCAGAAACCACCTGAAGCGGGGCTGGCACCGTGGCACAGTGTAGGCCTCTGCCTGCAGCACCGGCATCCCGTGTGAGCGCCGGTTCCAGCCGTGGCTGCCCATTTCCAATCCAGCTCCCTGCTAATGTGACTGGGAGAGCGGAAGATGGAGGATGGCCCAAATGCTTAGGCCGCTGCCTCCCACCTGGGAGACCCGGATAGAGCACCAGGCTCCTGGCTGCAGCCTGGCCCAGACCTGGACATTCTGGGGAGGGAACCAGAGGATGGAAGATCTCTTCCTGTCTCTCCCTCTGTCTCTGTAACTCTGCCTTTCAAGTAAATAAATCATTTATTTTTTTTAAAGAAAGAAACTAAGCAATGACCTAAAGTGAAGCAGCAGGGGCAAGACAGGGACCAGGGAGTTAACCAATGCTGGGTCAGAGAATATTCCTAGAGGCCGACATCCCTGGTCCAGAAGGGAGGCCTCAGCACCCACGGCATCACAGGGCCTCTGCCAGGACACCTGCTGCAAAGGCGAATCCGAATTGGACCCAGCATGGAGCACAGACAGCCCTGCTTCTAGGGCCTCAACTGCGGAAGGGATGCGGGAGAACCCAGGAGACACCAGGCCACCCTCCTGCCCTGCTGAGCACAAGACCCGCTGCCAGCCTTACCACACCTCTGTGTGCAACACACCCCTCCCATCTCCCTCCCTCTCAGCCCCACCTGTTACTTGTTTTTAAAAGCAAAGGGATCAGTCCTAGCTCACAGGTTGCAGGGCTTCCAGGAAGGGAGCAGAAGCAACGGTGCTCCTGGTGCAGGGGTGGGAGGAGGCAGGGAGACGCCGCAGGGAGCCACATGTAACCGGCGAGCCCTGCCTTGGCCAAAGGTCAGGAGGCGGAAGGGGTACGAGAAAGAACAGCACTAGGGCTTCCAGGGGCGCCGGGCCTCCACTCCCGGGCTCCAAGCTCTGCACCCTGGTCGAGTCTGCAATCCCCACAGCTGTGGGGTGAAGTAAGCCCACCAGCCAGGCGAGGACAGACGCACAGCAGGGTCCACTCGGACTGCAGAACCCAGCCAGTGGTGGCGAACAAGTGTGCACCCTCGTGTGTCCTTTCTGTTGATCACAAAATGGAACGGATGGGATGGAATCAAAAGGGTAAAAAACAGTAACTGGAGGCAGAATACAAGGGCGCTTTAAAACGCTCGTGGAAAAGTGGAATTGAAAGATGATGTTGGTGCATTTTTAGAGAGACTCATGGATAAGGCTTTCCTAACACCCATTTCCATGAATGTTCTGAGGGCAGAGCGAAGACTGGTTATGTCAGGCTGCTCCTAGAAGGCGGCCTCCACAGGAGAGCAAAGAAGACCCAGGTAGCTTTCTACTTCCAGAAATGGGCTGGGATCTCAGTGGTTCTGAGTTCCCTGACACGGTGCCCTGAAAAGGACATGTCCCCTTGTTGTGTTCCTGGCAAAACATCCCAGACTCATCAGTGAGGGACAGTCTACAAGCAGCCCAAAAACTCTTTAAAAATGTCCATGTCACGAGACAGACTTAGCAACAGGTTCAGATGGAGGAAGAGTGAAGCGGTTTTCTGACTAAATGCCATGTGTGGGGCTGCAGCTGTGACACAGTGGGTTCACTCTCCCCGGAGATGCCAGCATCCATGTGGGAGCTGGTTCGAGTCCCGGCTGCTCCACTTCTGATCCAGCTCCCTGCTAATGCACCTGGGAAAGCAGTGGAGAATGGCCCCAGGTGCTTGGGTCCCTTGCCACGCTCTGGGAGACCCAGATGGAGACCCTGTGTGAGGGACCTGGAAGAGGCTCCTGGCTTCAGATTTGCCCAGCTCTGGCTGTTGTGGCCATTTGAAGAGTGAATCAGTGGATGGAAGATCTTTCTCTCTGCCTCTATCTTCTAAATTTATAAATAAATATTTTTAAAAAAGATACATGCTGGCCAGCGCCATGGCTCACTAGGCTAATCCTCTGCCTGTGGCACTGGCACTCCGGTTGTAGTCCCGGTCAGGGCGCCGGATTCTGTCCCGGTTGCCCCTCTTCCAGGCCAGCTCTCTGCTGTGGCCAGGGAGTACAGTGGAGGATGGCCCACGTGCTTGGGTTCTGCACCCCATGGAAGACCAGGAGAAGCACCTGGCTCCTGGCTTCGGATAGGCGCAGTGCGCCAGCCATAACGGCCATTTGGGGGGGTGAACCAACGGAAGGAAGACCTTTCTCTCTGTCTCTCTCTCTCTCTCACTAATTCTGCCTGTCAAAAAAAAAAAAAAAAAAAAGACACACGCTGTGATGTTGGGGGTGATGCTCACGACTCACTCACAGGGTCAGAGAAGATGCGCACGTGGAGAAAAAAGCAAACGAGGCTTAGCGGTCGAGTCTGGGACGCGACTGCTCTTGGCGCTCTTGCTGGAACCTGTGTTCTCACTTACTTGAGAGGCAGCGAGGCAGGGAGGGCTCCCAGCTGCTGGTTTATTCACTCCCCGAATGCAACAGTGGGGGCTTGGCCAGGGCTGGATCCTGGAGCGGGGAATCAATCCAGTCCCCCACATTGTGGCCAGGACCACTGACCTGAGCCATCCCCCGCTGTCCCCCAGGGCGCGCTGGCAGGAAGCTGGAGTCAGGAGAGGCAGGTGGTTACTGACCCCAGGCACTTCTACTGGCAATGTGGGCGTCTTCACCACTAGGCTGAATGCCAGCTTTTTTAGGTTTGAAATTCCCCCCCAAATTGGTAAAATCATTATAAAATACAGATGGAACAGGAGACTGTAAAACATTGTAAAACAAAGAAGGGGCAGGCCTTGGAGATAAAACCACTGAAGTAAGGATGTGCTGTGTGCTCTGGTCTCGTCAGAAGCAGGAAACGGGATTTCTAAGAAACCAGAGAACACACCCTCCAGCGCTTCAAGCTCTCCGCGCACAGGCACAGGCGTGACTGACCGTGTTCTGTGAACGCTACAACAGTGGGTTTTACTGGCGCCCAGCTGCAAGCTCTCACTAGCTCAATCCATGCACTCAGTCTCTGGCTCGTGCAGGCTGAGCTGCTTCCCAGGTGAGCGAGGGAAGAACGGCTCCGTGCACCTGGGACCCGGCACACTTGCTCACCACGTGGGTCCCTGCGGCAGAAACGGCGTGGCAGAGCGGTGCAGAAAGCACAGTTTTGCCAGCGGGAGAAAGGCGACGCGTCACCTCGGTAGGCTTACCTGTTTCACCTGGGTAAACGTCAGGGGGTAAACACTGCTGATGGGCCCCGAGGGACACAGGACATCCAGAGCCGCCTCCACTGTCCTTAACTGAAGAGAGAAGAGCGTTCACTGCTTGTCACACGGAGCACACGACACACCAGTGGATGTGACCTAACCCCTACACACACTCAAATCTTTCAAACTCTATCCCGCATAGTTTCCCAGTCCCCCAATCTACCCCGAGTCCCAAACACTATAAATGACGGCAGGAATGAAGGAAGTTCCAGACTTGGCTATTCAGAAATACACCTGCTCAGAGAAAACAGAAAAGGTCCTTAACATGGACCAAAACCAAGTGCCCGGGGCTGCTGCCTCTGATAAGCCTCCCCACACTCACTCCCAAGTAGCTACACGAAGCCAAAGCAGTAACTGAAGACAAATGATACCACACTAGGTCAGCGGTGCTTTGACAGCTTCTCTTTATTGCAACAGTTTCACAGTTACTCCGCCCTCCTCTGTGCTCATCCAGAGCGTAATTCCCACGCCCTGCTCATTCACCAGCTGTCTGTCTCTGAGATGATCGGCTCCCCGTGGGGAGATGTGTGTGCTGACCCTCAGCACCCAGTGCCCAGCAGACACCTGTAGGCGCGCACTGTGTTCAAAGGCTCCCAGGACGCCTCCTCTGATGCAGCTGTCGCAGGAGGAGCAGCAGCTGCCAGCCAGTGCATGCCACCTGCTCCAGGTGTGACGGGGCCTGCGCCGCCGTGGCGAAGCCCCGCAACTCGCAGGGAGGCCCTGGGAAGTGCGGCCCATGAAGAGAAGCGGGAACAGCGACTCCGAGGCCAGCTGAGACGTGCAGAGCCAGGATTTGCAGTTAGGACTGGCTCCGAAGTCCAGAGTTTTCCAGGGCCCAATACTGGCTAGCGATTTTATAAACACTGCGTGGTTACCTTGCTGGTGTGTAGCACTGAGGAAGAAAAACCTCAGTAACAATTCCATCGAGACGGCCACTGAGCCTGGGTGTTCACCCTCCCAGACAACTGAAGGAAAATGCTAGAAGCTTTTGTTCTGTATAACTGTCCTGCATGCATGTGTTTCAGTTACATGCTGATTTGCTATTTGAAAGTGACATTCAGTTAACAGTGGGAAGCTGTTCCTGTTCATGCAACTGTCCTTTATGGAATACAGAACACGCTTCTGGTACTGAACTACCTTGTTTCTGCAATGCTGTTTGAATCGCTGAGTTATTTTCTGTTCCCCCCAAGAAAAAACTACTCCCAGCTCTAAAACCGACCAACCAAACTTTCTTCTCAAGTAGCTATGGCAATGCACAAATAGAAAGAGCTCCCTTCACAAGTGTGATTAAAGTTTGATTAGCTAAAGATTCTATCAGCCAGAAACCACAGTCTTTGTAGAGTGTGGCCCATCTATCTGATGTTAGGTGGAAAATGTTACAAGAGCTCAGCCAATGAACCAGAATGTCAGAGGGCTTCTCGAATGGAAAAAATTCAACCATGATGTTTGGCATTTTGCTTTAAGATAAAAACTTACGATGCTATTTTAGAAGCACAAGATTCTGAAGAAATAGTAACTGTGTTTTTTATTTCTTGTGAATGAAATCATGTAGGAGTTAGGGACTGCGTAAGGGGAAAACCTGAAGACACAGAAGGTCAAAACAAATGGGCTTTGGCTTACATCACCTCCTCCACGACGCGAGAGCTCTCTTCTCTCCTATGCAAGACTCAACTAGCTTTCTCCGCTGATGCCCCACGTACCATGTGAACGATGGATCACAAAAATTAGGACATGGTTTTGAGATGGAAGGGAGTATATAACTGAAGGCAGGGACCCATCAAAGTGCCTGTGGTTTTCGGAAACCCTTAAAAAAAAAAGGTGAACCACGGCAGTCTTGCCTGCCAGAAGGAGGTGGCACGCTGTTTGGACAAAGTTTTCTGATGGTGCTTTCAACAACGATAACTGAACCCAGTGACCCAGACAGTGTAAGACGCCGCCTACTCCTGTTCACGCCCCAGTGGCTCACCCCATCAGTACATGCACACGCCTCCTCATCTCTCACCTCATCATCTTCCCAGAAATATTAGCCATCCCCACAGAAAATGCATTCACAGAAAGATCATGAATCAATCCCCAAGCGTGATACTTCTCCCCCCTCCTCACCGCCAGTGCAATCTTGGTGTTGTTATTCTGTTTTCTTACCTTTTTCAACGGGACTGTTCCATATGCAAACTTTGGTGTGGATGGAGGAATGGGACCTTCTGGTAACGCTACAAACTATCAGGCGGAATGGAAAAGAGACAGGCTGTTACACCCAGGAACACACCCATAGCATTCATTACCAAACACGAGATCAAAGACTCTAACACAGTACTAGTGATCTCTGGAAAGCAAAGGAACAAAGGACTTCTTCCAAAACAGCAGCTGGTAGTTCTGACCTCGAAGTCCGTGTCTGTTTTCAGCTCCAGGAATCATCCAAATCATGCTAGAACAGAGAACTTCAAAACAAAAATGGAAAAACAAGTAAAGAGAAGGAGAGTGAACACAGAAGACTGGGACGTGGGGAAGACAGGAGAAAGGTATGTGGTGAAACAAGCTCCAGGCCATGGCCCTGCGTAGGACAACGCTCAGCGCTCTGGGACTCCTGCGTCAGCGCAGACGTACGGTGCTTACAGACGGCGTTTCCACACGTTTAACAAAATGCAGAATGAAGTTGCACATGTATGTTTTATGTCTGCTGTGTTGCTTCATAAACATTAGCCATATGAAGGGCAAAGGCTCACAGTGCAGCCAGTGGTTCAGATAACAGAGGGAGAGAGGGGGAGAAGGAGAGAGAGGATGGGCACAAATGATGACGCCAACGGAAGGAAATGTGGACTTGCGTAAAGCTGGGTGAGCAACAGAGAAAACTCCTGGTGCTGTTTTTATCCTTGCAACATTTCTGGAATTCTGAAGTTTTTAAATAGTTAATAAATAAATAGAAAACCTTATTAAACACTAAATCAATCACACACACACACACTTTATGGACTCAGCAGGTCTGTGTGTTCGACGCAGGACCTGGAAAAGCCTGTGGCCCTCTGGCATCTCCAGGTAGGTTCTACTGTGATCTCTCACAATCCTTTTTTCTTTTTTAGGATTTTTTTTGCTAATTTATTTATTTTTATTTGAAAGCCAGAGAGATGGAGATCTCCCATCCAGTGGTTTCTTCCCCAAATGCCTGTGACTCCAGGAGCTGGAAACGTCCCCGGGTGGGGGGCAGGGACTCAAGCATTTGAGCCACTGCCCGCTGCGTCTCAGGTGCACATCGCAGGAAGCTGGGATCTGGCGCGGCGCCAGGGCATTCCAGCATGGGATCAGGTATTCCCGGCAGCATTAACAACGGCTCCAAGTCCTCACCCTGCTTACTTCGATTTGTTTTCTCCTTTTTATAAGTAATAACAGGGGCTGTCACTGTGGTGGAGTGGGTAAAGTTGCCGCCTGCAGTGCCGGCATCCCTTATGGGCACGGGTTCGACTCCCAGCTGCTCCTCTTCCAATCCAGCTCTCTGCTGTGGCCTGGGAAAGTGTAGAAGATGGCCCAAGTGCTTGGGTCCCTGCACCCACGTTGGAGACCTGGAAGAAGCTCCTGGCTCCTGACTTCGGATCGGCACAGCTCGTCATTTCGGCCATCTGGGGAGTGAACCACTGCATGGAAGATTTTGCTCTCTCCCTCTGCTTCTCTGCCTTTCAAATAAATAAATAAATAAATCTTTTGAATAAAATAAAAGTGGTAACACTAATAATTAATTTAAGAGAAAAGCCTATTGCAATGAGAAGCAGAAGTCTCCTGCCTCCATTTTCTCTGTTTTCTAAATTTGAGAGGTGGAGACAGAAACAGCGAGAAACAGAGAGCTCCTGTTTGCTGGCTTCCTTCCCAAGTACCTGCAACAGCTGGACTGGGCTGAGGCTAGCGCTGGGAGCTGGGAACACTAACCAGAGTCCCTGCCACTCAGCCAGCTGCCTGCCCCTTCTCTTAGTTCTATTCTGCAGAGGCGACTACTTTAAAATAACTTAATTCTTCCTACTTTTACATCTCTGATCTCTAAATAATACGCAGCTACTTCCAATCTGATTAGCTAAAACGTTATATTGCTTTTATTAATATGTGAGGTGTAGCTCAATTACCCCACCTCGGATCATTCTTCTGTGTTGCCAAATGGTCATATCAGCATTTTCAGTTTCTCTACTGGTTACTCTTATACTTTAAAATAGCACCCTCATACATTTAATTTTTACTACTAGTAATTGGGACATTGTCCTTTGTGGCGACATTTCTAAGACAAGATTGTTTTATCTGCACCTTCCCTGAGCTCACCCCATACCAACATACCCCTCGACATCATCGGCACAGCTCAAATCCTCTGTGCTGGGGTGGCGGCCAACGTGCTGGCTGGGATGCCTGCATGTCACGTCGGAGCACTTGGTTTCCGCTTCCCACTAATGTGCACCCTGGGGGGCAGCAGGTGATGGTTCAAGTAGCTGGGTGCCTGCACCCACGTGGGAGACCGGGACTGAGCCAGATCCCAGCTCCGGGCCAGGGTGCTGTGGGAATCTGGAGAGTGAATCAGTGAAGGAGTCGGTTTCTGTGCCAATCAAATAAAACAAATACCATAAATAATAATAAAAAAGAAGGACATAGGCCCAGCACTGTAGCTCACTTGGCTAATCCTCCACCTGCGGTGCCGGCATCCCATATGGGCCCCGGGTTCTAGTCCCAGTTGCTCCTCTTCCAGTCCAGCTCTCTGCTGCAGCCCAGAAGGCAGTGGAGGATGACCCAAGTGCTTGGGCTCCTGCACCCACATGGGAGGCCGGGAGGAAGCACCTGGCTCCTGGCTTCAGATCAGCACAGCGCCGGCTGTAGCAGCCATTTGGTGGGGTGAATCAACGGAAGGAAGACCTTTCTCTCTTTCTCTCGCTGCCTGTAACTCTACCTGTCAAAAAAATAAATAAAATCTTAAAAAAAAAAAAAAAAAAAAAAAAAAAAGATGGGGCCGGTGCCATGGTTCACTTGGTTAATCCTCTGCCTGCGGTGCCGGCATCCCATATGGCCACCAGGTTCTAGTCCCAGTTGCTCCTCTTCCACTCCAGCTCTCTGCTGTGGCCTGGGAGTGCGGTGGAGGATGGCCCAGGTGCTTGGGCCCTGCACCCCATGGGAGACCAGGATAAGTACCTGGCTCCTGGCTTCGGACTGGCGCAGCTCCGGCCGTAGTGGCCATTTGGGGGGTGAACCAACGAAGGAAGACCTTTCTCTCTCTCTCTCATTGTCTAACTCTGTCAAAAAAAAAAAAAAAAAAGACATGTGCAGGAGGTGATATGTTGTGATTCCAACTCGACTGCTATTTTTACAGCTCTATCTCACCTCCTTTACTGTTTTTTTTATATTTTAAGATTTACTTTATTTATTTGAAAGACAGAATTAGAGAGGTAGAGATAGAGAGAGAGGTCTTCCATCCGATGGTTCACTCCCCAGGTGGCCGTAATGGTTGCAGCTGCGCTGATCCGAAGCCAGGAGCCAGGAGTTTCTTCTGGGTCTCCCATGCGGGTTCAGGGGCCCAAGGACTTGGGCCATCTTCTACTGCTATCTCGGGCCATAGCAGAGAGCTGGATCAGAAGAGGAGCAGCCGGGACTAGAACCGGCTAACACTTCAGGCCAGGGCTTTAACCTGCTGCATCAGAGCGCCGGCTCCAACCTCCTTTACTGTTTTAACGACAGAGGGTGCGTTGACCCAGAATTCCAAGAACACTCCAAATTCCCTACAAAATCTTCTTTTCCATTTTCCCTCTTAGACCTTCTCATTACACACCCACCTAATGTAAATCTAAAAGATAGTTTTATAATTTCCTATCACCATTTACCAAGAACACTTTTGGCATGGCCAAATATTAACAAAAATTTTACCAATTGCATATCATAGTGCTTTAAATGGCTATGACGGAGGCCGACACTATGGTGTAGCGGGTAAAGCTGCTACCTGCAGTGCTGGCATCCCATATGGGTGCCAATTTTAGTCCCGGCTGCTCCACTTCTGATCCAGCTCTCTGCTATGGCCTGGGAAAGCAGTGGGAGATGGCTCTAGTGCTTCAGTCCCTACACCTGCGTGGGAGACCTGCAAGAAGCTCCTGGCTTCAGATGGGTGCAGCTCCGGCTGTTGCGGCCATCAGGGAGTGACCCAGTGGACTGAAGATTTCTTTCTCTCTCTCTGCCTCTGCCTCTCTGTAACTCTGCCTTTCAAATAAATAAATAAATAAATCATAAAAATAAATAAAAACTAAAAAAAGAAAAAAATGGCTATGACAATTTATATAACCATCCTTTCTATGTTAAGCATTGGATTATTTCCAGTTTCGCTATAAAAAAATGTTGTGATGAAAATACGCATGCCTGTGGCATTACCCTTTTAAAAAATGTTTTATTTTTCCCCAAGTGAAGAATGACTAGGTTTAAGGATATGAAAATTGTGTATGTATGACTCCCAAAATAGCGTAACACAATTTTTCATCAAATATCCATACTTATTTATGTCTTTTATTATCTATTTGGATATTGACATTTAATCCATGTGTTTTTTATTTCAAATTTTTAAAAAGATTTTTTTATTTATTTAAGAGGTAGAGTTACAGACAGAGAGAGGGAGGGACAGAGAGAAAAGTCTTCCATCCACTGGTTCACTCCTTAGATGGCCGCAATGGCAGGAGCTGGGCTCATCTGAAGCCAGGAGTCAGGAGCTTCTTCTGGGTCTCCCACATGAGTGCAGGGGCCCAAATGCTTGGGCCATCTTCCACTGCTTTCCCAAGCCACAAGCAGAGAGCTGGATTAGAAGAGGAGCAGGGGTCAGTGCAGTGGCTCACTTAGCTAATCCTCCACCTGCAGTGCTGGCATCCCATATGGGCACCGGGTTCTAGTCCCGGTTGCTCCTCTCTGCTGTGGTCCGGGAAGGCAGTGGAGGATGGCCCAGGTGCTTGGGCTCCTGTACCTGCATGGGAGACCAGGAAGAAGCACCTGGCTCCTGGCTTCGGATCGGTTCAGCACCAGCTGTAGCAGCCATTTGGGGACTGAACCAGTGGAAGAAAGACCTTTCTCTCTCTCTCTCTGTCTATATCTCTACCTGTTAAAAAAAAAAAAAAAAAAAAGGAAGAAGAAGAAGAGGAGCATCTGGGACACTAACTGGTGCCCATATGAGATGCTGCAAGCAAGTCTTAGTGTATTATGCCACAGTGCCAGCCCCCCAATCCATGTTTTTAACTCATTACAATATAACTATTAAGCAAGACTTTACCTTTCTATTCCATTTACTGCAATTTTCTGTTTTCATTTTCATTTTAGTGAATTTTCCCCACTGATACTAGTTTGAGCATACAGCAGAATCCAATTCTTCTAGCCAGGTAATTAATGATTCAGAAGAGAAATAAATATTCCAAACCTTTGTTTCTCCAGAATAATTTCTGCTTTAAGGGCCACCATGTGGCATAGCAGGTTACACTGCCACGTGTGACATCACACCCCCTATCAGAGCGCCGGTTCAAGTCCCGGCTGCTCCCTTCCAATCTAGCTCCCTGCTAGTGTGCCTGGGGAGGCAACGGAAAATGGCCCAAGTACCTGGGGTCCCTGCTACCCTTGTGGGAGACCCAGATGGAGTTGCAGGCTCCTGGCTTTGGCCTGGTCCAAAGCTGGCTGTCACAGCCTTTTGGGGAGTAAACCAGAAGATGGAAGATTTCTCTTTCTCTCTCTGTCACTCCCTCCCATTTTGTCAATCTTTCAAACAAATCAACATTTTTTTCTCCTTTCATGATGTTTTTAGGACAATCATAAATATTGATTCTCATCATACTTATTTAGCTGGGCAAATCTAACATGGCAAGTGGCCTTCTTCCCAAGGAATCCAGTAGATTTCAAGGGCAACCGGGCTTCCTTTCATCAAGATTTGAATCTTTTTCATTCATTCATCTAAGAAATATTATTAAGAAGATATTTTGTGGACTAGGCATTTGACCCAGTGGTTAAGATGCCCATATCCCACATCAGAGTGCCTGGGTTCCACTTCTGGTCCTGGCTTCTGACCCCAGCTTCCTCTTAAAGCCTACTGGAGGCGGTGGTGTTGGCCAGATAACTAGGATCTTGCCATTCTCCGGGAGACCTGGATTAAGTTCCTGACTTCTGGCTTTTGTGCTGCCTGTCCTAGCTTCAAAGGTTGGGAGCATCTGGGGAGTCAATAGGCAGATGGGAGCTCTCTGTCTCTGTCTCTCATTCTGCCTTTCAAAAAAATACAATTAGAAAAGAAAGAGAAAAAGAAGGTACTTTGGTTAGACTTTATGCTTGGTACTAGAGATACAAACAGCTCCTAGTCTGGAGAGTGAGAAATGTGTCCTAGGGGCTGGCGCTGTGGCATAATGGGCTAAGCCGCCGGCTGCTCCACTTCTGATCCAGCTCCTCCCTGCTAATGCAGCTGGGAAAGCAGCAGAAAACTGCCCAAGTCTTTGTGTCCTGCCACTCATGTGGGAGACTCAGATGAAGCTCCAGGCTTCGGCCTGGTCCAGCCCTGGCTGTTGGGGCTATTTGGGAAGTGAAGCACCAGAGGGAAGATCTCTAAGATTTCAAAACAAAAATTTTTTTAATCTTAAAAAAAAAAAAAGTGTATTAACAATTGACCTGTGTTGCTAACTCCGCTGAGAAATGGGAAAAAAAAAAAAAAAAAAAACAAAAAAAAACAAAAAAAAACAAAAAAAACAAAAAAAAAAAACCTCCCAGAAGGTGTGTCTGCATTTTCTGCATTTTCCAGGTGGATAAAGAGGGAACAGGATGTACTGGCCCAGTGCTGTCCCATTCACGGAATTTTATTCGGATCCATCGTGAAGCCACAGAGTCAAGTATAAGAAGGGAGAATTACAGGGCTATTATGACCCAAACAGCAGAGTACCAGCATAAAAACAGACATCTAGACCAATGGAACAGAAGAGAAACACAGAGATGAATCCATGCCTCTACAACCAGATGTGCTAAAAACATTCCCTGGAGAAAGAGCAGTCTCTTCAACAGACGGTGCTGAGAAAACTGGATTTCCACGTGCGGAGCTAGAAATCAGACCTCTGCCTTACATGGGGTCAAGGAGCTAATGCAAGACCTGAAACTATGAAACCACTGGAGGAAAACATGGGGGAACACTCCGAGACACTGGCAGAGACAACGAGTCTGGGTACGACCCCGGAAGCACAGACAACAAAAGCAAAAAGAGACAAACGGGATCACATCAAACCAAGACGTTTCTGAGCAGCAAAGGAAACAATCAACAGTCACCAGGTGAAGAGACGCTACACAGAATGGGTGAAGATATTTGGAAATTATGCATCTAATAAAGGGTTAATATCCAGAATCTATAAGGAGCTCAAGAAATTCAACAAGACAAAGAATCCAGTAAAGAAATGGGCAAAGGATCTGAACAGACATTTTTAAAAAGAAATATAAATGGCCAACACACACATAAAAAAAAGTTCACTAGTCATCAGGGAAATGCAATCAAACCCACAATGGGGTGTCATCTCACTCCAGTGAGAATGGCTATTATCCAAAAGTCAAAATAACACATGCTGTCAAGGATGTGGAGAAAAGGGTACCCTAATACAGTATTGGTGGGAATGTAAATCAATCTACCCATCATGGGAAACAGTAGGAAGTTCCATCAAAAAATTAAAAATAAGACTAGCATACGACCCAGCCACCCCACTCCTGGGAACACATCCAAAGAACGTGAAGTCAGCAGGTGAATGAGACACCTGCACTCTCCTGTTCACTGCGGCCCAGTTCACAACAGCAAAGACACGGAATCAGTCTAACTGTTCATCAGGAATCAGTCTAACTGTTCATCAATGGGCGACTGGACAAAGAACGTGGCATAGATACATGGTAGAATACTACTCGGCCATAAAAAATCAAATACTGACATTCGCAACAATGGAGTTCATGACGCTGTGTGAAACAAGTCAGACAGAGAAAGATGAACTTCATACACTGTCTTTCATATGTAGAATCATGTGTGTGTGTCTGTTATAAAAATGCATGGACATCAGATAATTTGGTATATAGATGCTTATAAGTGTTGTCTTCACTGAATTACATCCCTTGCATAATAATATATCCTTACTTTCTCACTATGTGATCTTTATCATGAATCCTATACTATGTGATATGAATATCCCTTTCAAGAAAAATAATGTGTAAGTATATGAATTACACATGGTAAGATGTTAAAAATTATTGAATCTGTGTATGCCTACTGAACTTTTCTTTATGTCTTTCTGTATTATTTGAAACAGTTTAAAAGAAAAAAGCTAAAAGAAGAAGGGGAGAACTGAAAGACAGAACTGGAAGAAGACAGCGAACCAAGTCATGGCGGGCATCTCAATCAGACGGCTGTTTTAGGGCAACAGCTCCGGGAGACGGCCTGTACAAGTCAAGTGTGGAGGTAACGGGGGCCCCAGGCCAGAGCACAAGGCTGCACCTTAGAAGACTGTCTGGGGCCACTGCTGTGGCGCAGCAGGTGAAGCCACCACTTGCAACTCCAGCATCTCATATTGGAGTGACTGTTTGAGCCCTGGCTGCTTCACTTCCAATCCAGCTCCCTGATAACGTGCTCGGGAAAGCAGTGGATGTCAGCCCAGGTTTCTGGTCCCCTGCTATATGGGACCTATGTGGGACCGGGATGGAGTGCCAGGCTCCTGGCTTTGGTCTGGCCCAGCCCTGGTGTTATAGCCATGTGAAGAGTAAAAGAGAAGACGGAAGATCTCTTTCTGTCTTGTCCTATCACTCTGCCTTCCAAATAAACAGAAACACTACCTAACGTTTGTTAATTAATATTCATTTCTTCAACTGTCATTATCAGGCATAGCACCCCATGTTTCAACCATTACGTGGGTCAGCAAGAGACAGCAGGGAGTTCGTGTCTATCCTCCGAGCCAATGCCATTCCAGCCATAAAGGACAACCAGAGTGAGGACTAATCCTAGACCAAGTCCCAAACTCCATAAGCGCTGAAAATCACTGTGGCTGTTCTCCCATCTCTGCTGTCCCACCCAGGCTTAGCCCAGGGCCTGGGCCACCGCTTAGCCTCTACACTGACCATCTCTGAAAGGCCACCTGCACTTTCAGCTCTGCTGGAATCCCTATGATAAACACACAAAACCCTCAAAAAGGGTCTGAAGTCATTCAAAGGCATCTAAAAATAAGTTCATCACCGCCCCTGTAGAGAAAGAATTGGAAAGGAGGAGGGCACTGGCCTACAGCTTGGTGGCTCATTCTCGAGGTTAAAGTGTTAACCATGTCTGGTTCAGTTTTACCCACACCAAAGAGGCTGCCTTAGAAATGCAAATGTTAGGAGCTCTGCCTGCTTGAAGCTTCATACGTGAGGGGATGCCAGAGGCCTTCAGCACTCAGCACAGCTTAGCAGTCCCAAGAGTCCGCCTCCCTGAAGGATGCTGTCCACCACCTACACCTACAGTATTCTCAGAATGGACTGAAGAGCACACACGTCCCACTTGTAAGACTTTGGTGAAGGAAGGAGCCAGGCAGAGCTACACATGGGGGCAGTTACCCCCCCCCTTTTTTTAAGGTTTATTTATTTATTTGAAAGAGTTCTAAAGAAAGAGAGCCAGAGCGAAAGCAAGTGAGAGCGAGTGAGCGAGCGAGCGAGAGAGAGAGAATATGAATGAATCTATCTTCCATCCCTTGGTTCATTCCCCAGATGGTTGCAATGGCTGGCACTGGGCCAGGCTAAAGCCAGGCGCTTCTTTCGGGTCTCCCACGTGGGTGCAGGGGCCCAAGCACTTGGGTGGTTCTCCCCCCCCGCTCCCGCTGCTTTCCCAGGTGCATTAGCAGGAAGTTTTTCCTCCTCCTTGTCCGCTTTCATCAGCACAGACTTAACTCCCTTATACCCAGACACCTGCTGGGACCTGAGCTCCCAAAATTTGTTACCAGCGTGACAAGCAATCAGGACTTCACAGAGACCCCACTGCCAGGGGCCCCTCAAGAAGCAAGGGTTCCGTTTCCAGGTGGTGGATCTGCAGTTGATAATTCTGTCATTTTCACTGCATTTCCTGAAGATCAGGGTCAGCTTCTGAAAAGCTGTTAAACGACATGCTAAATGCGAATGTCAACCTCACTCCAAACTCCCCCTGTTCAGGATGATGAAGGCTCTACGAAGGCTCCCTGGGGCTCTGCAGCGGCTTTCTGATTTGGGTCGTCCATTGAAGAAGGGAGCCGAATGCTGCCGCATACTGTTGACGACTGTCTGCCCATGTCCTGCCTGAAATGTCATAATTGCTTATGAAAAGAATCTTTCTTTGTCTCTTCCTCTCTCTCCCTGTAACGCTACCTTTCAAATAAAATAAGTAAAAAAAATTTTTTTTAAAGAATCTTTAGGGGCCAATGCTGTGGCGTAGTGGGTAACGCCGCTGCCTGCAGTGCCGGCATCCCATATGGGCACTGGGTTGAGTCCCAGCTGCTCCTCTTCCAACCCAGCTCTCTGCTATGGCCTGGGAAAGCAGTGGAGGATGGCCCAAGTGCTTGGGCCCCTGCATCTGCATGGGAGACCTGGAAGACGCTCCTGGCTCCTGGCTTTGGATCAGCGCAGCTCCGGCCATTGTGGCCATTTGGGGAGTGAACCAACGGATGGAAGACTTCTCTTTCTCTGTGTCTCTGCCTTTTGTAACTTTCCCTTTCAAATCAAATCAATAAATCTTTTTTAAAAAAGAGAATCTTTAATAAAGCTGAATACAGTTTGGCTTGGAAAAAGCAAACCTTGTACTTATACACAATGGAATACTACCCAGCCATAAAAGGACAAACTCTTGCCATTTGCAACAGCATGGATGGAAACGGAGACCATTCTGTTAAGTGAAATGGGCCAAGCACAGAAAAACAAGGCCCACGCAATCTCACTCACGTGGAGTCCAAAACACAGGTGACCGCAGAGTGCAGTGGGGGCTACCAGAGGCTGCAGAAAGGAGGAGGGACGACTGGATGTGCAAGGTTACTACAGAAACCAAGTAGTAGCCAGATGGCAGTGGGAAGTTCTGGGTTTCTACTGCACAGTGCAGTGGCTAAACACAATGTTAAAATACTACATATTTCTTAACAAGAAAATAAAACTTAGAAGATGGGATTTTGAATTTTTCACCATAAAAAACGCTAAATGCTTGAGTAAGTGGATATATTTACCCTGACTGAACGTTACACAAATAATACATGGATCAAAATACCACATGGTACCCCTTAAGTCAGTCCTATTTTTACATGTCTGTTTAAAAGATGCTTTAAATAAATAAGTACTTTTTAAAAGGAAAGAATGAGTCCACTGAATCTTTTATAAGTAGCTCATTTCTCGCTTCCAGACTTGAAGTATCAAAGAAAAAAATGGGGGGATGGGGGTAGGGATACAGCCACTCATTAAGATGCAGTAACTTTGGGGCCAGTGCCGTGGCTCACTTGGTTAATTCTCCACCTGTGGCGCCGGCATCTCATATGGGTGCCGGGTTCTAGTCCTGGTTGTTCCTCTTCCAGGCCAGCTCTCTGCTGTGGCCCAGGAGTGCAGTGGAGGATGGCCCAAGTGCTTGGGCCCTGCACCCCATGGGAGACCAAGAGGAAGCATCTGGCTCCTGGCTTCGGATCGGCGCAGCACTGGCCGTGGTGGCCTTTTTGGGGGGTGAACCAATGGAAGGAAGACCTTTCTCTCTGTCTTTCTATCTATATCTCTACCTGTCAAATAAATTAAAAAAAAAAAAAAAGATGCAGTAACTTATAAGCTACTGAATCACAAACCGTCTGACTTACAATTTCTCAACTTTATGGTGGGTTTATCAGGACCTAAGTAGAGAGCATCATTTCTAAAGTCTCCTTTCTTTTTTCTTTTTTCTTTTTTTTTGACAGGCAGAGTGGGCAGTGAGAAAGACAGACAGAGAGAAAGGTCTTCCTTTTCTATTGGCTCACCCCGCAATGGCCGCTGCGGTTGGAGCGCTGTGGCTGGCGCATCGCGCCGATCCGAAGCCAGGAGCCAGGTGCTTCTCCTGGTCTCCCATGTGGGTGCAGGGCCCAAGCACTTGGGCCATCCTCCACTGCCCTCCCGGGCCACAGCAGAGGGCTGGTAGTCTCCTTTCTAAGTTCCGCTCTCTCTGATCCCTGCTTTGTCTTTTGCTGAGTCCACTGGCCTTCCGCTTAGCTCACCTCATGCATTCTCAGGCTCTCCTTGGACTCGGGCCGCTACCTCCACTCATGTCGCCGGCATCCGTGCCATCCTGCAGCCTTCTCCTGGGGCTTCTCTTAAGTGCTGGTCGCTCCTGGACAGATGCCTCCCCCTGGATGTCCCCAGAGGCACGGTGAGCAGCACCAGCCCAGAACTGAAACTGCTTCCCTCTCTCCGTGTCTGTGCCTCCTCTGCAATCCCCCATCTTGGTTGCTGACCTCAGGTCTCATCTGGTTATCCAATTAAGGGTATAACCTGTACAGATCAACATCTGCACAGAGTCAGTCACCAAGTCCTGCCAAGTTCACCTCCTAACTATGCTTCTCCTCCACTCCCTGCTGGCCCCGCCGTCGCCTCACGTCCAGCCGCCTACCTCGCCTTCTGCATCCAGAATGCCCCAAGGGAGGGTGCGAGCAGTGTGACCAGCACGGCCGTGCTTCTGTAAAACTGGCAAAGGCGCCATGAGTTAACAGCAGGCTTCTTTAGGACCGGTGTTGCTTTCCTCTGTCACGGGTCTCCTAACGTCAGAAGGATTTACAACGGCTACTGGCATCTTTGGAATCCAACTACAGAGCAGCTGACGTAGGGATTCTTTAACCTGGGCATTGCAGGAAATACTGATAGACCTCACTATATCCCCCCCCCCCTTTTTTTTTGGAAAGAAGAGCAGCTCTCTCTTGAAGCCTGAGCAGGGGTTGAGCAGACATCAGAGTCGACTCACAGCTGCTTTCTTTTTTTTTATTTTATTTTTTTAATTTTTTGACAGGCAGAGTGGACAGAGAGAGAGAGAGAGAGAGAGGTCTTCCTTTGCCGTTGGTTCACCCTCCAATGGTCGCCACAGCCGGTGCTGCGGCTGGCGCACTACGCTGATCCGAAGCCAGGAGCAAGGTGCTTCTCCTGGTCTCCCATGGGGTGCGGGGCCCAAGCACTTGGGCCATCCTCCACTGCACTCCCGGGCCACAGCAGAGAGCTGGCCTGGAAGAGGGGCAACCAGGACAGAATGCGGCGCCCCGACCGGGACTAGAACCCGGTGTGCCGGTGCCGCAAGGTGGAGGATTAGCCTAGTGCGCCGCGGCACCGGCCTGAATTGTGTTTTTAAAAAGGGCTGATTTGGAAAATTTCATTATATATGTATTTAAATTTGTATTTATTTTCATCTTATTCAAGAAGCAGAGGGGAGAGAGACAGACAGGTGGAGAGGAATTTTCAATCTGCTGCTTCACTCCCCAAAGCTTGCAACAGCCAGGGCTGGGCCAGGCTAAGGACAGGAGACGGGAGCTCCATCTGGGTCTCCCATGCAGGTGGCAGGGACTCAAGCACTTGAGCCATTAGCTGCTGCCTGCCAGGGTGTGCACTGGCAGGAAGTTGGATCAGAAAGGAACGAGTGGGACTTGACCCGGGCATTCCAATATGGGATGCAGCTCTTAACTGCTGCAAACACCTACCCCATTATATACATACATACACATATATACACTTCACCATAATTTTAAAAATTAATAACATATCGAAAACATTACATTGTGGATTTTATAAGGATGAGTGGTGTGGTATGTGAATTACAATGCAATGCTTTATCTTTTTAGAAAGTAAACAAGCACAGCTGGCTTGTGAAAGGAGGTCAGTCCGCAGGGCACAGCAGGTTAAGCCACCACTTGGAATGCCCGCATCCGGTATGAGAACGCCTAGGATGAAATCCCACCCCTGCTTCTCATCCGGCTTCCTGCAATGTGCCTGGGAGGCACCAGATGCCGGCCCAAGCCCTTGAGTTCCTGCCACCTATGTGGGAGGCCTTCACAGAGCTCCTGGCTTCTGCCTTTTGCCTAGCCCAGCTCCAGCTGTTTGTGGGCTTCTGGAAAGTGAACCAACAGATAGATCTCTATCCATTACTCTGCCTCCTTTCAAATAAAATGAAAATAAACGACTTTAAACACCTGGCCCCCTGCCACCCAAGGAGGAGACCAGGATAGACTTCCTGTCTCTCGGCTTCAGTCTGACCCAGATCTGGCTCTTGTAGCCATCTGGGGAGTGAGGCAGTGGATGGAAGACCTCTCTGTGTCTCTCTCACACTCCTTTTCAAATAAATATATAAACTCTTTTTTTTTTTTAAAGAAAGAAGTCTACAGGCACTAAAATCAACTCAAATAAATCAGCATTTCTAGCTGATTTGATAAAAGACACCAAAAATAAACATGGAAAGTGAACTCCGGCCTAGGGAAAGCTGTTGGTATTCACAGCACAGTCTCTGTAGCAGATACCCTCTGGGTCTGCACGCTGGACAGGGGCCAGCAGGACGGCAGGACAAGACCAACTCAGCAATGGCAACTGCCACGGTTACTCAAGCTCACTGTCCACAGAGACTGCGGATGAGCGGCACAGATTTCCAGAGGAGGTTCTAACTCAAACTTGACAATTCAGAATGAGGTACGTGAACGCCAACAGCAGTGTGAATACTCGTGCGTATTGTCCCCCGAGAAGTGCAGGGCACTCCGTGCAGACGTGGTGGGAGGACCTCGCCTTGCTGGGGGCAAGCTCTGCACGTTGTTGCATCCCTCTCCACAGTCTCTCCGCTCTGTGACTCTGCCCTCACGTAGCACTGGGTGATTTCCCAAGGCAAAGTTAAGTGTTAAGAGAGCCAAATCGCACGTTGGCCAGTTTTGCTAGAAAACAGTTTCTCTTTGGGAGAACTCTGGAGGAAGAGGGATGTTAACAAGAAGAATGTAAGTTCATCTCCTCTGTGAGCCCCTCCAACGCAGGCCCCTGGTGCACTCATGCTTTAACACAGGACCCGTCAGACAAGTGCTAGACGAATGTATAATAATTAAGCAACTCCACAGGCCTCAGAAAAGTTACTTGTGCAACGCATGTCCCACGCTGTGAAGGTGTGAGCAGTTCTGGATAACAAGTCACGGGAAGATCTGGGACATCTCTTAGGGTTAAGCAGTCCTCCGAAAGTAGCTTTCTGCTCACAAATCTCCCTGGGGAAACATCGGACCAGATGTTTTAAAGTATCTGTTCAGAGGCAGATACCAAAACAGAAAAAAGTCAAGTGGTTACAATTTAAAAAAAAAAAAAAAAAAAAAAAAAAAGGAGGGGGTACTCAGCATGAGAAATAAATCTGAAATTCAGTGCTGGTTTCCCCTTCCCCAGAGTGGTGTTTGTCAGTTCACAGAGGCCAGTGGAGAGGCTAAGGCCGAACACAATTTCTGGGAGTCTGATGAGGCTGGGAAGACAGAAACTGGACTTCAGAGGCCATCAGGGAGGAAGAACCCTGGTAAACACATCAGGCCTCGGTTGGGAACCACAACAGAAGCCCTCACAGAGGCACAGCTCTGGCCATTGAGGCTAACTGGGGAGTGAACCAGCAGATGGAAGACTTCTCTCTCCCTCTCTCTGCGTCTCCTTCTCTATCTGTAACTCTTTCAAATAAATAAATAAATCTTTAAAAAAAAAAAAAGAGAGATAAAACAACAAAGAAACAGACTTCTAAGATATCATCCTAATTTGGGGACACTATGAAAAAGCTTTAAAAGAATGGTAATAAACATATGCAATATAACAAGATAGAAAATTTCAGCAGAGAACTGAAAATTTTTAAAATCTACCTGAAGTTCTGTAAGTGAAAAATGGATAAATCTCAATACATGGGATTAACCCATACATAGATGAAAACAAGATTAGTAAATCAGAAGAAAGCTCAGGAAAAAAAAAAAAAAACTAGACTAATGGATGGGAAAGTGAAAAAAAAAAAAGATAGGAAAAAATAGAAAAGAATGTAAGAGATCTATGTAACACAGTAAAAAGGTCTAACGCAAATATAATTGGTATCCCAAGAGGCAGGGTAGGACTGGGGATCAACATAACATTTGATGAAGTAATAGCCAATAATACTCTAAAACTTACAAAAGAAATAATGCCATAGACTTAGCAAACTAAAACATCCTCAAACAAGAGGCATATAAAGACAGGTACACTTATGTACACTATAGAAAAATTTCTGCAAACCAAAGATAAAAGAAAATCTTAAAAGCAACTAGAGGGGGGCTGGTGCTGTGGCATGGTGGGTAAAGCCCAGCATGCAGTGCCACATCCCATATGGGCGCTGGTTCTAGTCCCAGCTGCTCCTCTTCCTATCCAGCTCTCTGCTATGGCCTGGGAAAGCAGTAGAAGATGGCTCAACTCCTTGGGCCCCTGCATCTGCACAGGAGTCCTGGAAGAAGCTCCTGGCTCCTGGCTTCCGATCAGCTCAGCTCTGGCCATTGTGGTCATTTGGAAAGTGAACCAGCGGAATGGAAGACCTCTCTCTCCCTGGCTCTACTTCTCTCTGCAACTATTCTTTCAAATAAAATAATTCTTAAAAAAAAAAAAAAACTAGAGGGAAAAAAAGACCTATTATTATCAAAGAACCAAAAATGACAATGACAGTGGATTTCTCAAAAGAAAGTATGGAAATCATGCAACCATGGAAAGATTTATTGAAAATGCTGATAAAAAATCTACATAAACTGATATATATATATATATACATATATATATACATATATATATATATATATATATATATATATATATATATATATATCAAGCTGACTTGCCCCAAATGGTAGAGTTAAAAACATACCAGGGGATTCCAATGCAATCCCATCAAGGTGGCATGTACCAATGCCATCTCACTAGTCCAAGTGATCAATTTCAGTTCACAATTGATCATAATGAAAGGACTAAGAGTCAAAGGGAGCACATAAACAAGTCTAGTACCTGCTAACACTAACCGATGGAATAAATAAAGGGGAGAGTGATCCAACATGGGAAGTGAGATACTCAGCAGACTCATAGAATGGCAGATGTCCTAAATAGCACTCTGGCCTCAGAATCAGCCCTAAAGGCATTCGGATCTGGCTGAAAAGCCCATGAGAGTATTTCAGGCATGGAAAGCCAAGACACTCTGGCAAAAGATCTCTGCGAGTGAGATCCCAGTGGAAAGAACAGGTCTTCAAAGAAGGAGGTACCTTTCTCTGAAGGGAGGAGAGAACCTCCACTTTGACTATGACCTTGTCTAAACAAGATAAGAATCGGAGAACTCAGAGGGCTTCCATAGCCTTGGAAACTCATGACTGGAGAATAGGGAGACTACTGATGCCATAAACAGGAGTGTCAATTGGTAAAGTCAACAACAGGAGTCACTGTGCACTTACTCCTCATGTAGGATCTCTGTCCTTAATGTGCTGTGCATTGGGATTTAATGCTATAACGAGTACCCAAACAATATATTTCACTTTGTGTTTCTATGGGGGTGCAAACTGTTGAAATCTTTACTTAATGTATACTAAACTGATCTTCTGTAAAAAAAAAAAAAAAGAAATTATCAATTCCCAACTTGACTCTCACTGGGATTAAACATGACAATAGGTCTGATCTGATTTCATCATCATTTAAAAAAAATCATCTATTATTTTTCACTTTATGTTTCTGTGTGGGAGCAAACTGTTGAAATCCTTACTTGATGTATACTAAGCTGATCTTCTGTATATTAAGATAATCGAAAATGAACCTTGATGTGAATGGAAGGGGAGAGGGAGTGGGAAAGGGGAGGGTTGTGGGTGGGAGGGACGGTATGGGGGGGAAGCCATTGTAATCCATAAATCGTACTTTGGAAATTTATATTCATTAAATAAAAGTTAAAAAAATGTAAATTCAAAAAAAATCTACATAAACTGTAAAAAAAATTTACATATTTTTACATAAACTAAAAAATACCTGTAGACAAATGTTCAGCTAAGCCGTACCTAGACTCTTCATCCTCAGAAACTGCATTAGATAATACATCGCATGCTTTGTTTTGAGCTCTAAGTTTCAGGGTAATTTGTTACAAGGCAATAGATGGGAGGGAAAACAAATCTGCTTTGAAAATTAATTTCCAGGGGGCTGGCGCTGTGGAACAGCAGGTAAGCCTCTGCCTGCAACACCAGCATCCCACATGGGTGCCGATTCTAGTCCTGGCTGCTCCCCTTGAGCTCCAGCTCCCTGCTGTGGCCTGGGAAAGCAGTGGAAGACGGCCCCAGTGCTCGGGCCCCTGCACCCAGGTGGGAGACCCAGAGAGGCTCCTGGCTCCTGGCTTCAGCCTGGCCCGGCCCGGGCTGCTGGGGCTGCCTTTCATTCAGAGTGAAAGCCAAAGCTCATCATGGCCTCAAGGCCCTGTGAGAACAGTTCCTGACTGATCTCCCTGACTCTGCCTACCTCCCTCCTCTTCATCTCTGGGCTCCAGGCACACTGGCCTGGTTGCGAGTCCTTAGACATGCCCTGCCCACCTGGTCACTGGCTGAATTCTGCCTGGAAGCCTCTCTCTGTGCACATCCCATGGGGTTCACCTTCAAGTCTCTCATATGGGCACCAGTTCTAGTCCCGGCTGTTCCTCTTCTGATCCAGCTCTCTGCTATGGCCTGGGAAAGCAGTAGAAGATGGCCCAAGTCCTTGGGCTCCTGCACCCATATGGGAGACCTGGAAGAAGCTCCTGGCTCCTGGCTTTGGGTCAGTGCAGCTCCGGCCGTTGCAGCCATCTGGGGAGTGAACAAGCAGATAGAAGACCTCTCTCTCTGTCTTTACCTCTCTCTGTAACTCTTTCAAATAAATCTTTAAAAAAAAAAACAAAAAACAATAAAAGTTCACCTGACAAATGGGGGTGCTTGGGAAATATTTGTTAAAACCACTTGTGAAGAAATGAACTGTGTGGGTACAGTTCAAGACTATCTGAAACCTTTAAAGTAGTATCTTACAGGATCATTTAAAAAGAGAATTCAAATATGCAACATCCAGAGGACTAAAACATATGACAGTAATTATACATGCGGCAAGAGGGGGGCACCTGGAGTTAAAGAGGGATATAGAGGAAGCAACCCTACTGATTAGTTTTAAACTACTGCAACTGGAACTGAAGGTTAGGCACGCAGGAATGTGTAAGAGGGAGTCCATTCGTACAAAGCCCAAAAGCGAAGCCAATCTGTGACAGTCCTGGAGCACGGTTAACCTGGGGGGGAGTGGCGTGTGCTGACAACCAGAAAGGGGCCCGAGACAGGAGTCTGGGCGCCTGGGTTCCCGAGTGGCATTCACTTGGCATAAACTCACTGAGCCATATTCTGCACGAGCTGTGTGTCTCTGGAGGTATGCACCTTACACTTCTGTGCATAACCACTCAACAAAGAAAAGCGTGGTGAAGAACTTCCACACTAGAACTCAGAAATGAGAAAAACAAATCAAAAAAGCCTCAAACAGGGGCCAGCTCCGTGGCGCAGTAGGTTAATCCTCCACCTGCGGTGCCAGCATCCCGTATGGGCGCCGATTCTAGTCCTGGCTGGCCCTCTTCCACTCCAGCTCTCAGCTGTGGCCCGGGAATGCAGTGGAGGATGGCCCAAGTCCTTGGGCCCTGCACCCGCATGGGAGACCAGGAGGAGGCACCTGGCTCCTGGCTTCAGATCGGCGCAGCTCTGGCCATTGCGGCCATCTGGGGAGTGAACCAATGGAGGGAAGACCTTTCTCTCTGTCTCTGCCTCTCACTGTCTGTAACTCTACCTCTCAAATAAATAAATAAAATCTTTAAAAAAAAAAAAGCCTCAAACAACCTAAAAGAGAGCAATCAAGGGAAGAAAAAAAAAGGTGGACAAATAGGAATTATAAAATGAGATGGTTGAAACCAATCAACGTGTATCAAGAATTACAGTGAATGAGAATGAATAACTGCACCAGTGAAAAAGATACAAATCTTCAAACTAGGTATCTGAAAGACTCAGCTGTCTGGAGCTGGCATTGTGGCACAGTGGGCACAGCCACCACCTACAACCCCAGCAAACCATATGGTACACTGGTTCGAGTCCTGGCTGCTCCCTGTTAATGCACCTGGGAAAGCAGCTGAGGATGGCCCAGGTATTTGGGCCCCTGCTACCCACGTGGGACACCGGGATGGAGTTCCTGGCTCCTGGCCCAGCTCTGCCATTGCAGCCATCTGGGGAGTGAACCAGCGGATGCAAGATCTCTCTTTCTCTCTCTCTGTTCCCCCCTCCTCCCCTGTCACTCTGCCTTTCAAATAAATAAAACAAATCTTTTAAAAAGAAAAAAACTGACCTTAAAGTGTTGGGAAAGACACACTAGGTAAATACTAACAGTAGGAATGCAGGTAAGTGCAATCAATTATTTCATAACAGACAAAAAAGTTACGGCAGGAAGCACTGTGAGAGATGGAAGGTCACAGAACAACGAAGGACTTGGTTCTCAGCTTGCATTCCTATTAACATACCCTGAACACTGACAGAGCCGCACGAGGAATCTGCAGGAACAACCTCTTCGTGAATAACAGAACTGACCCAGGTCCAGCCACTGTGGCCATCTGGGGAGTGATCCAGCAGACAGAGGAACTCTCTCTCCGTCTCGCTCTCTCTCAACCTCTCAAATAAAATAAATCCTCAAAAAAAAAAAAAAAATGTAAAAGCTAAGCTTCAAATAAAGGAAGGAAATAAACAGATAGGAACAGAACACTGAAACGAATAAACACACGAGAGGGCTAGGAGACGTTACTGTACCTCCTGCAGAAATTAAACTCATAATGAAAGAATAGCACGACCAACAGTTTGACAGCACATCTGCTAAGTTAAATGTGACAAGACAAATCTAAGGGTTAAGTCTAGATAATATTTTTGATGTTCAAAATATTTCACAGGATACATTTTAACACTTAAAATTGAGACTGCATCATAGATTTAAAAAAATCATACTATTAGGCCAAAACCCTTTGTTTTTTAACTTCAAAACTCAGGTGACTGAGCAGAAACACTGTGGTTTGTTTCTTTTTAACCCACAGCGGAGACAGGAAACCCCGCCTGGGCGTGTTAGGTGCTTCAGCAGCGGGACTAAGCAGCTCAGGTGCAGGCGAGGGGGAAGCAGTGATCGCTTTCCCCAAACAGGAACAGGAAGAGCACACCGTTTGCATAGCTGCCACGGTCCACAAGCTTCAGGGTGTCCATGGAACATGTCTACCAACTTCAGCTGTTCCAGTAGACATGTGTTTTCCTACTTTTAGGGTCAACACTAGTCACGGCTCCGCTTCCTAGACACATAGGGGCCGGGGACTGTTCTGGATGGCTTAGATACGTGATTTTTAATCCTCGCAACACAACCAGCAGCTGCCATCCCAGTCTTACAAGTGTGCAGATCAGAAGAGTGACTTCCTCGTAAGCTCACTCTCAACCAGGTGAGGCCAAGGCTCTGGCGATGCCCTTCGCCGTCCAGGCCCGTGCCGCCTGCAGAGCCACCAGGGTTCAGGCGGCCTCTGACCGAGACCAGCCCACCACCGCACCCACCTTCCCGATAACCTTCCGCACAGCAAAATACTTCTCGGTGAGGTCCCCTGCCTCACTCAGGGGGGCGTCATAGTCGTAGCTCGTGGGCTGCGGCGCGTAGGGCGTGTTGGCCCCTAGAAGACAAAAATGTGCCGAGAAGTTACTCCTGCAGGCTCTGCCCTGGGCTCAGCACTGTCAGCAGAGGGGCCCTCAGGACGCACGCTTCACAGACGGAGTTTCTTCCTACCGTGGCCCTGGCTGAGGACCTCAGATCGGCCCCTTGCAGGAGCCCTGAGGTGCCCCCTCCACTGGACAAGCTGGGAACCCGAGGCTCCCCAAAAACTCTGCTGACATCGCAACCGGAAATGGTTTCTGACAGGACCCACGTCTCACCATTCACCCAGCGACCCCTGATCTTTTCCATGTCCACCTGTGTGGCCGAGGGGAGTCAGTGCCTGGGCCAAGGAGCAGAACACTAAGTGGGGACCACGGCAGAGTGGCGATGACAGCAGACACCATGCAGCTCACCCGGGGCCGAGGGGGCTGCGCGGTGCCTCCTGGATGCCCCCTGGGACCAAGGCCCTCATGCATCCCTCCTGCTGCCGGAGCACAGGCTGCTCCCACCTCTCTGGCCGCTGGACTGTCTCAGGTTACAACTCTCCAGGGATCGCCCTCTTCTGACATGGACCAACGCGGGATCTGAAAAGCCAGTCCCCTGGCCTCCCAGGGCCATCCCAACTCCAGGGCCTTTGCCAAACTGTGTCACGGCGCGGCTTCTCCCGACTCTCTCTTACAGGAGTTGCTCCTGAGGTCACACCTGCTCTGCTGCCTGCCTAGTCGTCTCGTGGTCTGTCTCCCCGGAAACAGGACCCACCCCAGAGAGCAGTGACTGGTGCCAGGACCGCGTGTGCGAAAGGACCAGGACAGCAAGTGTCCCTGCAATTAGGGTCCAAGGAGCACAGTCCTGACCAGAGCCTCCCCAGCTGTGCCTCCGATTGCTTGCAGGCACGAGCTGCACCACTGGGCAACCCTTTGTGTGAGAGTCACACACAGTTTGTTAGCACCCAGCCTCCTGGCGCCGATTCAGTCTGATTCAGCAGGTCTGGTGGGACTGCATTTCCAACGGGCTCGCAGGTGAGGCCGATGCTGCCACCTGTGGACCAGCCAGGCTTTGTGCCTCTCTCTGCCACTTCAGAATGTTGTGCAAGGCACCGTGTGAGAACCAAGTTATTCTGAGCCCCAGTCTGAATACAAACTGCATACTCAGCCCTCAGCTCTTCCCTGAGCCACAAATCGTATAACCTTGCTTTCCAAGTCTGAATGGCTGGCCACTCAGCTTCTGTCTGGAGGGACGCCCGTCTGTTCTGACAGATGTCCCACCCACGTGGGAGACCCAGAAGAAGCTCCTGGCTTTGGATCAGCTCAGCCCTGGCCATTGTGGTCATTTAGGGAGTCAATCAGTGGATGGAATACCTCTCTCTCACTCTCTCTGCCTCTCTCTGGCTCTACCTCTCTCTGTTAACTTTGTCTTTCAAATAAATAAGATAAATCTTTTAAAAAAAATCTCTCTCTCTCCTTCCCTCCCTCCCTCCATAACTTACTTTCAAGTAAGTAAAATAAATCTTTAAAAAAAATCATATAGGTTGGGCTGGCACCGTAGCACAGCAGCTTAAGGCCCTGGCCTGCAGTGCTGGCATTCCATATGGGCACTGCTTCAAGACCCAGCTGCTCCACTTTTTTTTTTTTTTTTTTTTTTTTTTTTTTTTTTTTTTTTTTTTTTACAGGCAGAGTGGACAGTGAGAGAGAGAGAAAGGTCTTCCTTTGCCATTGGTTCACCCTCCAATGGCCGCTGCGGCCGGCGCACTGCGGCCGGCGCACCGCGCTGATCCAAAGCCAGGAGCCAGGTGCTTCTGGTCTCCCATGGGGTGCAGGGCCCAAGCACCTGGGCCATCCTCCACTGCACTCCCTGGGCACAGCAGAGAGCTGGCCTGGAAGAGGGGCAACCAGGACAGAATCCGGCGCCCTGACCGGGACTAGAACCCGGTGTGCCGGGGCCGCTAGGGGGAGGATTAGCCTATTGCTCCTCCACTTCTGATCCAGCTCCTTGCTAATGCACTTGGGAAAGCAGTGAAATATGACCCAAGTGCTTGGGCCCCTGCACCTATGTGGGAAACCTGGAAGAAGCTCCTGGCTCCTGGCTTCAGATCAGCTCAGCTCTGGCCATTGTGGCCATTTGGGGAGTGAACCAGGGGATAGAAGACCCCTCTCTGTCTCTACCTCTGTCCGTAACTGTGTCTTTCAAATAAATAAATCTCAAGTTAACTGTTATATATTAGAAAATAGAGGGGAGAACAAAAATAAAAACCAGAAATTGTCTTTAGGTATATTCCCTAAATCAAGCAACAGAAACATGATAGCGTTTGCTTGCACAAATAGATATTAAATTGCTCTTACCGTTCCAATAGGCAAAATTGGTCCCACCTATAAACATGTACCTACAAAGAAAGAGAGTGTACATAATACTTCACTGTGACACGGCAGTGGAGGGCACCCCCCCACAATGAGCACTCACATGTTCACGTTCGCTCCATGGGCAAGGATGTCATAGAGGGCGGAGGCCACTGCTTCACTCTGGACTGTCGAGTGCTGTTCGCCCCAGTGGTCTAACCAGCCAGTATAGAATTCAGAGTTGACCTGACAAAAGACAAGGACATGGAGTTTAACATGCACGTAGGCCCTGCAGTGCTCGGGCATCCCTGCAATGCCCCCTCTACCCCACCAAGTGAGAGGGGGTTGATGTGAACGCCGAACCCAGGCTGAGGGACCGACAAGGACACCAGTCACAACACTGCTTGTATTTAGTCCTCCAGCATGAACCCCAAGACAGAAATCTCACCGCACACAACACAAACATGGTCAGTTATTTCTATCTATGGATTCAACCAATCACGGATTGAAAATGGAAAATATTTGAGAGAAAAAAGCAACCGTACTGCACTGAGCATACACAGCCTCCTTTTTCTTGTCCTAACCCTCAAACACGCTATAGCCTCTTTGCACAGCATTTACACTGTGTGTGGAGGATGTGTGGATACCGCACTGTTTCCGATAAGGGACCTGAGCATCCACAGATTTTCCTACAAAGGGGGTTTGCTGGAACCCATCCCCCATGAACACTGAGGGGCAACTTTGCTAAAAAGTTTTACCTACGTCAATTTTGTTAATACCGCCCAAGTCTCAACACGGTAGGAAAGTCTTAATGGATCCGGAATGGACAGCAAAATACTCAGAGCAAATAATCAGCTCCCCATTCATCTGGATGCGTCGGGTGGACAAGGATTCTGAGGTCTCAGGCTGTCCTGCAACGCAGGCTCAGACCCTCAGGTTTCTCTCGGGCATTGCCCTGGAGAAGGAAGAGAGATCTGTATGGGCCTCCTGGCCTCAGGTTCCAGGGAACAGCTCCACCCAGGGGCTGTGAACGCAGAGAGCAGACTGCAAAGGCTGGTCCGAACATAAGGCTTGTAGACACGTGGGGCAGCCATTTAGTAACAAGGGAGTGGGGCAGGTGGGGCAGGCTGACCCCCGCAAGGAGTAAGAGGCTGGGCTGAGTAACAGTAACAGGAAGGGAGGGGGGCGGGGGAGAATTCACACATGCCTGCTCCCGCCCGGAGCCTGCCACCACCACCTCCTGCGCCCCGCAACTCACAGTGTGGTCTGCAAACGACATCCTCAACGCCACCTGGCTACCTGTCAGAAACGCAGCATCTCCGGCCCCACGCCAGGCCCAGTAGACCAAGCTTTCCGTTTTACCAAGATCCCCAAGGGAGTGGTTCACCAACACTTCACAGGTGGAGAAACTGTGCCACAAACAGGTTGAACTCAGATCCTGGCCCAGCCACTCCTGCCTGAAGGACCCTTGCTATGTTCCCCAAGTCTCACTGAAAATGAAACAGTCAAATCACCCCTGAGGGTTGCCTGGAGGCCCAGATGAGCCCAAGATGCAGGAACACAAGGCCTGGGGGCAGCACTGTGGCACAGTAGTAGGATAAGCAGCCACCATTCCATATGGGCGCCGGTTCAAGTCCCAGCTACTCCACTTCCAATCCAGCTCCCTTCTAATGTGCCTGGGAAAGCAGTGGAGGATGTTTGGGCCCCTGCACCCTCGTGGGAGACCTGGAAGAGGCTCCTGGCTCCTGGCTTCAGCCTGGCTGTTGTGGCCATGTGGGGAGTGTTCCAGCAGATGGAGGATCTCCCTCTCCATCTCTCCCTCTGTCTCTGTAACTCCACCTTTCAAATAAATTAAACCAAGGAGCCACACCCAGCCTCCCGTGGCACAGCCGTGATGAAGTCAGCACAAGCCCAGGTCTCCACAGCTCACCCCCAGTTCTCACCAAGGGTCCTCTGGGCTCACTATTCCTCTGGATTTGGAAAGCATCCGTGATGTTGTTACCTGAAAATCGCAAGGGGTAGAGGAAGGTCAGTCACACAAATGACAAGAAGTTAAAATCACAGGTGCCTTTCATGGACTTCAGCAGGGGCCCTGCTGTGGTCGGAATATTGGCGTCCCCCCCAAATCCATATGCTGGAACCTAGCTGTGCAGACCACACATCACAGTAACTGCTACCTCGAGCCTTGTGATCCACCACCCTGTGGTTAAAGTCTTGGGGCTCTGGAATCCAGTGTGTAAGGTACCCAAGTCAAAGATTCATTTATTCACTTGAAAGGCAGAGTTACAGAGGGGCAAAGGCAGAGGCAAGCAGAGAGGGATCTTCCATCCGCTAGCTCACCCCCCAGATGGCCACAACAGCTGGAGCTGGACGGATCCAAAGCCAGGGGCCAGGAGCTTCTTCCAAGTCTTCCACACCGGTACAGGAACCCAAACACTTGGGCCATCATCTACTGCTTTCCCAGGCCACAGCAGAGAGCTGAATCAGAAGTGGAACAGGCGCCGGCGCCTGTAGTGCCGGCATCCCATATGGACTCCGGTTCTAATCCTGGCTGCTCCTCTTCCACTCCAGCTCTCTGCTGTGGCCTCAGAGTGGAATATGGCTCAAGTTCTTGGGCCCCTGCACCCACATGGGGACCAGGAAGAAGCATCTGGCTCCTGGCTTTGGGATCAGCACAGCTCCGACCGTTGTGGCCATTTGGGGAGTGAACCAACGGAAGGAAGACCTTTCTTTCTGTCTCTCCCTATCACTGTCTGTAACTCTATCTCTCAAATAAATAAATAAAATCTTTAAAAAAAAAAAAAAAAGCTGAAACAGCCAGGACTTGAACCAGCACCCATATGGGATTCTGGTACTGCAGGCGGCAGTTTTACCCGCTACGCCATAGCGCCAGCTCCCAGAATTAGCTCTTTATTCTGATGTGGACTTTTCCTCTAGGAATGGGGTTGTCACAGGCTCTGACCACTGTTAGCCACTAACGCTCAGTGTAACCAGCATTAAGAGGTGGAGTCTTCGGGGCTGGTGCTGTACCATCTACCTGGGAGACTTGGATCCGCACCTCCGTTATTCTGTCTTTCCAATAATTAAAAGAAATCTTTAAAAAGATTCAGGATGGGTATGCGGCACAGTGCTTAAACTTGCCACTTGGTGCACCGCATTCCATATCAGAGCGCCTGCTCAGGGTCCCAGCTACTCTGCTTCTGACCCAGCTTCCCGGGAGGCAGCAGGTGATGGCTCAAGCACCTGGGCCCCTGCTGCCCCCTGGGGAAACCAGGATGGAGTTCCAGGCTCTGCGCTTCAGCCCGCCCCAGTACTGACTGCTCCGGGCCTTTGCAGAGTGAACCGGCAGACGGAACATGCCTCTCTATCTCTGTCTCATTCTCCATTTTCTGCCTTTCAAATAAAAAGAAAATAAAAAAATAGAATTTAAAGTAAATGTTTTACATATTTTTTAAAAAGCGGAATTTCATTTACTTTATGCTGCATTTTTCACTATCAGGCATTAAACAGTATTCAGATTTTTAACCGTGGCTCTCATGAACCACCCTCACCCCCGGGCCCAGGGCAGTGCCCCCTTCTACCCCAGGCTCCCCGGCTTTGCAGTGGGCTGTTTTTCAACCACACTACCACCTCAGGAACGAATGATGTTACAACAAGCTCCTGGTCGCCCTCAGTGTGAGCCTCCCAACAGAAAGATGCCGTGTCTCCGCCTCACTGGGGGGGGAGGAGCCAAGGCTGGCGGAGCCAGCAGGCCGCGGCCTCCGCAGCTCTCTGCAGACGAGCCTTGCATCACCAGCGGCTCTGAGCAAGCGGCCAGGTTTCTAGAAACGCCCCATTCCCCGAAGGTCAGTTCTCTTCTTCTCTTTCTTGGTAATGTAGAACAACCTCCTTAAAAATGTGACTTCAGGGGCCAGTGTGGAGCACAGGTTAAGCCGCGTCATGCTGGCATCTGATATCAGAATGCAGGTTTGAGTCCTAGCTGCTCTGCTTCTGAGCCAGCTCCCAGCTAATGAGCCTGGAGAAACAGCAGAGAATGGCCAAGCACCTGGGCCTCTGGCGCCCACGTGACAGATCAGGATGGAGTTCCTGGCTTCTAACTTAGGTCTGGCCAGCCCTGGCTGTTGCAGCCATTTGAGGAGTGAACCAGTGAGTGGAAGATTTCTCTCTCTCCCCAACCCTGCCTTTCAAATAAATAAGTAAATCTTTTTTAAAAAGTGACTTCAGCCTGATCCCCGCATTTCAGGCAGGGCAAGTGTTGGGGGTGCGATGTGCAAGGAGCGCTGCACACTCAGAGGAGAGCTACTTGTATGGCTGCGCCTTTTTAATTTTTGTGTAACCTTTTATTTTGAAATGATACCAAACTTACAAAAAGCTGTAAGGCCAGTACAAAGAACACTCACAGTCCCTTCACCAAGATTCCCCCATTGCTAAGAGGTGGCATCGTGGTGCAGTGGGTTAAGCCTGGGACACGGACATCCCATTCTGCAGTGATGGTTCAAGTCCCAGCTCTGCGCAGCTCCCTGCTAATGCACCTGGGGAAGGTGGATCATGCTTTCCGTCATCTGCGGCCTGGGAGTGGAAACATGGCCCATCCTCTGGAACGCAGATGATGGCCCAAGTGCTTGGGCCCCTGCCACTCTTGTGGGAGACCCGAATGGAGTTCTTGGCTCCTGGGTTTAGCCTGGTGCAGCCCCGGCCATTAAGGCCATTTGGGGAGTGAACTACCAGATGGAAGATCTCTTTGTCTCTCTCTCTCTCTCTGTCACCTCCACCTTTGAAATAAATAAACAAAATCTTCAAAAAAAGCCAGTGCTGCGGCTCACTAGGCTAATCCTCTGCCTTGCAGCACAGGCACACCGGGTTCTAGTCCCGGTCGGGGCACCGGATTCTGTCCCGGTTGCCCCTCTTCCAGGCCAGCTCTCTGCTGTGACCCGGGAGTGCAGTGGAGGATGGCCCAAGTGCTTGGGCCCTGCACCCCATGGGAGACCAGGAGAAGTACCTGGCTCCTGCCATCGGATCAGCGCAGTACACTGGCTGCAGCAGCCATTGGAGGGTGAACCAACGGCAAAGGAAGACCTCTCTCTGTCTCTCTGTCTCACTGTCCACTCTGCCTGTCAAAAAAAAAATAAATAAAATAAAATAAAAAAATAAAAAAATCTTCAAAAAAAGATTGCCTAATTTCCAACATTTTATAATATTTACTTTAGCACACACACACGGTATCATTCCTGGGTCATGTCGAACCTTTGTCACTAAATATTTCAGTGTGAATTTCCTAAGAATTCTTAAAAAAACAACTACAAAAATCAGGAAATTAATATTGATACTATACTATCATTATTTTTTTTTGAGAGGCAGAGAGCGAGAGTGAAGGCCAGAGAGAAGTCTCATCAGTTGGTTCACTTTCCAAGTGTCTGTAATAGCTAAGGCTGGGCTGGGCTGAAGTCAGGGGCCAGGAACACAGTCTAGCTCTCCATGTAGATGGTAGCAACTCGATTACGTGAGCCATCACTGTCACCTTCTAAGGTCATCAGTGGGAAGGTGGACTCAGGGGCCAGAGCTGAGTATCAAACCCAAGTATTTAACATAGGGCCATAAGTATCTTAACTGCCACCCTAACTACTAAATAAATACCTGCCCCAGTACTATTTTTTTTTTTTTTTTTGACAGGCAGAGTGGACAGTGAGAGAGAGAGAGACAGAGAGAAAGGTCTTCCTTTTTTCTGTTGGTTCACCCCCCAAATAGCCGCTGTGGCCGGCGCACCGTGCTGATCTGAAGCCAGGAGCCAGGTGCTTCTCCTGGTCTCCCATGGGGTGCAGGGCCCAAGCACTTGGGCCATCCTCCACTGCACTCCCGGGCCACAGCAGAGAGCTGGCCTGGAAGAGGGGCAACTGGAACAGAATCCGGCGCCCTGACTGGGACTAGAACCCGGTGTGCCGGCGCCACAGGCGGAGAATTAGCCTTGAGCCGCAGTGCCGGCCACCCCAATACTATTATCTAGCCTATAGTCTCTATTCAAAGATGGCAATTGTCTGAATAATGTCTTCCAGAGGCCGGCATTGTGGCACAGTGGGTTAAGCTGCCACCTAGGACGCCGGCATCCCATATGGGCAACAGTTGAAGTTCTGGCTGCTCCACTTCTGATCCAGCTCCCTGTTAACAGCCTGGGAAAGCAGTGGAGGATGGCCCAAGTGTTTGGGCACCTGCACCCATGTGGGAGACCCAGCTGAAGCTCCTGGCTTCAGCCTGGCTGAGTGCTGGCCATTGTGGCCAACTGGAGAGTGAACCAGTGGATGGAAGACCTCTCTCTCTCATTTCTCCCTCTCTCTCTTTGCAACTCTGCCTTTCAAACTAAATACATGAATCTTAAAAATAAATGAAGTCCTTCAGAGCACAAAATGAATGAATGGGGAGTGAGACTCCCAGTCTAGGACCCTATCTCTGCTCACACGCTGCCCGGGCCGTCATGTCCCTTACGAAAGCTGCTCTCAGCCTAGGTGAAGAAGGTCACCATCTTGCATGGCCAGAAGCACCTAGCCACACTGCCCACCCATCTGGGGGACCTCTGCTGCTTACACAGCACCGAGCCTCTGTGACCTCTGGCAAACCTCCTCCAACAAGCCTTGGTGTTACGAGTTACGCCGAGAGATCACAGAGGAGCTCCCTGCCCCAGAGGCTGATGGGCCCAGGACATTCAGCTTTGGAGTCTGCTACGGCCACAGCAACATGGGAGGACAGGACAGGTCAGGACGGGAGAGGAGAGCAGCAGCCACTCCAGACTGAGCCAGAGGAGCGGCCGCTGCAGGGCCGAGCTCCCCACAGCTGGACCTGCTCGCCCCAGCCCAGCTCCCAAGAATGCGGTATGCTGGTCCGGCCTAGCCTCACCGACGCTGGAAACGACGCTACTCTGGAAGCTGAAGTGGCATAACCCTGGGCCAGTGAAGGGTGTAGCTGTTCTACTGCACCTGCTGCTTGACAAGGAGAATGTGAGAAAACTCACGCAGCCTGCCCCCGTGTCACAGAAAACCAACAGCTGCTGCCTGGCGCCATCAACTTAGTAGAAAGCTGATGCTGCGCTGTCTCCTCCGACTACGGACACCCACCTACACCGAAGTCCACCGTGGCGTAGAGGCCCTGCAGCGCCCCGCACTGCAGGAACTTCTTATGCGCGCCGTCGGTGGTGAACAGGAGCACGCTGTCACCCAGGTAGTAGTGGAAGCGCTTCTGCAGGAAACGCAGGTAGTCGTAGTCACAGGAGAAGTAGCTGCCGTATTCGTTTTCAACCTGCAGATCACAGAAGCAGACAAGTCAGAGCTCCCAGCGTCGCCCTTCTAACATGAGCTTTTTTTTCTTTCTTTCTTTCTTTTTTAAATTTATTTGAGGGACAGAGGCAGAGATGAGACACCTATCTGCTGGTTCATTCCCCAAATCCCTGCAACAGCCTGCTCTAGGCCAGGACTAGACCCACTCTACTGGGTCTCCCATGTGGGTGGCTGAGACCCAAGTACTTAAGTATTTTAAATATTTATTTATTTGAGGGGCCAGCACTGTGGCATGGGGGGGGGCTGCCACTTGCAGTGCCAGCATCCTATATGGGTGCCGGTTCGAGTCCCGGCTGCTCCACTTCTGATCCAGCTCTCTGCTATGGCCTTGGAAAGCAATGGAGGATGGCCCAAGTCCTTGGGCCCCTGCACCTGCGTGGGAAGACCCGAAGTGTGGGGAGCAGGGCCCTGTGGGGAGCAGGGCCCGTCTCCCGCAACATGGCAAAATAAGTACTGAGACTATTGAGACTAACTCTATGCGTCTGATCTCCCACCATATGGCGCTGAGAGGGAGTAAACAAATCTTACACAGCTGTTTCTTCAATTAGCTGATTCCTGACCCAACCTCTGATTGGAGGAGAACAGCGTGTTCAGCACGTGGGCAGCAGAGCACGGACTGGTGGGAGAGGACTATAAAGATGCGATAGAAACAGCGCGGGGGGATTTGCTTATGCGCCGCAGACATCTCGCACCACGCGCCGAGAGAATAACAAGAATGCGGACACACACCAAGTGGAATGCGGTTAGAATGTGGTTAGCACAGGAGCAAACTTGAGCACACAACGCAGAGTCATTCGCTTAAACAACAGCGTCCGGTCCAGTGTCGTTCTCCCACGAGCCCGCGGAGGAGCGACACCGGAGGAAGCTCCTGGCTGCTGGCTTCAGATCGGCGTATGGAAGACTTCTCTCTCTGTTTCCCCTTCTCTCTCCGTGTAACTCTTTCATATAAATAAATAAATCTTTAAAAAATTTATTTATCTGAAAGGCAGAGTTACACAGAGACAGGGAAAGCAGAGACATGGAAAGAGATCTGAGAGAGAGATCTTCCATGTGCTGGTTCACTCCCGAGGTGGCAACAGCCAAGCCTGGGCCAGGCTGAAGCCCAGCAGTTGGGCCATCGTCCACTGCCGCCCCAGCTGCATTGCAAGGAGCTGGTTCATGGGCGGAGATGCTGCACTTGAAGCAGAGTGCAGATGGGTCACAGTCCTGTGGGCGGTGGTTTAACCTGCTGCGCCACAAGGCCAGCCCTGACCCAAGTACCTGAGCCATCATCACTGCCTCCCAGGGTGCACACCAGCAGGAAGCTGGGACTGGGAGCAGAGGAGAGACTCGAACCCAGGCACTCGGATACAGGAGGCAGGTGTCCCCGCCAGCACGTTAACTGCCACACCAAACATCCAGCTCCTAATGCAAACTTTTGTTTGCAGAAAACATCTGCGCAGCGTCTGCTAAGTGAGCAGGCTTAACGATGGCCAGGAAGTCTCCTTCTCTCAGGTCTCTAACTCTTCTAAAAAGAGACTCAACTTTCAAGTTGCCCACTACCCTCTCCCACAGCCCAGAGATAAGAAAAACAAAAACAAAGAACTGGCTTTCAGACTGTAATGCTATTCTCCCCTACGACAGACACTTCAAACTTGACATCAGTAACACCTTCCCATGGTAGGAGTATCAGCAAACGGAAAGAGGATCTGTGCTGTCCACTGCCCAGAGACACCCACGGGAAGCACATAGAAGGCCTTCCAGATGTAAACGCACACCAAATAGACACGGGCAGTGAGTGTGTTCTTCCAAGCTGGCAGCACACTGAATGCACCAGCTGTAGCACGGCTTTTGCACTGTAATAGCAAACACGCTCACGGCATTACGAGGACAAATGCTGGCTCTGGCCACACCACTGCTGACTTGACCTCTGCCGTCAGGCACCCAGGTGTCTCCGCTTCCGTGCTCAGTAATCAGCATCCGTGTGTGCTAACGGTAGCTCTTAACCAGGGACTCGCGCGCGCGCCAGGGGACACCTGGCGATGTCTGGAAACGTTATCGTCCCTGCTGCGGAGGGTGCTAATGGCAGAGTGGAAGCCAAGGCTGCAGCTAAGCATCCTGCAGGGCACAGACAACCCCACAACAAAGAACTGTCAGGTGCAAAACGGCAACAGAGCTGAGGGTGGGAGGCCCACTCTGCACCCTGTTCGCAACCAGGCAGACAGGTATCCCCAACTGGGTGCAAAGGAGATTGAAAAAGTCTTGTCCTTTGTATGTATAAAACTAGATACACATACAGTACATAGACAGATACACAATATGCCAGGTATTAGAATTTCATGGGAGCAAAGGGGACAATTAGGAAACAAAAGTCTACATGAGCTCCTTAGGGGCAACACTGCTAAAAGAAAAGAGGTTACGAAGCATTGCTGTCTGGTAATAAAATGAAACTCGGCCACCTGGGAAGCTCCGAGGATGCTGGTGGCGTGGATTTCCCACCCTTACACGGTGGCGATGTGGGCTTTCACGTTAGAACGGTTTATTGCACTGCACATTTATAAACATGAGCCCTATGTTGTGATGTTGCAAAACCTGTTTAAAACACACAACTGCAGGGCCTGGAGTTGTGGCCCAGCGTGAGCCACCACCTGCACACCAACATCCCACGTGAGCACCAGCGGGAGTCCCGGCTGCTAACCTTCTGATCCACCTCTCTGTTTATGCCCCTGGGGAAGCAGTGGGGATGGCCCAGGTGCTTGGGGCCGTGCCAGCCACACAGGAAATGAGGATGGAGAGCCAGGCTCCTGGATTCAGCCCGACCCAGCCCTGTCCACTGTGGCCATTTGGGGAGTGAACCACAGGATGGAAGATTTGTGTGTGTGTGTGTGTGTGTTTCTTCCTCTCTCTGTAATTCTGCTTTTTAAATAAACTTTTAAAAAAATATAAACTGCAGCCTGTGATGCTGACATCCCATTTGAGCAGATCCATGTCCTGGCTGCTCCACTTCTGATCCAGCTCTCTACTAACTGTCTGGTAAAAAACAGAAGACGGCCAATGTGTCTGGGCCCCTGCCACCCGTGTGGGAGACCCAGATGTAACTCCCAGCTCCTGACTTTGGCCTTGCCCAGCACTGGCTGCTGCAGCCACCCGGGGAGTGAACTAGTGGATGGAAGTTATCTCTCTGTAACCCTTTCAAAATCAGCCAACTGATATTTATTTGGCTTTTTATATTTTAATTTTTAAAGATTTATTTATTTATTTGAAAGGCAGAGTTACAGAAAGAGAGAGAGAAATTCCTCCTGGTCTCCCATGTGGATGCAGGGGCCCAAGTACTTGGGCCATCTTCCATTGCTTTCCCCAGGCCATCAGCAAGAAGCTGGATCAGAAGCAGAGCAGCTGGGGCTTGAACCTGCGCCAATACGGAATGTTGGTGTTGTAGGTGGTAGATTTTACCTGCTACACCACTCACTGGCCCAATAAATCAATCTTTAATATACATATACAACAGTAAAATTTCAACCTGTATGTAATGCAAAATGAGTCTGTGTGAGCCAAACATGGTATTTATTTATTATTTTTTATTTATTTGAGAGGCAGAGAGACACAGAAAAAAGAGAGCTGCCACCTGCTGTGTTTTCTACCCTTACCCAGTCTTCTTCTATGATCTCACTTTGTCAGGTCTTATGTATCCATTTGCATCTTCCTGTTACATGCTTTAAAATAAACAAGCTTGTCCAGCCTGCAGCACCAGCATCCCATATGGGTGCCGGTTTGAGTCCTGGCTGCTGGTTCGAGTCCTGGCTGCTCTACTTCCAATTCCGCTCTCTGCTATGGCCTGGGAAAGCAGTGGAGGATGGCCCAGGTCCTTGGGCCCCTGCACCCGTGTGGGAGACTGGAAGAAGCACCTGGCTTTGGATCGGTGCAGCTCCAGCCATTGTGGCCATTTGGGGAGTGAACCAGCAGATAGAAGACCTCTCTCTGCCTCTGCCTCTCTGTAACTCTGCCTTTCAAATAAATAAATCTTTAAAAAAATTCAAGGAAACTGCCAAGATTTGAAGTGCTTTGCGTATGGCTCCTAAGGTTTGAGTGAGAATTGTATTTTTTCTATATTCATTTATTTAGTAAACAAGGACCAAAAATGACTAGGTGAGGTTCCAGCAGGTGGAGATGTGAGGGGGAGGGGGGAGGGGGTTAGAGTCATCTGGCAGGACCCACAGTGGAGTCCTCCAAGGTCACCAGGGGTGGACAGGAGAAGAAACACCCCCAGGACAGAGCCCACCTGGCTCTCCTGGGCAGAGTCAATGCCGGCTATGAATTTGGTGGCGTTTCCATCGGCAGAAGGAGCAGAAACGTTGTCAGCAGAAACTGAAAGTGAGTCAAGGAGCAGCAAACACAAAACTGACAGCAGATAAAAAGATATTCACCTTAGAGCAGGAGAAAGGAAGAGGACCCAGGTGCAGAGCAAAGATGCACTCAGACCGTGGGCTGGCTCTCTGCACACAGGAAAACGTGGCTCCCATGAGCGCCACCGGAGCACACTCAAGATGGAGAGAAGATAAGGTGCAGCGAGTGTGCGCTGCGTGTCCTGTGTGGGCAGCAGCTGCCCCTTCCCGAGAGGACCTGTTTCCTCGGCTCAGCCTCTCAGCACCTCCTCTGCTCACACTGGGGGCAGGGAGCCCACTGAGGGCAGGCCACGCCCTCTCCCTACCAGGACCTGTCCCCAGTTCTGCTCACAGGATGCCTGGCCTGCGCTCCTAGGAGTGCACCTGCTTCCCCTCCGTGGTCAAGGGCAGCAATTGCTTCCTAACTTTACTTTTCTCAGGAAGGACAAACTTGGTAAATGTCCAATTAATGTGGTTTTCTGTTTCACCTAAGGAGTTTACAAACACTAGAAACTGTAGAGGAGACGGCGCTGTGGTGTAGCAGGTTAAGCCACTGAGTGCCATACGAGTGCCAGTTCGAGTCCCTGATGCTTGACTTCCGATCCAGCTCTCTGCTAATGGCCTGGGAAAAGCTACAGAAGATGGTCCAAGTGCTTGGAACCCTGCCACCCACCTGGGAGACCCAGATGAAGTCCCTGGCTCCTGGCTTCAGCCTGGCTCAGCCCTGGCCATTGTAGCCATCTGTGGAGTGGACTGGTGGATGGAAGATCTCGTTCTCTCTCTCCCTCTCTCTCTCTCTATAACTCTGAGTTTTTTTGACAGGCAGAGTGGGTAGTGAGAGAGAGAGACAAAGGTCTTCCTTTACCATTGGTTTACCCTCCAATGGCCACCGCGGCCAGCACGCTGTAGCCGAGGCACCACGCTGACCCGAAGCCAGGAGCCAGGTGCTTCTCCTGGTCTCCCATGCAGGTATAGGGCCCAAGGACTTGGGCCATCCTCCACTGCATTCCCGGGCCATAGCAGAGAGCTGGCCTGGAAGAGGGGCAACCAGGACAGAATCCGGCACCCCGACCAGGACTAGAATCCGGTGTGCTGGCGCCACAGGCGGAGGATTAGCCTAGTGAGCCACAGTGCCGGCCTCATGTATTTATTTTATAAATCTTTATTTTTTTTTTTTTAAAGATTTAGTTGAAAGTCAGAGTTAAAAAGAGGCAGAGAGAGAGAGAGGGGGAGGGAGAGAGAGAGGGAGAGAGAGAGGGAGAGAGAGGGAGGGAGAGAGAGAGAGGTCTTCCATATGCTGTTTCACTCCAGCAGATGGCCACAATGGCCAGAGCTGTGCTGATCCAAAGCCAGGAGCCAGGAGCTTCCTCCGGGTCTCTCACACGGGTACAGGGGCCCAACCAAGCACTTGGGTCATTTTCTGCTGCTTTCCCGGCTCAAAAGCAAGGGTTTGAATTCGAAGTGGAGCAGCCAGGACTCAAACAGGCACCCAATGGGGATGCCAGCACTGCAGATGGCAGCTTAACCCACTGTGCCTCAGCACCAGCCCCCGTTTTTTTTTTTTTTCTTTTCACTTCATGTGAAAGGCAGAGACAAGAGACAGACAGATCTTCCATCTGTTGCTTCAGCCCCTAAATGCTTGCAATAGCCAGGGATGGGCCTAGTCAAAGTCAGGAGCCTAGAACTCAACGAGGGCCTCTATGTGGGTAGCAGGGACCCAAGTAACTGACCCATCATCTGCTGCCTCCCAGGGCGTATTTTAAAAGGAAGGTGGATGGGCTGGCGTTATGGCTCAGCAGATTAACCTGTTACTTGCAAGGCCAGCATTCCATATTGGAGCACTGGTTCAGGTTCCAGCTGCTACATGTCAGATCCAGCTCTGTGCTAGTGTGCCTGCAAAGGCAGTAGATGGCCCAAGTGCTTGGGCCCCTGTCATGTTGCAGCCATTTGGGGAGTGAACAAGGGATGGAAGACCTCTCTGTCTCTTCCCCTCCCCCTGCAATTCTGCCTTTCAAATAAATCAATCTTAGGGGCTGGTGTTGTGATACAGCAGGCTAAGCGGCCACCTGTGACTCCGACACCCCATATGGATATCGGTTCAAGTCCCAGCTGCTCCAGGACATCTGATCCAGCTCCTTACTAAAGCACCTGGGAAAGCAGAGGAAGATGGCCCAAGTGTCTGGGCCCCTGCCGCCCAAATAGGAGACCTGGATGGAGTTCCAGGCTCCTGGCCTTGGCCTGGTCCAATCCTGGAGGTTATGGCTATCTGGAGAGTAAACTAGTGGATGAAAGATCTCTCTCTCTCTTTCTCTCTCCTTTTTACTCTGTAACTCTGCTTTCAAACTTTTCAAATAAATAAATAAATGAATCTTTACAAATAAGTAAATCTTTAAAAATAAATTAATGAGGCCAGCGCTGCGGCTCACTAGGCTAATCCTCCTCCTGCGGCACCAACACTCCGGGTTCTAGTCCCGGTTGGGGCGACAGATTCTGTCCCGGTTGCCCCTCTTTCAGTCCAGCTCTCTGCTGTGGCCCAGGAGTGCAGTGGAGGATGGCCCAAGTGCTTGGGCCCTGCACCCCATGGGAAACCAGGATAAGTACCTGGCTCCTGCCATCGGATAGGCGCGGTGCGCCGGCTGCAGCGGCCATTGGAGGGTGAACCAATGGTAAAGGAAGACCTTTCTCTCTGTCTCTCTCTTTCACTGTCCACTCTGTCAAAAAAATAAGTAAATAAAAAATAAATGAATGAATGAGATTACATCAAGTGTCTGGGTTCAGTCCTAGGCTCCGGCTCCCAGTTCCAGCTTCCTGCTAATGCACACTGGGGGGAGGCGGGGAGAGCAGGTGATGTTTCCTGTATTGAGTCCCTGCCACCCACATGGGAACCCAGACTGAGTTTTCAACTCCTGACCCTGGCCTTGCCCAGCCCTGGTTATTCCAGGCATTCCAGGCATTTTGGGAGTAAACCCATTGACGGGGGTGGGGGGAGGGGGGGCGCTGGTGCTGTGGCGTGGCAGCTAAAGCTGCCACCTGTGACACTGGCATCTCATATGAGCACTGGTTTGAGTCCTGGCTGCTCCATTTCCAATCCAGCTCCTTGCTAATGTGTTTGGAAAAGCAGTGGAAGATGGGCCAAGTGCTTGGGCCCCTGCCACTTACATGGGAGACTGGGAAAAAGATCCAGGCTCCTGGCTTTAGCTTGGCCCAGCCCTGGCTGTTGTGGTCATTTGAAAGTGAATCAGGGGATGGAAGATCTCTGTCTCTCTGGGGCTGGTGCTGTGGCGTAGCAGGTAAAGCTGCTGCCTGCAGTGCCGGCATCCCATACGGGCAGTGGTTCAGGTCCCGGCTGCTCCACTTCCAACCCAGCTCCCTGCTATGGCCTGGGAAAGCAGTGGAAGATGCCCCAAGTGCTTGGGCCCCTGCACCCGCGTGGGAGACCTGGAAGAAGCTCCTAGTTCCTGGCTTCAGATTGGCACAGGTCCAGCCATTGTGGCCACCAGGGGAGTGAACCAGCGGATGGAAGAACGCTCTCTCTCTCTCTCTCTCTCTACCTCTGCATCTCTGTAACTCTGCCTTTCAAATAAATTAATAAATCTTTAAAGAAAGAAAATAAAATCTTAAAAAAAATTCGATACGAGCTGTTTGTGTTTATCATTCTCCTTGATTTTGTCTTTCTTGGCCTCTGGAATCAATTAACCAAGCAATCAGTAAATAAGCAAGACGGTGGCTGGAAGAACTGAATGGCATTTGCAGGGCGTCCGGCATGGAGCCTGGCACACAGCAGGTACTTGAAAACGCTAGCACCTTTCCGAAAGCGCCTCTAAGTAAAAGCACCCCCCGCAGTATCAGCTCTGACGGGACAGAGTGGCAGGGCGGAGGTCTGCGGCACTTGTGGTTCACGCAGGCAAGGACGGACGCCTCCCACTCGTCGAGCCCAAGCTACCTGCACAGTTATAATCGGCCCTCCATTCTGATAGAGCAGAGGCTTCATCTTGGGCAGAAGGACGCCCAGCCACTTGTCCACAGCCGCGAGGTAATCTGGAAAACAAGACGGGGTTGACACATCACACACCTCAGAGCAGACACACGGACGCAGCCTGGTTATATGGGGGCTGGCAGCAGAGGCCAGGGGAAATGGGGCTCCGCACACGGTGGAAGTCTGCCAGACAGACACCTGAGCTCAGCAGCAGACAAGGACACAGGCCAGTGTCTGTCTGCCAGAGGGCACGTCTGGAGTGACTGGCGTGTCCTTCTTTCAATCACAGCACAGCTTCTCCTATTTTTAAAATTAAGTTCTACTAAATGGCATCTTCTCCATTATCAAATGATGGAGATAAAATGCTTTATAAAGTTGCCGTAAGGTTTAAATGCTAGTACACAGAAAAACACTAGTAACATACTAAGCATGCAACACATGACTGTGACAGAGTAAGAGGGAGCGACAGAGAGCAACATAAACTAGGCTTTTATGAAGCCAACTTCATCCGTGCTGTTAAAGTCGTCTTCACCAAGTCCACCAGCCCCAAGAGAAATCGAGGGCATCAGCAGACAGACACGCAGCTGTAAGTGGGACCTCCTGACGGATCCAGATTTACAAGTAGGAGCAGACGCTGTGGCACAGCAGGGCAGGCTGCCACTTTCAACACCAGCATCCATATCAGAGCACTAGTCCGAGCCCTGGCCACTCTGCTTCAAATACAGCTGCCTGCTGGTGCACCTGGGAGACCTGGATGGAGTGCCTGGCTCCTGGCTCCTGGCGCTGGCCTGGTTTAGCCCTGGGTGTTGTGGCCATTTGGAGAGTGAGCCAGTAGATAAAGGAATTCTGTGTGTGTGTGTGTGTGTGTGTGTGTGTTTCTCTGCCTTTTAAGTAAATAAATAAATCTTAAATGATACGGGGAAAAAACCCTATCATTCACAAATCATGCCATAAAAGTAAACAAAGAAATGGAAGCAACCCAGTGCCAGCTCCCAGACCACATCTGCCCTCTGTGGTCAGCAGGTCCTGCTGCAGGCCGTGTATTGGACCAGGAATGCAGCACAATACAGAGAGCCCTGGAGTCAGCTGGGCAACCACAACAGGGTGCGGTGCCCGCTCAGAGCTGCCAGCTTACCAGCAAAACCTGGTCGGGTAACTCAAGACACCCGCATTTCAATGTCGATTAAACTGTCAGACGTATCTGTGCAGAGGCAGCTCAGCCTCGGACATTTCTGATCTTTTTGGTGTAAAGTACGTAAGCTTTCAGAAATTCTCTCAGGGCGCCTGTAACAACTCACCTGGGTCAGAAGAGCGGAGAACGATGGACTCCTTCTCCAACAGCCAAGCAGGGAGACCGCCCTGGAACATAATTAATAAGTAAATGAACACATGCCATTAAATGTCTGCTTCACGAAAGGAACTCAGGGAAGATAAAAATTACTGAAGCACGGGGCTGGCATGGTGGCGCAGTAGGTTAATCCTCTGCCTGCAGTGCCGGCATCCCATACAGGCACCGGTTCTAGTCCCAGCTGCTCCACTTCCAATCCAGTTCTCTGCTATGGCCTAGGAAAGCAGTGGAAGATGGCCCAAGTCCTTGGGCTCCTGCACCCGCGTGGGAGACCTAGAAAAAGCTCCTGGCAGCCGGCACCCCAGATTCTAGTCCCGGATGGGGTGCCCGATTCTCTCCCGGCTGCTCCTCTTCCAGTCCAGCTCTCTGCTGTGGCCCAGGAAGGCAGTGGAGGATGGCCCAGGTCCATGGGTCCTGCACGCGCATGGGAGATCAGGAGGAAGCACCAGGCTCCTGGCTTTGGATTGGCGCAGCGCACCAGCCATAGCTGCCACTTGGGGGGTGAACCAACGGAAGGAAGACCTTTCTCTCTGTCTCTCTCTCTCTCTGTCCAACTCTGCCTGTCAAAGAAGCAGCAGCTCCTGGCTTGGGGTCGACTCAACTCCAGCCGCTGCAGCCATCTGGGGAGTGAACCAGCAGATGGAAGACCTCTCTCTCCGTCTCTCCCTCTCACTGTCTATAACGCTACCTCTCAGATAAATAAGTTAAATCTTTATTAAAAAAAAATTACTGAAGCAGTGGCACGCACTGTAGTGCAGCAGGTTAAGCTGTCACTTTGGGTGCCTACATCCCATACTGGAGGGCTTGGATCTAGTCCCACCTCTGCCTTTTTTTTTTTTTTTTTTAAAGATGCATGTATTTATTTGAAGGCAGAGTTCCAGAGAGGCAGAGCAGAGGAGGGTGGGGGCTTCCATCTGCTGGTTCATTCCCTAGATGGCCACAATGGCCAGAGCTGTGCCAATCCAAAGCCAGGAGCCAGGAGCTTCTTGTGGGTCTCCCACCCAGGTGCAGGGGCCCAAGGACTTGGGCCATCATCTACTGCTTTCCCAGGCCATAGCAGAGAGCTGGATAGGAAGTGGAGCAGCTGGGACTAGAACTGGCACCCACATGGGATGCCGGCACTGCAGGCGGCAGCTTTACCCACTATGCCACAGCGCCGGCCCCAAGTCCCTCCTCTGCTTCTAACCCAGATTCTGCTAATGAAGGCAATGGATGATGGTCCACGTACCTGGAACCCTGCCACCCATGTGGAACACCAGGACAGAGTTCCAGGATCCTGGCTTCAGCCTAGCACAACCCTGGTTGTGGTGAGCATTTGGAGTGAATCAGTCGATGGAACATCTCTCTCTCTCTCTCTCTTTCTCCTTCTCTTTCTGTCACTCTGCCTTTCAAATCAACCAAACAATATTTTAAAAAAAAAATTAGTAGAGCCACAATGGGAAAAAAGAAAAACTTTGGGGGAGAAAGGGTATTTGAGCTGAGCCTTCAGATTTGTAATTTTTTAAATTTATTTTTTTATTTTTGACAGGCAGAGTGGACAGTGAGAGAGAGAGACAGAGAGAAAGGTCTTCCTTTGCCGTTGGTTTACCCCCAAAGTGGCCGCTGCGGCCGGTGTGCTGCGGCCAGTGCATCGCGCTGATCCGAAGGCAGGAGCCAGGTGCTTCTCCTGGTCTCCCATACGCGTGCAGGGCCCAAGCACTTGGGCCATCCTCCACTGCCTTCCTGGGCCACAGCAGAGAGCTGGACTGGAAGAGGAGCAACCAGGACAGAATCCGGCACCCCGACCAGGACTAGAACCTAGAACCCAGTGTGCTGGCGCCACAGGCGGAGGATTAGCCTAGTGAGCCGCAGTGCTGGCCCAGATTTGTAATTTTCAGGCAAATTAGAAATTGGAGAAGACGAGAAGGAAGATCAGTCTACATTAAGGTTGTTTTGAGGACCTTTGTTATTGTTGGCTTTTTAAAAGATTTACTTATGTATTTGAAAGGCAGAGTTAGAGAGAGACAGGGAGATCTTCCATCTGCTGGTTCACTCCCCAAATGCCTGCAACAGCTAGGGCTGGGTGGAGCTGAAGCCAGGAGCCAGCAGCTTCATCTGGGTCTCCCATGTGGGTGTGGGGGCCCAGGCACTTGGGCCATCTTCTATTGTTTTCCCAGGAAGCTGGATCAGAAGTAGAGCAGCTGGGACAGGAACTGGCACGCTGACATGGGATGCCAGCATCTCAGGCAGTGGCTTAACCCACTGCACCCCAACGCTGGCCCCACAAAGTCCTTTTTATACATATGCAAAAGGTCTTCCAAACATTCATGCAGCATGTGTATTATGCAAACACTGTGCATAAGTTTCAAACATTTTCGCACCAAAATAAACTTATCTTTTAGCTGTATTTCCCGTGAACTTTTTCAGGCACCCTCATAGGTGATTCCACTTCTGTGACTACCCTGCGGGGTATCCAGGGAAGCCCCCATCGGCTGCCTTCTACAGACAGGAACTGAGCCATGTGAGTGGCCACCAAAAGAACACTCAGGCCCCGCCCCGTTCCTCTGGGCCTGGCCCCTTCTCAAAAGACACCTGCACTGGACACACTCCAACTCCAGATAGCTTGGAGCCTCATATCAAGAGTCCCAGGCCCCTGCCTGCCAGCCCGGCCCTGCTTGCACACGCCAGGCAGGCGCGCCCGCCTAGGCACACTCACCATGTCCCACTCGGCACAGATGTAGGGCCCAGGCCGCAGGATGACCAGGAGGCCCAGCTCGTGAGCCAGCCGCAGAAACTGCTCCACGTCATGATCCCCAGAAAACTGGTACTGCCCCGGCCGCAGCTCGTGGAAGTTCCAGGGCACATACCTGCCGAGACACACACAGCCCCGTCCCGGACACGCGGCAGGGCGAGGGAGGGGCTCCCCCGGGCTCACAGACACAGGACGGAAGACACAGGACTGTCAGAAAAGCGACCCAGAAGGGCCGGCCTTGGGGCCCAGCAGGCTGAGCTGCCACCGCTCCCACGTCAGAGTGCTGGTCTGAGTCCCGGCTGCTCCCCTTCTGATCCAACTTCCTGCTGATGCTCCCGGGAAAGCAGCAGAAAATGGCCCAAGTGGGAGACCTGGATGGAATTCCTGGCTTTGGCCTGGACCGGCCCTGGCTGCTGTGGGCATTTGGGGACTGAACCAGCAGACTGAAGATCTCTGTGTGTGTGTGTGTGTGTGTGTGTGTGTTTCTCTTTTTCTCTGTCATTCTGCCTTTTAAATAAATAAATACATCTTTTGATAAAAAGAGAAATAAGAGCAAAAGTATGCCTGGATTTTCTTTCTGGTGACATTGGCCAACTGCTCGAGGGGCCCACCCAAGTCTTCTATTCTCCAGGAAAAGCGTTTGTTTGACTTCACTGCTTGCTACTGAGTAAAGACTGCAAAGTCACGGGTTAATTTACAGACGTGTGGCCTGGTAGAGATGGGAATCACCAGCGTCGTTAGGAGAAAGACAGCTCCACGGGTGGCCGTTTCGTTGCCTTCTATGATGGCGTCCACTCTCGTCACAGAGACAAACGCACTGAGCCTGCCTGTCCTGGCTGACACCCACGCTTCTCGCCCTTGGAGCCCCTTTCCTTCCACTCCCCCACTTGGCCACGCCCCAGCAGGAGTGACAGCATCTCCGACTCACGGTCACCAGGCGCCTGTTTGCAGGGCTCACCGCTAGCTCTTTACAACGGTCCCAGGCATGAGTAACGGGCCTGAAGGCGCTCCGTGCAGGGCACGGGAAGCAGCTGAGACACAGGTCGCCCAGGTGAATTTCTGCACCACCTGCAGAGCCGCACCCAGGAAACTGCGACCTCCCCGCTGGCGGCCTCCCGGGGAGAGGCCTTACTCAAAGTTGTCACAGCAGCTAACTCAAGCCAACCAAACTTCAAGGGGACACGTTATGCTCGCGATCCACCAAGATTGCCCATTCCTACTTCATGCAGCCAGGACTCCAAGATGGGTGCCAGCATCCAAAGTGGCGGCTTACCCACTGCGCCACATGCCAGCCCCCTGCAAAAATAATTTTTAATAAAAGTAAGAAAACCTCCAACCCATGCACCCTTCTGACAAAAGATCTTGTCAGGAATAGCAGCAGAAGCGAAAAATTCAAGGCGTGCCATCAGCTCCGTGCAAACTGCGGCAAGGGATGCAAAAGCTCCTTGGAGGGCCCAGGCTTGTCCTTTTCCCATCATCTCAACATCCCAGGGCCCACGGGAACTCAGCGCAGAAACCATTAGCAGCCGGCACTGTGGCTCACTAGGCTAATCCTCTGCCTGCGGCGCCGGCACCCCGGGTTCTAGTCCCGGTCGGGGCGCCAGATTCTGTCCCGGTTGCCCCTCTTCCAGGCCAGCTCTCTGCTGTGGCCCGGGAGTGCAGTGGAGGATGGCCCAAGTGCTTGGGCCCTGCACTCACATGGGAGACCAGGAGGAGGCACCTGGCTCCTGGCTTCGGATCGGTGCAGTGCACCGGCTGCAGTGGCCACTTTGGGGGTGAACCAACGGCAAAAGAAGACCTTTCTCTCTGTGTCTCTTTCTCTCTAACTCTGCCTGTCACAAAAAAAAAAAAAAAAAAAAAAGAAACCATTAGCAGGTGAACTTGGCTTTGCACTGCGCGTGGCCTTAGAGCCGCAATAATGAGTGGGGTTCCCCCTGTCTATCTCAGGAATCTGCCTCCGGGTTTCCCATCTTTATCTTTGGGATGTTATCGACAGTCCCCATCAGCACCGCAGAAACCTGACCAGCCCTGGCTGAGACTGAGTTTCTGGAATCTACCCAAGGACTAGGGCTATCCGCTCGCACCCCCGCATCATGGCTGGACCCCTGACCACAGGGAGGCCCCTGGGCAAGTCTCAGTCCCACCCACCCGCTCTCAATGGCAGCCACCATATCTGTTCACATCGACTGCCCTGCACCTGCTAAGCGCTCAATCCCCGTTACGCCCAGCTCATGATTTCCTGGGGGGGGGGGGGGGGCTGGGGGTCACAGCTCCCGGCTGGGGGAGGGGCTAATTCTCCGCAGCGACAAAAGACACCTGCACTGGGCACAGCCACAGGCTCCAAGCTATCTGGAGCTGGAGCCTCATATCGAGTCCCAGGCCCCTGCCTGCCAGCCCGGCCCCGCTTGCACACACCAGGCAAGTGCAGGCTCACGACAAGCCCCTCCCCAAAGGTCACCCCGTTTCTGAGCAGCCCCCCTACCTGGGGCTCAGGCCCACTTACGTCTGGATGGCGTTCAGCCCCGCCATCTTCATCTTCAGCAGCCGGTCCTTCCAGTAGAAGCTGGGCACGCGGAAGTAGTGGATGCTCCCCGAGATGTAGCGGAAGGGCTGGCCATCCTTGAGGAAGCGGTCCCGGCTGTAGTCGATCTCGAACGTCCGCCGGGAGGCGCTCTAGAGGGCACGCAGGGACGCCGTGAGAACGCGCAGCGGACCCCCCATCCAGCCCGCGCTAACGTGGCTCGGCTTCTGGGCTGTCAAACCAGCCGCCGCCAGGCCAAGGCCTCTGCTTGCGGCGGGATCCACGCGCGACGCTCAGCTTCCGGAGGCCGGCACTGACAGCTGCCCATGGCGGCCAGGGGACAGGACGCATGCGCACGCCCGCACGCACGCTCGCACGCGGGGCTGTGAACGCATGCGCACGCACACACGCATGCACGCCAGGCTGTGGCCTGCCTGAGCCCGGATGTACCGCTGGGCCCGCCAAGAGCCACGGAGGCAATTCAGGGCGCATGCGCAGCCCCATCCCGAGCTGTCGCCCTGAGGCCCGGCGTGACCTGCGCTAGGTTTCCTCTCCTGTCACTCGCGTGGGAGACCTGGGTTGAGTGCGTGCGTGGTTCTTGACTGGACCCCGGCCCGACCCCGGCCATTGCAGGTGTTTGGGATGCAGAGCAGCAGACGGAAGCTGCTGTCTCTCTGCCCCTCCATGATGACAATCATTTCACTTTATGAAACCTTTGTCCTGCATACCTAGAGTTGCCTGCGAGGTACTGGCTGAAATGCAAGGGGTATTGCTAGGAGTCTAATAAAAACGTCAGGAAACCCTGTTCTGGGGTCACCCGGAGATGAGGCTGAAATGCAAGACCTGAAACGGGGGCTGTCAGCCCGGGCGGAGCGCTGGATGCGAAGGCAGCCCCGGGCCACCAGTGCCAACAGCACCAGGGCAGAAGAACCGTGCAGAAGACGCCCTGGGCGCCTTCAGGTGTCCAAGTCGCCGTCCGAGATGTAGTCGCAGCAGAGCCGCAGTCCAGGGCAGCTTTGGGGGTGCCCTGGAGGCGAGGTGAGAGGTCACATGCGGCTGACCTCCGGGAGTTCAGAGCAGGCAGACTTGCAGAACTTGGCTGGGTGTGGGCCAGGCTTCAGGAACGCCAACCAGAGGCAGATCGGCGGCTTAAGACCCTTTCAGGCCGGCGCTGCGGCTCACTAGGCTAATCCTCCACCTGCAGCGCCGGCACCCCGGGTTCTAGTCCCGGTCGGGGCGCTGGATTCTGTCCTGGTTGCCCCTCTTCCAGGCCAGCTCTCTGCTGTGGCCAGGGAGTGCAGTGGAGGATGGCCCAAGTGCTTGGGCCCTGCACCCCATGGGAGACCAGGAGAAGCACCTGGCTCCTGCCACCGGCTCAGCGCGGTGCGGCGGCCATTGGAGGGTAAACCAACGGCAAAGGAAGACCTTTCTGTCTGTCTCTCTCTCTCACTGTCCACTCTGCCTGTCAAAAAAATAAATAAATAAAAAAACTTTCAAAGAGGCAAGCGTCTGTCGCCTTATAAATAAGGCTCTCTCTTCACAAAAACACAAGTTTCTTACACCAGGTGCCCAGGGGGTGACTGTGAAAACATTCTCATAGCACGGCCACAACTCAGTGACCACGAAAGTCCCTCGCGTGGTTTCAGCACTGCTCCATGCTGTGGGGGGAGTTCTCCAGGTGGGTAGAAGGGGAACCAAGCAGCTTCAGGCAGAGCCGGGGAAGGCAAAGGCTGCTTGGGAGTCAGGTGTCAGGAGGAGAGGAGGGGCGCCGCTGAGGAATGAGGGGTGGACCCCGCCGTCTGACCTTTGTCCCACACCCAGCACAGCACCTGCCTTCAAACAACCTCTGAGTCCAGCCTGAATTTCTCCCTACTGTCCACTCACAGATATTACCAAGCACCTCCTGTGTGAGGAGTAATCGCAGAGGGGAACCACACAGCTGTGGCCACAACCCACAGGGCACTTCTGTCTGGCACAGAAGAGACCCAGGGTTAGCACAGCGTGGTCTAGGGGGCGAGGGTTGGAGCAGATTGCTGGGGCACAGATAAACAGTATGTGAGCTGATGTTTGGGGGTACAGGGAGGGGAGCAAGGGCAGGTTTCCTGGAGGAAGAGAGAGCCCAAACTGTGGTTCTCAACCCCAGACGCACATCAGAACCACCTGCGTAAGCTTAAAACACAACATTGGATCTCACCCCCAGATACACAGTTTCGAACTGGTCTGGGATGGAGCCCAGGCACTGGTATTTCCTACAGCCCAGATGAGGTCATGTGTAGCCGGCGCTCAGAGCTATGGACCTAGGATATGGAAAAGCCAGCCCAGGGGGAGGGAGACACAGACGGGGACTTTGGCTGTCGCTCCCCGTCTTCGTGGAGGAACGACACAGGACCCTGCGCTGTTCTTTTGTCTGCTCGGCCCTCCCCGGGTTTGCTGCTGGTTCTTCCCGGGTTGGCTACCGACCCCTCCACCTCCGTGGAAGGGCAGTTCCCCCTGCCACTTTCCCCACTTCCGCAGGGGAGCGGCACACCGCCGGCTGGCTCTCTCGGGGGCTGCTCAGATGTTCCTCAGGTGTTCCTGGTGCATGTTGTCTCTCTCCTCCTTTATAGTCCTCTTCCACCAATCCCAACTCTGCTACCCACACGCCGAGTACGCTGCTCTCCTCCAATCAGGAGCAGGTCCTGCTGTTTATTGGTTGAACTGGAGGCAGCTGTGTAGAAGCTGTTTCCTCCTCTCCCAGCGCCATATTGTGGGAGAGCAGATGCATAGAATAAGTCTTAATTCCAGTAACAGTCTAGTCCGAGTTGCTCCCCACAAACGGCGAGTGAGGACAGGCAGAGCAGGCAGGACCAAGTGGAAAGGGCCACAGATCAATACAGGAGCGATACAGATACAACATGGTGCTGATGAAGTCCGGGAGGTGGGAGCCACCAACCACGGAGAATGAAAGAGTGACAGGGGGCCGGCACTGTGGCGCAGTGGGTTAACGCCCTGGACTGAAATGCCGGCATCCCATATAGGCACTGGTTCTAGTCCTGGTTGCTCCACTTCTTATCCAGCTCTCTGCTGTGGCCTGGGAAAGAGGTAGAAGATGGCCCGAGTCCTTGGGCCCCTGCACCTCCGTGGGAGACCTGGAAGAAGCTCTTGGCTCCTGGCTTTGGATCCACGCAGCTCTGTTTGTTGCGACCATCTGGGGAGTGAACCAGTGGATGGAAGACCTCTCTCTCTGTCTCTACCTTTCTCTGTAACTCTTTCAAACAAATAAAATAAATCTTTTTTTTTTTTTTTTTTTTTGGACAGGCAGAGTGCACAGTGAGAGAGAGACAGAGAGAAAGGTCTTCCTTTTGCCGTTGGTTCACCCTCCAATGGCCGCCGCCGGCGCGCTGCAACCGGAGCACCGCACTGATCCGATGGCAGGAGCCAGGTGCTTCTCCTGGTCTCCCATGGGGTGCAGGGCCCAAGTACTTGGGCCATCCTCCACTGCACTCCCTGGCCACAGCAGAGAGCTGGCCTGGAAGAGGGGCAACCGGGACAGAATCTAAAATAAATCTTAAAAAAAAAAAAAAAAAAAAAAAAAGAGTGACAGGATGAGACAGGTTTTCTTTTTTAAAAATATTTATTTGTCAGAGAGCCCGCTCCTATGCTCTGGTTCACTCCCTCTGGAACCGCAGCTGGGCCAGGGCCAAAGCCAAGAACTCAACCAAGGTCTCCCACCTGGGGGCAGGAACCCGGATACTTGAGCTGTCACTGTGCCTCCCAGGGCCTGCATCAGCAGGAGGCCAGGACTGGGAACCAGAGCCCCGTGGCAGGATGCAGCCACATATTTTCAATGTTCACACTCTGGTCTAGGAGGGAAGCAGAGCTGTGGCCCATGGTAGCCGCGTGAAGCGGGCAGAGGGCAGGGGAGAGAGCCGCCCTCGGTGCAGGACAGCAGCTACCCTGAAGAGGCTCCCCGCGGCTCCCTGGGAGAAGTCTGTTTGAGGGAAGGGAGGGGTAGGCACTTTGCACTATGTCGTCCATGGTAGAAAGCAGAAAAGAGAGCACACGAGCGAGCCAGCACCAAACTCACTTTTCTAACAAACCCACGCTGTGATAACCGCCGTCCTCCACTCACGAGGGCAGAGTCCTCTGACTTAATCACCTCCTAGTGCCCCACCGCGCATCCTGTGGCACTGGGACTAGGTTTGTAGCCCAAGAACGTGGGGGCACATCCTCCCCACAGCACCTGTCGGGGAGGGGAGGGAGATACTGCCTGGGAAGAACACGGCGGAACTCGCTCAGGTAGCGGAGATGTTCACAGCTGGGTGAGCTTCTGGAGTAGGCAGGTGTAACCATCGGTTAGAGTACACCAAACGCATTTAAGATTTGTGCGTTTTATTGTATGTAACCTTTACCTTAACAGGAAAAACAAAAGAGCGCTAAACACCAGCCTCTAGTTAATGATATATATGCTAAAGTATTTGGGGGCAGGCACAGATATCTGCACTTAACTTTTTTTTTTTTTTTTTTTTTTTTTGACAAGCAGAGTTAGACATTGAGAAAGAGAGAGACAGAGAGAAAGGTCTTCCTTTGCCGTTGGTTCACTCTCCAATGGCCGCTGCGGCCAGCGCACTGCGCTGATCCGAAGGCAGGAGCCAGGTGTTTCTCCTGGTCTCCCGTGGGGTGCAGGGCCCAAGCACTTGGACCATCCTCCACTGCACTCCCGGGCCACAGCAGAGAGCTGGACTGGAAGAGGGGCAACTGGGACAGAATCCAGCACCCCGACCAGGACTAGAACCCAGTGTGCCGGTGCTGCAAGGTAGAGGATTAGCCTAGTGAGCCGCGGCGCTGGCCAATTCTATGAACTTTTGAAGACTATATATATATATATATATGTATATACACATGTGTATACACAGACTCACACGCATGGTGAAATATTATGTGGCTTTTGAGAGTAATGAAGTACCTACTGTTGCCATTGTCAAGAGATCTCTGAGACAAAGGTCAAAAGAGAGGGTAGAGAAGTGCTTTGCTCCTCTTCCAGGCCAGCTCTCTGCTGTGGCCCAGGAGGGCAGTGGAGGATGGCCCAAGTGCTTGGGTGCCTGCACCCGCATGGGAGACCAGGAGAAGCACCTGGCTCCTGGCTTTGGATCGGTGCAGCGCCGACCGTAGCAGCCATTTGGGAGTGAACCAATGGAAGGAAGATCTTTCTCTCTCTCTCACTATCTATAACTCTACTTGTCAAATAAATAATAATAATAAATTGTTTTAAAGGGGCTGGCACTGTGGCATAGTGGGTAAAGCCACCACCACCTGCAGTGCCGGCATCCCATATGGGCACCAGTTCATGTCCTGGCTGCTCTACTTCTGATCCAGTTCTCTGTTGTGGCCTGGGAAGGCAGTGGAAGATGGCCCAAGTCCTTGGGCCCCTGTACCCACGTGGGAGACCTGGAGGAAGCTCCTGGCTCCTGGCTTTGGATTGGCGCAGCTCCGGCCATTGCGGCTAATTGGGGAGTGAACCAGTGGATGACAGACCTCTCTCTCTCTCTGCCTCTCCTCTCTGTGTAACTCTTTCAAGTAAATAAATAAATCTTTTAAAAAAATTTGTTTTAAGGGGCCGGCACTATGGCATAGTGGGTGAAGCCACCGCCTGTGGTGCCAGCATCTCATATGGGTGCCGGTTCTAGTCCTGGCTGCTCCACTTCCAATCCAGCTCTCAGCTGTGGCCTGGGAAAACAGTAGAAGATGTTCCAAGTCCTTGGGTCCCTGCACCCACGTGGCAGACCTGGAAGAAGCTCCTGGCTTCAGATCAGCACAGCTCCAGCCATTGCGGTCAACTGGAGAATGAACCATCGGATGGAAGACCTCTCTCTCTCTCTGCCTTTCAAATAAATAAATAAATAAATAAATCTTAAAAAAAAAAAAATCCGAACTTCAGAGTAGACAGTGAGAGAGAGAAACAGAGAGAAAGGTCTTCCTTTTCCGTTGGTTCACCCTCCAATGGCCGCTGCGCTGTGGCTGGCGTACCGCGCTGATCCGATGGCAGGAGCCAGGTACTTAACCTGGTCTCCCATGCAGGTGCAGGGCCCAAGCACTTGGGCCATCCTCCACTGCACTCCCTGGCCACAGCAGAGAGCTGGCCTGGAAGAGGGGCAACTGGGACAGAATCTGGTGCCCCGACCGGGACTAGAACCCAGTGTGCCGGCGCCACAGGTGGAGGATTAGCCTAGTAAGCCGTGGCGTCGGCCACCAACATCTTTTTTCCTTTCTGCCCCAAACACTGGTGGAACTTGCTGGGCCCAGAAGTCCAGGAGCGCTGGGGAGGCCATGCCTCTGGGGGCAGCTCTCAAAGGGCGATAGAGAAGGCGCCACACGGTTGCACGCTCCCGTGTTTCGGCAGACAACTCGGGCACAGCCTGCACTTTCTGAAGGTGATGCTGCAGAGTGCTAACTGTCACACATGCCGCTGCAGGCCCCCAGGCCTTCCTTTTAGTCTTGCTTCCAGAAGAGCACAGCTAAGACAAGGTACCACACGGGCCTCGACTGCAGATGGGAGCCCGCACCTGGTCTTCTCCCATCCGCTGCTGCTCACAGCAGGTGTGGCTCCGTGGCGGGGTGGGGGAGACCTCAAATACAAATACGAAGCCCTTTCCTAAGATGCTGGACAGGAAGGAGGCCCAGGCAGAGGGGGAGGTGCAGCAGGGACTGGGCTGAGGTGGGGCAGCATGGTTAATTGTAAGCTGCTAATAAGCTGCCTCTTAGCCACAGATCAGGGAGCTCCAAAGAGAGAGACTGGTTGGCGCACTTGAGCCAGCCACCTGCTGCAGATTCTGTGAATGCCACAGGTTCTGTGTCAATAATCCTCCACCTTGTGGTGCCGGCACACTGGGTTCTAGTCCCGGTCGGGGTGCTGGATTCTGTTCCAGTTGCCCCTCTTCCAGGCCAGCTCTCTGCTGTGGCCCGGGTGTGCAGTGGAGGATGGCCCAAGTGCTTGGGCCCTGCACCCCATGGGAGACCAGGAGAAGCACCTGGCTCCTGCCTTCGGATCGGCGCGGTGCACCGGCCACAGTGCGTCGGCCGTGGCGGCCATTGGAGGGTGAACCAACGGCAAAGGAAGACCTTTCTCTCTCTCTCTCTCTCACTGTCCACTCTGCCTGTCAGAAAGAAAGAAAGAAAGGAAGGAAGGAAGGAAGGAAGGAAGGAAGGAAGGAAGGAACCAAGAGCCAGAGACCCAAGGCAAGTGGGTGGCAGGGACCCAACTACTTGAGCCAATGCCTGCCGCCTCCCAGCAGGAAGCTGGAATCTAGGGTGCAGCAGGGACCCAAACCCAGGCACCCCAACATGGGGTTCAAGCATCCCAGCCAGAGCTCCCCTGCCAGGAGAGAACATACAAATGGTGACAGAGGATCCACTCTAACGACACTCCCCAGGAGGGCTCCGAGAAGTCTCCCTTCCGTGGGAATGGCCCTGCCACCCTGCAGAAGCCAGGGAGGTTCCCGCTATAGGCAAGGGACAACGGAAGCTGCTGTGTGGTGCTGGGCAGCCTAGTGTCACGGGGATGGCGATTCCAGCACACCCAGGCTGGGAGAGCATTCCGTCAGAAGCAGGCAGACACAGCCACCACAACCAGCAAGGCTGGGGCCGTCGGCCGTGACCTGAGACAGCGGCAGTTAAACCACAGGGCAGTTAAACCAACCGGGGACACAGCTGGGCAATGCATTGCACAAGGGTGCTGCCTGGCATACATCACGAGAAGAAAATTCAAGAACTCGTGAGTGCAAGGTCGACGCCTCCACCCAGCCCCCAGCTTTGTGCCAGTTCTCTGGCTTATATCCGATGGACTGAAGAGGATCCCCTTGATGGGCCCCAAAATGCCACACCAAGAACACCCAATAAATATGCCTGCAGTCCTTCCCCCTTGCGACTTAGGGTACTGAGTCTTACCAAGACCGCTGGATGAAGTTTGAGTGGACACTGATCCAGGTGCCTGAAGTGCCACCACTCTCCCCCAGCACTCTACTCTTAGGGAGATTGGAGGTTCAAGTTCTCCTCTCACAGCGCGTCTGAGGAGCCCGAGGCCCGGCCCTGCAGTTACTGCTCTGGGTCCTGGGGTCCTGGGTACACTCAGGGATGGTTTTATCTAGCAGCTGGCTGAACCTCACCACAGCAGAGTAAATGGAAGTTCTTGAACTGGCTACACCCTACGTCCATCCGAGATCACCACAGTGCTCCTGGAATCACAGATCCAAGTGCAATGCCTTCAACATCATTCCCACTGTATCCCCGCTCAGATGGCCTGGGAGCCCCTGCAATTAACAGCTAGATTGGGGTGGGCATTTGGCCTACTGCCAAGACTCCGATTGAGACCCTTACCCCATATTAAAGCACCTGGGTTTGAGTCCTGACTCTGGCCCCTGACCCAGTTTCCTGCCAATGCGTACCCTGGGAGGCAGTGGTGATGGCTTAAGTAATTGAGTTCCTGCCCTCAACATGGGAGACGTGTTTTCAGTTCCTGGCTCCTGGCTCCTGGCTCCAGAGCCTAGACCCAGCCATTGCAGACATCTAGGGAGTGAACCAGTTGATGGGAGCCCTGTCTCTCTCAAATAAATACTCTTTTAAAAGAGATAATACATCCAATCCCTATTTATTTATTTAGACAGGCAGAGTGGACAGTGAGAGAGAGAGAGACAAAGGTCTTCCTTCTCCATTGGTTCACCCACCGCACTCCCGGGCCACAGCAGAGAGCTGGACTGGAAGAGGGGCAACCAAGACAGAACTAGTCCCTCAACCGGGACTAGAACCCAGTGTGCCGGCGCCGCAGGTGGAGGATTAGCCCAGTGAGCTGCGGCGCCGGCCCCAATCCCTATTAAACAAACAAATAGGGATGGATGAGTGTTGTGATCGCAGATTAAGCTGCCTCTTAAGACATCCACAACGCGCATCAGAGTGCCAGGATCGAGTCCCAGCTCCGCTTCCAGTCTAACTCCCCGCTAACGCACCTGGGAGGCAGCAGATGACGGCCCAAGTACTTAGCTCCCTGCCAGTGACACACAAGACCCAGATGGAGTTCCTGGCTCCTGGCTTCAGCCTGGCTTGGCTCCAGCCATTTGTTGCGGGCATTAGGGGAATGAACCAACAGACGGAAGATCTCTTTCTTTGCTGTGTATGTGTGTCTGTCACTCTACCTTTCAAATAAATAATCTTTTTATTATATATCTATATTATTATAAAAGTAATAAACAGATCACGGTGGAGAATGGTGGGCTGCTTGATCAATCACCTATTAGGTCTGACGGAGCTGCCATGGGGGTGTGGGACTGTTACCGGACAACCGACACAGCCTCTGGCACCTGGTTTGTGACTGCTGTTCTAACCTTTCACACACTATCTACAGAAGGGTCTGTTTGGATGTGGGCAGCAAAGCGGTACCCGTTCTCTCTCCCATCCCAGGGCTGTGTCCTCTGTCTGATCTGTCACAGAAACCCGGCTGTCAGGATATTCAGGGACTGTCACACTGGTCCACTAGAGCAGGAGCAAGTCTCTACAACTGAAACCCAGGAAAGCCATGCGGGGACATCATATGGACAGCTGCCTCACCTGAGACACCTGAGACGGCTTCTGATTACCCACTGCTATGGCCGAAGTGAACAGGGAAAACCCAGTTCATGGATTCAAAGCCACCCCTCCCAACTCTGACTAATCAGAGAAGATCCAGCCTCCGGAGCCAGCCTCCTCTGAGCTGCGGCACCACTGAGAAGTCAGGTGACCAAGAAAGGTCAAAGGAGGAGGAGGAGGAGGGGGAGGGAAAGAGAAGGTGGAAAACCGGGAGGAAAGGGGGAAGTGGCCTTCAGAATTTATTCCAACAGGCAAATACCCCAAAATGTGTCCCGTGAGCAAACCCCACCCCTTCTAAGTGAGCTGGTGCTGGGCTGGAATACTGAAGAGACCGTATTTCACTTCACACGTGCAGGGCTGGGGTGCGTCAGGCTCACAAGCCACGAGTTCACGGCCCACTCACAAACGGGAATCCCAAACTAAGTGAGGCCCCCACCCTCGCGGGCCCCCCTGCACACTGATCCCAACACCTGTGACCCTGGACACTCAGCAGTCCAAACAGAACACCTCGGCCACGAACACAGCAGGGACTCAACACCAGTGCCATTTTCTAAAGTTATTTATTCAGTTTGGATTACTTCAGTAGTGAATACACATTCAAAAAAAAATAACACATTATCGACATCATCAGGTAATCTCAATATTCAAGTGTCCCAACCCTGAAGATAATAATATCTGCATTGCGTGTGCACATTCCTGGACCGAAGTAACAGGAGCTCGGTGGGCTCGCAGGTACCAGGTTGCCTGACCCTGTAGAGATGCTCTGTCCTCAGAACTCTCCCAGGGACCCTGGCACGCAGCTCCTCAAGGCACCTCCACCCCCAGCACCCGCCACACTCCGTCCTCTCACCCCAGAGACCCAAATGCCTGGGGACTTCCGGACCTGAGCCATGCAGCTCCAGGTGCATGACCTAGCCCTCTCCACCTGCTACCCTCCTAAGGTTAAAGGAGGAGAAGCCGAGGGCGTGGGCGCTGTGCATGGGGTAAGCTGCCATTTGGGACATCGGAGTGCCTGGGATGGAGTCCTGCCTCTGCCTCGGATCCAGCTTCTTGCCAATGCACGTGGCGGTGATGGCTCAAGTGCTCCCATCTATGTGAGAGATCCGAGTTGGATTCTGGGCTCCTGGTCAGCCTGGCCAGCCTTGGCTGTGCAGGCATTTGGGGAGTGAACTAGAAGACAAAAGGACATTCTCTTTCTCTAAGAAATAAAAAAACAAACAAACAAAAACAAAAACAAAAACAAAAAAAAACCTGAGACGAGAGGCGAGAGGAAGGCTGGAAGGGTGCATGTGCACCATGGGCTTCTCAGAACACAGGGAGGACCCACTTCAGGTGACTGCATAACCAACTGTGACTGTGCCAAGTGAGGAGCCCATGAACCCCACAATACCCAGACAGCCCCTCTACAGGAGCCAGGACGGAGGAGAAAACCCACAGGCAAGGGTGACCATCAGTGCAGACGCAGCGGGGCCCATGGGTGACCTGTTCGGGCTCACGCGTCCCATGTGTACTAATTCTGTTTACTCACAGCGCTGCAAATGCTGGGATAAACAGGAAGACAGGGAGGCGAGAGGCAGAACAGGAGAGAAAGGAGTGCAGCTCTGGCCCAGTTCCCAAGCCGCACAGACTCAGGCATTCACAGAAGTAATTCTGCCTCCTCTCGGAGAAAAGCTAAGTGCGTGGTTTAAAAAGACTTTTCAGAGATAAAATGGCTCTCAAAAGTTCCAGCAGACCTAGTTCTCCACCCAGAAAGAATGGTTTCAAGTGAATCTGAAATACTATCTTCACTCTACTCACCCCAAGGGTAGAAGTGCAGCTTAAACTGCATTCAGGCCAACACAAGCAACACACACACACCCCACACCACACACACAACACACAGACACACACACAACACACACACACACACAGACCCAAAAGACACAAACAAAACGCTATTGTGAATCTATATTATATGCAGTAAGCTAAAGTAAATAATCAGAGCAGGTTATCAGGAACCAAAAATCTCAATGTCAGACAAACATAAAATCAAAGAGAGAAAAACACCTTGTAATCAGAGGGCATATGGGAAAACCATGCCTTCCACTCAGTTTTGCTTAAACCTGAAACTTCTCTGAAGCAGTCAGTTCTACAAAACTGATGTCCTTGACTTGCACTGGAAATCCTAGTACATACTTACACACCTATTTTCTACCCTTACTGACAAAGCATTCTACTTCCTAGCACGACACCAGCCAGCACAGCCTCACAGGAGTGCGCTAACCCAGCAGTAATCCAACAACCTGAGTGCTCAACCGGCATTTAAACTGTGCTCTTCAAAGCAAGTGCAGCAAAAGGAATCGTAAAAGAAGAGCCAATTAAAACCAGACTCACGAGGGTGACCGCTATAAAGAAGAAAGAGAATGACAAGCACTGGCATGTTTGTGGGGAGACCGGAACACTGCTGCACGGCTGGGGCACCGTGCAGTGGCACAGCTGCTGCGGGAAGCAGCATGGAAGGGCTCCGCCCGATGCCCCACTCTCCTTTCTGGGTGTGCACCCAAAGGAACTGAAAGCAGGGTCTGAGTACAGAGCCACACAGGCAGGTCCCTAACAGTAAAATTCACAGCACCAAGGGACGGAAGCAGCCAGAGCCCACTGATGACCAACAGAAGGTGGCGGGTGCCTGACAGCACAATCGAGTTATCACTGTACTCCAGCCTTCAAGAGGAAAGAAATGTAGTCACGCCCCACTGCGTGGATGAACTTTAAGGACCTGAGGGTGGGTGAAAGAAGCCAGCCACAAGTGTGGTCTGACCCCATCATACGGGGCATCTAAAGTGGTCAAACTCAGAAAGGACATGGTGCTTACCAGGGGCTGAGAGGGAAGCTGTGTAATGGGTACAGTTTCAGATTTGCAAGATGAAAATCTACTTCACAGCAATGTGGATATTCTTCACACTGCTGGAATGTACACTTAAAAACAGCAAACATGGTAAATACAGTGTTATGGGGGCCGGCGCTGTGGTGTAGTGGGTAAAGCTGCCGCGTGCAGCGCTGGCATCCCATATGGGTGCCAGTTCAAGTCCTGGCTGCTGCATTTCTGATCCAGCTCTCTGCTATGGCCTGGGAAAGCAGTGGAAGATGGCCCAACTCCTTGGGACCCTGCACCCACGTGGGAGACCCAGAAGAAGCTCCTGGTTCCTGGCTTCAGATCGGCGAAGCTCTAGCCTTTGCAGCCAACTGGGGAATGAACCAAGACCTCTCTCTCTCCCTCTCTGCCTCTCCTTCTCTGATTTTCAAATAAATAAATCTTAAAAAATACAATGTTACGTGTGGATTGCTTTTAACCACAACAAAAAAGACACAATTGAGATAATCAGGAAAATTAGTCCCAACCACACAGTAAACTGCATTTGAATCCAGTAGTTAACTGCGACAGTAACAGTACCTAACACTCAGATGGTAGAAAGACACTTTTATTGGGAGATACGGCTTCCAGCTCCAAATCTCCTAACTAGATACTAGATGATAATGCAAGAGTCACTGTTCACTTCATTGGATATGACAATGTCATCATGGTTATGGTCTTTAAGAATTCATACTGAAATATTTTGGGGGTGCAATTATGCTAAGATTTGCTTTAATCTACTCCAGCCACACACACACACACACACACAAAGTGGAGGCAGGGACAATGAGAAAGAACGGCAGAATAATCAGTTGCTGAGGCTGTGCGATAAGCACAGGACAGGAACACTATCCTTTCCATGTGGTTAATATTTTCAAAGGTCCTTAATAGAGAGTGTAAGACAAACCAAACAAAATGGAAGAAAGAGGATGGATGCAAGGATGGATGGATGGATGAATGGATGGACAGTCAAACTAGAGGACAACAGGGTGAACATCTTGAGTTTTGGTAACAATAGTATCAAACCACCCAAGTTCTTGATTTTTAAAAAGGGTTACATTGTAACCTGTGGTATGCATAAATGACTACACAGAACAGAAATGAAATTGAAAGAATGGTGGTAGCCGGCGCCGCGGCTCACTAGGCTAATCCTCCGCCTAGCGGCGCCGGCACACCGGGTTCTAGTCCCGGTTGGGGCGCCGGATTCTGTCCCGGTTGCCCCTCTTCCAGGCCAGCCCTCTGCTGTGGCCAGGGAGTGCAGTGGAGGATGGCCCAGGTGCTTGGGCCCTGTACCCCATGGGAGACCAGGAAAAGCACCTGGCTCCTGGCTCCTGCCATCGGATCAGCGCGGTGCGCCGGCCGCAGCGCGCCGGCCGCGGCGGCCATTGGAGGGTGAACCAATGGCAAAAGGAAGACCTTTCTCTCTGTCTCTCTCTCTCTCTCACTGTCCACTCTGCCTGTCAAAAAATAAAAAAAAAAAAAAAGAAAAAAAAAAAAAGAAAGAAAAGAAAAAAAAAAAAGAAAGAATGGTGGAGCTTCAAGTGCTTCTCATTGCCCCCCACAGCCATAAACAGACAAAACGAAAAAGGAAAATGGACTAAGAACACCGAACAGAAAAACAAAGGACCTCATGTCTGGAGGGTAGTAGAGAAATGTCTGCTGGGAGATGTCCTGGCAAGGCAGGAAACAAATCAGGTGCGAGCAGGTGTCAGCACTGCATCTGCGGTCCAACAGGATGGACTCATTTCCCTTCTGCTCATAGAAAGCGAGCAGGCAAGCAAGGGCTTCAGGGTGGGCGAAGGGTACACAAGACCCCAAAATGATGGCCTCGAGAGAGAGAGAGGCAAAGATGAAGTCATTACAGAGAGTGGGAAGTGAAATGGCATCAAGCAGTTTCATCTGACGAAATCCCAAACAAAAGAGAACTGAAAAGGCAGGAACAATGACCCAAAAACAGGACTGGTCATGAGCAAGAAAGTTAGAGCGCCTGGCTGAGCCAGGAAGCAGCGCTGAGCGTGGAGCAGTGCCCTGGAGAAAGGAGTCAGAGAGCCAGGTGCCAGGCTGCCCACTGAGTAAGGCCCCTCTGTCCCTCCTGGAATCACTCCACCTACAGAATGTGCCAAGAAAAAGGCTCTCCAGGCTGGCGCCCAGCTCACTAGGCTAATCCTCCACTTGCAGCTCTGGCACCCGCGTTCTAGTCCTGGTCAGGGCACCGGATTCTGTCCCGGTTGCCCCTCTTCCAGGCCAGCTCTCTGCTGTGGCCAGGGAGTGCAGTGGAGGATGGCCCAAGTGCTTGGGCCCTGCACCCCATGGGAGACCAGGAGAAGCACCTGGCTCCTGCCTTCGGATCAGTGCGGTGCGCCGGCCACGGCGGCCATTGGAGGGTGAACCAATGGCAAAGGAAGACCTTTCTGTCTCTCTCTCTCCAGAGGCCCTTCCCTGGCTCTGTAATTCTACAGGGGTGGGTGCGGTATTAGGAAGCCGCCCAAACCTGAACTCAGACATCCCCTAGCCTTCACACTGCAGGCGCCACTGTGAATGCCCTGTTATTGGGTGGCCTCCAGGATCAGGACAAGGCAAACATGAAGACACCCTCTCCTCCAGGCCTGTGACATGGACACAGGCAGAGCAAGGCACCTCCCAGCAGCTGCTGTTGACAACGCTCCGACCCAGCAGTGGGAGGCAGGCTGCCCACTCACGTTGCCCGGATGCACGGCGTCCCGGGAAAGTTCCTTCACAAGCCCCAGCACGATGTGAGAGGCTCGCACGGCACTGAGCGCTTACTGTGTGCACGGCGCCATGGGAGACTCACGCACCATGTCTTAGGAGGTGCAACCCTTACTCCCCACTTAGGGGCCATGGAAACCAGTGCTCAGGGAGGTCATGTCACTCGCTCAGTGTTGCCCAGCTCCGAGCGCGAGGCAGGCTGAGACCTGTTGTTCCCTGTTGGACAAAGCCCCTTGGCCACATCCCTGCACCTCCTAGCAAGAATCCACCGGCAAGCCTGAGCCCTAGGTCTTCTTGGTCAGGCCTTTTCTAATAGAAAGGCTTTTTGTTGTCCCAAGGTCAAGGGCTGGGACAAGGTTCAGCTCATTCCAGACAAGGGTTTTAGGGGCCAGCAGGTGGCCAGGGCCCAAGGGCAGCTCTAATGGTGCCAGGCAAGAAGAACAACCCTGCATTCCACACCTGGCCCTGGGTGGGAAGCCTGCAAGGTCCTACCCTGGGCACAGAGCCTGCCACTCCCCATGCAAGCCTCAACCTCCCACGGCTACAGTCAACCTCAGCTCCCCACAAAAACCCTGTCCTGGGGCCGGTGTGGCATAATGGGCTGAGCTGCCTGCGATGCTGGCATCCCCCGTACGGGTGCCGGTTTATGTCCTGGCTGCTCCACTCCCAATCTAGCTCCCTGATAATGGCTTGGGAAAGCAGTGGAAGATGGCCCAGGTGCTTGATCTCCTGCCACTCACGTGAGCGGCCGGGAAGAAGCTCCTGGCTTTGGACCAACACAATCCTGGCTGTTGCGGCCATCTGAGCGAACTAGTGGATAGAAGCTCTCTCTCTCCCTCCAATTGACTTTCAAGTAAAAAAATGAATCAAAAACCCAGACCCCAACCTAGGGTGGGGCAGGAGCAGCAGGGGTCTCCAGGTTCCTGATCCTTCTTCAAACACAGCAGCTGCCCTACACACTACCAGCCCCTCTCTCCAGGCCCGCCTCTGCAACCCCTGCGGGTAAGCTACAATCAGCCTCAAGCAAGTCACTCAACCGCCTGTGAGGCCTGGGCTCATCTGTAACCCATAAAGTGCCTTAATCACCAGACTTCGGGAAGACTCCTTAGTGAGAAGCAGGTGGCCTGGCTTCTGGCCCCAAACCTCCTGCACATCTCATCACACCACCAGTGCCCTTTCTCCAACAGCCGAGGGGCTTCTCAGCTTCTCTGCTCTCTTACCCCCACCCAGCAACACTGCCCCTTCCCTTGTAGACGGAAGTTTCTAGAATCCACCTGCACCCTAAAGAAAAGCACTGAGGAAGAAGCTCCACCTCCCGACCCCGCCTTGGAGGTGTCCCTTGCCAGTGCCCTGTAGGCCGGCTCCCTCCACACCACCTGGGTGTTACATGTGTTCCTGCAGGTGAGGGGGCTTTGGAAGGTTCACGAACACTGCACCTTCAATTCCATGTTTCCACCCGCTTTCTGCAGCCCTCCCGCTGGCGCCACCCATGCAGACCAAGAAGCCAACAGCCACTTAAAGAGTTAAACCAGACTGACTTGCCAGGCAGCCCCACCCACATCACTGTCCACGGGTGCATAAGCAGGGCTGGCTGGGAGGGGCTGGAGTGGGTCAAACAGGCAAACCAGTGGGAGGAAGGGCAGCGGGTGAGGGCAAGGGCCAGGACCAGGGCAGGGCCAGGGCCGGCTCAAGGAGCCCGCTGCAGGATGAACTCTGTGATCTCTGCCCGGCTCCCCAGCCTCATAGGTATCCCGTAGTGGCCCGTGCCTGGGCTGACATACACAAAGGTAGCTGGGGCCACCTGATAAAGACCAGCAAAGAAGGGGTTGAGGAGATAGGCCACCACGTTCAAGGGGAAGATCTGCCCAGCATGGGTGTGACCCGACAGAATCAGGTTAATATCTGGCCGCTCCTGGAGGGCTCTCTTGGCTGCCAGCGGCTGGTGCGCCAGCAAAATGGTGGTGTGGTCTGGGCTGCAGCCCCCCAGGGCCTTGTCCAGGTCCATGCCGTGGCCCGCATAGTGCAGGATGTCTGCTTCGATATCGTCCACGCCGGCCAGGCAGATCCAGTCCCCGCCCTCCTCTCCCTCCCCGGCAGCTGAGATCCTCACGTACTCGTTGTGGAGGGGCCGCACGTGCAGGGATTCCAGCAGAGCAAACCAGTTGTTGACATCCAGAGTGTAGTAATCGTGATTGCCCGTGACGAAATAAGTGCCGAGGCGAGAGCGCAGCTGGCCCAGGGGAGCCACGGCCGGCCGCAGCACCGCGGCCTCCGAGTCGGACAGGTCGCCCACGATCACCGTGAGGTCGGGTTGCAGCACGTTCACCATCCTCACAAACATCTCCATCTTGGTCCTGCCCACCGTGGGGCCCAGGTGGATGTCCGAGAGGAGCACAACCCTGAGGTGGTTCATGGAGGGCGGCAGCTGCCGGATGGGCAACTCCACAGTTTTCACGGCCGGCGGCTGGGCGGCGTTCAGCAGGCCGGCCACACTGAGCACAGCGGTCACGATCACGGCCAGGATGGGCCTGAGGGCCAGCTTCCTTGTCTTGTCCAGGCTGCCGGCCACCCGGCCGCGGCGCCAGGCCAGGAGCTGGTAGGCCTGCTCCATGGTGCTGAGGACGCAGAGGAAGCACAGCATGAAGACGTAAGCGCCCAGGCAGGTGTAGGCGGCCAAGGAGAAAAAGTGGGGCTCCTCGGCCACTAAGAATAACATGGTGAAGAAACTCGAATGAGCCAGTGCCAGAAACGCCAATACCGTCAGCTTCCAAAGCTGGAAACAAGCGGACCCTGCGCCCGGGGAGGGGCAGAGACTGCTCACTATGCTACGCCAGATGTACAGGGAACCAATGAGCATGAGGGAGTTGACAAAGAGGACGAGCTGCAGGCGGAAGAGCCACCGCCAGGCCCTGAGCTCAAGGCTGTCTGCCAGATAGGAACGGGAGACGATCATGGATATGAAGACAGTGGCCGCGGCCAGGGCCACCTTGGCACCCAGCGACAGCTGCCTGAAGATCACCATTTTCTTTGCTCCCAGAGGGTCCCCCGCCACTTCTGTGCAGGTGGCCTTAGAATGGACAGTGGCCAAGGAGAGGCTTCCAGGTCAACTCCGCCTGCAACCAGGAACCCGGCGTCAGCTTTGTGGGATGTTAGAGAGTCCTTGTCCCCCTACAAACCCCGAAGGCCACCTACCTACACCTGCCCCACCCGCCCCCAGCCACTCAAGTACCAGTCAGTAGCTAAACAGTGTTGGTAAAATACAAATCTACAGGGTTGTGACATGATGGGCAGCTTTCAGTTTTTTCTGTAAAGTTTCTCCATGAGAATCATGAACTTCTTTTATGAGAAAAAATAATGTAAATTAGCGGTTCTCAAAGCAGGTGTAGGGAGGCCCATGCGGAGGGCCATTTACGTAAGCCTGTCTTCGTGGTCATCCTGTGCCGTTACTGCCTCTTCATCCTCACTCTCTCATGAACGTACAGTGGAATTTTCCAAAGGCCACATGACATGTGATACAACAGCCTGGACGCGAAAGTCCATCTGAAAATCCATCCCTCTCCCACTGAGACAGACGCGAAAGAGGTTTGCAAAAATAGAAAACAACGTGCAACACTTCACCCTGAAATTCTGGCATAAATATTGGTATTTTAAATAAAAACATATTACTCACATGTACATGTATTAGTCCTTAAATAAACCAATCATTAAAGTTTGTTCTTAATTTCTAGTAACAGAGAACCGCTGTGCTAAATAAATGGAAAGCAAAGGCACAGGGAGAAGCTGGCATCCGTCTTCAGCACCAGGCCTGGGAGGACACCGAGACACCTGGCCCCGGAATTCCTGGGGTGAGGCCAGCCTCCCTGCGTGGGCCTCAGGTGTGGCAGCCACAGGGCGGCCCCTCTCCACAGGCACCAGGGTGACCACCACCCGGAGGGCGGCCCTGCCCACCTGCTCCTTAGCCTCCAAGCCCCACCCCCATCCCATCCCATCCCTAGAGACTGGCCCAGCGCTCCCTCGCCCTGCCGCTGTTCCCCTCAACTATCCCCAATCCCACCAGGTGGCACTGACTCCAGGCTCCTCCAGGGCTCCCGGACAAGAAGCAGCGAATACTCCAATTTCAGTGAAATCGCTCTTAGCAGCCGTGCTCCAAATACTCGACCACTTCCAACTCTGGTTCTGGGTAAGCCTTCGACTTTTCCTCTGCCCTAGGCGCGTTCCGTTGGATCAAACGGTGTCAGCGGGCTCCCCTAAACTCCGGGGCACCGGGGCGCAGCGGCCCGGCTCCACGGTCCCCCTAACCCTTCCCAAGCGCGCCTCGGACCTGCGCTTCGCTGCGCCGCCAGCCCCAGCTTCCGCCAACGCCGGCGCCCACCTGCGGCCCGCCTCTCCCACCTCCACCTGACCCGCCCTCCCCGAAGGAAAAGGATCCCGCGGACGCGAGGGGAAGCCGGGGAGCTGCGCGCTCCCGCGCGCGATGCGGGACTTCGCCCCAAGGAAACAACGCAACGTTCCCGCTGCTGGGCCGCCCCGATCTCGTTTTTTTTTTTCTCCTTCCGGGACTCTGTGCAAAGAGCGAAGCGGGCAGGGCAGGGCACCCCCCCACCCCCGGGGGAAGCCGCGCGACTGGAAATCCACCCGCTCCAGGGGCTTCAGGCGCGCCTCGCTCCTCCCCTCGCAGACGGCCCCAGGGGCGGCGGAAGCCCACCGCGCCCCCGACCCAGCGCGCGGGAAAGACGCGCGCCGCCCCGAGCAGCATGGCCTGCGCTCCGCAGCCCGCCCGCAGTTCTCCGGCGGCCACGGCCCCGGCCCCGGCCCCAGCCCAGCCCCACGGGGGCCTGTTTGGCCCCCAGCCCCCAGCAGACCGGCCCCCGCGCACTTACCCCCAAGCTGCGCGGAGAGCCTGGCAGCAGCGGCGCCAGCAGCAGGCAGAGGATGCGAGCCGCGACCCCTGGCATGACCTCCCTCCGGCCTCCCTGCTCGGCAGTCGGCGCTCGGGCCAGCGGCGCCGCGTCCCCCGGCCTGAGGACCCGCCCGCTCGCCGGCGCTGGCTCCGCCCCGGCCACGCCACGCCCCGGCCACCGGGGGCCGCGTGACTCGGCCCTGGGGTTACCGGGCGCCCGTGGGCGAGCTCCGTCCGAGGGGCGCCCAGAGGCCTCGCTCGCCGCCGGGGCTAGACACGGACGAAGGGCTCCTTGGTCTCAGAGCCGCGGGGGTCGTGGGCAGCAGCTAACTCAAGGGCACGGGGTGGGGCCTCGGCTGTCCAAGGTAGGGCTGGGAGCGCGGTGCCCGACCCGGCCAGGCGGCTTCGCCTGCAAGTGCATGGACACGCACACTCAGGACCCCTTCCCCGAGAAACGCCGGGGCTGAGGTCCGGGTATCCGGGTCTTCAACGCCCCGTGCTGAAGGGGCAGCGCTACTGCATTCGGTTATTACTGATGCGTTCACAGATGTGACTCAGCTGGGGCAGAGGCGCCCCAGGCCAGCCCCAGGGTCTGCAGAATGCGTGTGCTGAGTGACACGTTTGGGACAATGAGAGCTCTCATTGTTTGCCGGGAGCCACCAGAGCTGAGTGTGAAGTTGACAGTTTTTTCCTGCCTGGTGCCCTGAAATCTCCGACAACCGCACCTTCCTCTCACTGCGTGTTTCGGCTTTAATAGAAACTTGGTGTCAGAGGAAGGAACTATCAAGGAGATCGCTTTTAAATATATCTATTTGAAACTTTTCTAGCTTTATTGAGTTGAAATTCACATAGCAAAAAATGTATTCATTTTAAGTGTCTTTGGTTATTTTTATTTTATTTAAAAGACAGCCACGACCGGCGCCGCGGCTCAATAGGCTAATCCTCCGCCTTGCGGCGCTGGCACACTGGGTTCTAGTCCCGGTCGGGGCGCCGGATTCTGTCCCGGTTGCCCCTCTTCCTGTCCAGCTCTCTGCTGTGGCCAGGGAGTGCAGTGGAGGGCTCTGCACCCCATGGGAGACCAGGAGAAGCACCTGGCTCCTGGCTTTGGATCAGCACGGTATACCGGCCGCAGTGCGCTGGCCGTGGCGGCCATTGGAGGGTGAACCAACGGCAAAGGAAGACCTTTCTCTCTGTCTCTCTCTCTCTCACTGTCCACTCTGCCTGTCCAAAAAAAAAAAAAAAAAAAAAAAAAAAAAAAAAAGACAGCCACAGAGACAGCGCTTCCATCTGCTTGTTCACCCCCCAAGCCCAGAACTCAATGCAGGTCCCCATGGAGGGACCCCAGTACTTGAGCCACCACCTGCCACCTCCCAGTGTACACAGTAGCAGGAAGCTGGAAGTTCAAGTGGAGCTAGGACTTGAACCCAGGCACTCCAGAATGGAAGGCAGGCCTCTTAACCACCGTACCAGACGGCTGCTGCAGCATCCTGCTTTGACAACTAAACACGCGTAGTTACATTATGCTGTCGTGTGGTGGGCATTGTGCTGCACTCACATCCTACATCCGGGGCCCCCTGCCATCTACGTGGGAGGAGTTTCAGGCTGCTGGTTTTGACCTGTCTCGGTCTTAGTTGTTGTGGGCATTTGGAAAGTGAACCAATAGATGGAAGTTCTCTCTCTCTCTGCCTTTCAAGAAGATTAAAATAAATATATATTTTTTTTAAATTGGAGCAGTGTTGTGCATAGCTTAAGCCACTGCTTGGGACTACCCCCATCTCATACCAGCGTGCCTGGGATCAAGTCCCAGCTCTCATTCATATCCAGCTTCCTGCAGATGCATCCTGGGAAGCAGCAGGTGATGGCTCAATGCTTGGGTCCCTGCCAAGCATGTGGGAGACCTGGATGGGGTTCCTGGCTCCTGACTTTGGCCTGGTCCAGCCCTGAGTACTGTAGGCATTTGGGGAATGAGCCAACATATGGAAGATATCCCTCTCTGCTTTTTCAAATAAATAAAAATAAATAAGCTTTTAAAAAATATTTGCAGGGGCCAGTGCTGTGGCACAGGAGGTTAACACCCTGGCCTGAAACGCCGGCATCCTATATGGGTGTTGGTTTGAGACCCGGATGTTCCACTTCCAATCCAGCTCTCTGCTATGGCCTGGGAAAGCAGTAGAAGATGGCCCAAGTCCTTGGGCCCCTGCACCCGTGTGGGAGACCAGAAGGAAGCTCCTGGCTCCTGGCTTCAGATCAGTGCAGCTCCAGCAGTTGCGGCCAATTGGGGAGTGAACCATCGGATGGAAGACCTCTCTCTCTCTCTCTCTCTCTCTCTCTCTCCCTCTGCCTCTCCCTCTCCCTCTCTTCTCTCTGTGTAACTCTGGCTTGCAAATAAATGGATAAATCTTTTAAAAATAAGTAAAATAAATAAGAAATAACTGCATTTGAGGGAATTGTCAGGACTCATATCATATCATATCATATCATAACGGCCGTTGTGCCAAAGGCTTCACCACAGTTGGAGTAGCATGCTGTTACGTGCATCACAGATGAGAAGACAGTCACAGACGACTTACATGGCTTGCCCACATAGCCCTGGAGCTAGGAAGTGGTGTGCTTCTAAAGTCTCGTGGTCTGACTTGAGAGCCGAGTTACTTCCCCAAGGCCATACTTCTGTGTTGTACCATTAGTTCCTGTTCCAGTGCATGTGTGCAGTGTACAGGATGCAAAGTCCCTGCCACAGGCTGTGGGCCACGTGAAATAGCCACGAGAATGCTGTCACCCGGGAGAGACACATCGTCAGGGACAAAGATGGCCACACACACACAACTAAACGAGGCACATGCTCTGACATAGATCAGTACTACGCAAAGTGTGGCCTGCGGACCAGTGCCACTGAGATAAGTACAAAACGACAGGTCAGACCCTTATCAATCTGAGAGGCTTGCATTGTGGTGAAGTGGGTAAAGCTGCAGCCTGCGATACCAGCATCCCATATGGGTGCCAGTTCATGTCCCAGCTGCTTCATTTCCAATCCAGCTCCCTGCTAATGGCCTGGAAAGCAGTGGAGGATGGTCCAAATACCTGGGCCCCTGCCACCCACATGGGAAACCCAGAATAAGTTTCTGGTCCTGGTTCTGGCCCAGCCCGGCCCAGACTTGGCTATTGTGGTCATCTGGGGAGTAAACCAGCAGATGGAAGATCTCTGTCTCTCTCTGTCTCTCTCTCTGTCTCTCCCCCCCGCCCCCCCGTATATAACTCCAGCTTACAAAATATCTAAACATGACTGTGTTTGTGAACTGTGTATGTCTCTTTATTTTTGTTTTCCTGGTATTTTGTCTTCATTCTGTTTTTACAGACAGATCAGTGCTGGATAGATGGGAAGCAGCATGGATAAGAAAAGAAACAGGGGCTGGCACTGTGGCATGGCCATGCCAGCATCCCATGTGGGCGCCGATTTGAGTCCCGGCTGCTCCACTTCCAATCCAGCTCCCTGCTAATGCGCCTCATAGCCTCACAACCCAAGGCAGGCACCCTAAGGGGAAGCTCCTCTGCCCAGAGCCAGCTGCCCCCCTCCCCGTCTGCTAGCACTGAGTAGTGAACCCTGGGGAGGAATTTCACATAATTCACACTCACCTAATTGTCTTTGGAGAAGGGGGAGGGGGGCAAGGAAAAACAGCAGGAAAACTAGACCCCACTCCCTTATAAGCCGCAGTCTAAACACAGCCGGTGCGCCCCGTTCTCAGCTCTCCCCTGAGCCGCCCGCCTGGCCTGCCAGGTGCCTTCTCTCCATTTAACCACGTCACCTTGCTTTCCCCAGTCTGAGTGCCTGGGCGCTCACTCTTAGATTCTGTTCCATCCATTAGGATGGACGCCCCACCCCGGTAAACCTTGCTACCTTGCTTACCACTGCTCTGTCTCACGTCTGAATTCTTCCTTGCACAAAGATAAGAACCTGTCCCACCCATCTCCGCTAACAGCTATGTTCTTTGGAAATAGACCTGGAAACCCATGGCAGAGCTGAATGTCTGCACATCGCTCCCAAGTGGCCATAGTAACAATGCGCTTACACCTGTAATAATACACACAGACATTACAGGGATAGGATGAGAACAAATGATAAAGCAAAATGTTACTTTCTTAGATCAAAATAAAAAGGTATTCAGTAAACTAAAAGAAGCAAGGTCTCTGAACTACAAACATGGACAATTTTGCATGCAGTAGTTCTTTATCCTTCTTACATGATTTGAGGCTATCTTGAAGCACATGTCCTGGGGTGAAGTTGTATAACCTAGTGGCAGCGGTGGTTATAGGACAATAAAAAGATAACGTTGTGAAATAATAAGCCATCCCCCCCCCTCCACGCCCTGATAGCTGTGTGTCGGGAACTGAGCCAGGCCGCAGGGCAGCCCCAGACTTTAGGCTGTCTTTGTCCCCATGTTTGCCCTTTCAGGAGCTGGAGATAGATCTGTGAATGCTAAATAAGCTTTGCCCTCAGGGAGGAAAAGAGAGGACTTTGTAGCAAGCACGCCTGCAGCTCAAGAGGACTTTGTAGCAAGCATTCCTGCTTCGCTTTCCTCCGGGACAAGCACCCTCTTCCACCCACTCTCAGCCACATCTTTGCAGGGTTTTTGATATCTTCTTTTTCCCTTTCAAGCTGATCTATCCCGAGGCCTGTGGCACCCTCGAGTGAGCCCTCCGATTCTGTGTTTGCAGCCACACCTGGGACTGTGGAGCCATCTTAGAATGATCGTAGAAATTTTCCACACAACTAGCTGTGGCCTGAAGACCGACTTGATTTGACGCTCATTGTGTGAGCACCACATCTTAAACTTTCTTTAATGACAGCAATCGTCAACATCTACTCCTAAGAGTTTATGTCGGCCGGCGCTGTGGCTCACTAGGCTAATCCTCCGCCTTGTGGCGCCGGCACCCCGGGTTCTAGTCCCGGTCGGGGCACCGGTTTCTGTCCCGGTTGCCCCTCTTCCAGGCCAGCTCTCTGCTGTGGCCCGGGAGTGCAGTGGAGGATGGCCCAAGTGCTTGGGCCCTGCACCCCATGGGAGACCAGGAGAAGCACCTGGCTCCTGGCTTCGGATCAGCGCGGTGCACCGGCCGCAGCACGCTGGCCGCGGCGGCCATTGGAGGGTGAACCAACCACAAAGGAAAACCTTTCTCTCTGTCTCTCTCTCTCACTGTCCACTCTGCCTGTCAAAAAAAAAAAAAAAAAAAAAAAAAAAAAAAGAGTTTATGTCATCTGGATTTCCTGTTTTTTTGTCTGGCCACATCAGGCTCAAAGTCCCATGCAGTGACAGCAGACCAGAGATGGGCACTAAATGCTGTTTAGGCAGAATAAATCTCTCCCAGTAGGCAAAACTCTCTATCTGGTCTACTTCACTTTTGACCCGACCTGCTGCAGGGCCTGAGATATATTTAGTTTGCAATTTCTGAGTCACAGTCTGTCTGGTGGTTTGATTAATTCAGATCATGCTGCAGTGACTGTATCCGCTACCTCACATGACACTCCAATTCTTAGCTGCCACTCAGGGGACAGGACAGACACCCGTCTCCTGAGCCCTAGGCTGTCTGCCCCACCCAGCTGCTGCTGTAGCACACCTGAACAACTATCTGGGGCCTCTGGACTCTCAGCAATGGAGCACCATGCTTCCAAGTGGCTGCCCATGGTGCATGGTGCAGCCCAGAGGGGCAGCCAGTTAACTGTCTAATGCAGTGGGAGACCAGAGGCTGCAAGAGCCAGTAATAAATCTCTTCTTCCTTCTGATGAACTACTTTAACACATGAGTTCTCTGCACGGCCTGTCCAGAGGCACTCCAGGTGGCCTAGCAGGTGCACCTGCCAAGAAATGGGCTCTGCGTCCTTCAGGCTGGCAGGACACCCCAGCCTGCACAGCAACGCTACTTGCAGCCCTCCTCACCCCTCCCCACCACTCTTCTCACTGTCACTGTCACGGATGGTACCTCCCCAATTAAGGATTCACATTTAATTCTTGTTGCAAGGTCTGTTTTCTAGGGAGACCAGGGTGAGATAATTATTTGCTCCGCGTGATGAAACTGCCCTGCTGCCACCAGCTCCCGCCTGCACTTCTCGAGTTTTCTCTAACCCGGGGTTTCAGGGATGCCCTCTGAGATTTTGTTTTAAAAAATACAGATTCATAACTCAATCCCCAATCCAAGCCTTTTCTGTACTGAAGTAATCACTGATTGCATTTAGCTAAAGTTCTTTCCTTCCAGAAATTTCCATAGTACTCTACCTACATCTAACTTACGACATTTATCTTTCTCTGTGTTATGCTACTGTATGTTCTGTGCTTGAATTCAGACCCTAATCCTTTTTTTCTTTAAATTTTTTTTATTAGAGGGAGGGGAGAGAAGACAGAGAAAAACAGAGAGAGCTGCCATCTGTTGGATTACTCCCTAAATGCTTGCATCAGCAGAGGCTGGGCCAGACTGAAGCTGGGAGCCTGGAACCCAATCCAAGTCTCCCATGTAGGCGACAGGAACCCAGGCACTTGGCCCACCACTGCTGCCTCCCACGCTATGCATTAGCAGGAAACTGGAGTCAGGAACTGGAGCCGAGACTCGAACCCAGGTACTCTGACGTGGGACCTGGGCATCTTAACTGTTAGGCCAAGGGCCTGCCCCCAGACCCTCACCTTTCTTATGGAGCTCACACTGTAGTCTCCCATTCTGCTGCCTGCCCCCAGCACTAACCCCCTCTTCCCACGTGCTGCTCCCTCTGCCTGCCTGCAATCCTCCTCCTTTCGTTTTCGCCCTCGCCAACTTCTAGTCCAGCTTTCTAGAGCTGTGGGAGGCATTCCAGCATGGCCTCTCCAAGAGGCCCTCCCAGACTCACCCCGGGACAGGGGGCTCAGCCCTCCACAGGGCCCACTTAGGGCTCCATCTCTGTCTCTGTTCCAATCCCAGCCATAGGTACTGGAAGGTTTGCATATCGGTCTTCCTCATGCTTGGTTCTCCTTGAGGTAAGAGTTGATATAATTTCTTGACACACAACAGGAGTTCACAACCAATAAAACAACAAGTAGATAACTTATCTCCTTAACTCAAATGGAAGAGCTTGGGGTCAGGATTTATAAAGGGTTTTCCCCAAATTTGCAGAAAATACATATTAGCTTTTTTAAAAAAATTTATTTTATTTATTTATTTGAAAGGCAGAGTGAGAGAAAGAGAGAGAGAGAAACAAACAGATCTTCAGTCTGCTGGTTCACTCTCTAAATGGCTACAACAGCCAGGTATAGGCCAAGCCAAAGCCAGGTCTCCAACACTGTTGCAAGGGGCCCAAGTACTTGGCCACTCTCCGCTGCCTTCCCAGGTGCATTAGCAGGGAGCTGGGTCAGAAGCAGAGCAGCCAGGACGGAAACCAATGCTCTGATATTGGCTGCCACTATTGCAAGCAGCAGCTTAACCCGCTAAGCCACAAGGCTGAAGCCAGAAACCCAGGAATCAATCCAGGTCTCCCAGATGGGTGGCAGGGAACCAACCACCCGAGCCATCACCTCCTGCCTCCCAGGGTATGCATGAGCAGGAAGCTGAAATCAGGGCTGAGCTATGACTCAAGCCCTGGACTCTGGTGTGGGATGTGGGTGTCCCACACAACTTCTTAGCTATTGCACCAAATGCCCACCTCTGATTGATTTTCTGCATACCAGAACCAAGTGCAGAATCTGCTATAAACTAGATGCTGCGCATTGTTTTGACAGAACGAGTAAATTCATGGTATGGAAGAGAATTTGTCATTAAAGTCACTGGCGAGGGCAGAATGCTGCCTCTGAGCAGGGAGACACCCTCTGGCACGGATCTAAGGAGACGGAACAGCTCCGTTTGCAATGGGAAGTTGCCCAGACACGGTCTGATTTCACTTCCTTTTACAAATTCTATTGAATTATAATAGAAAGTGGCTATTCCCTTTGTAAGGCCGCCACAAAACACACCAAACACTGGAGTTAAGGGAAAGGTTTACTGTTGGGTGGGGAAAGTCCGATGGGCCAGGGGGAGAGGGTGAGAGAGTAAGAGAGAGGGGGCCGGCGCCGTGGCTCAATAGGCTGATCCTCCGCCTGCGGCGCCGGCACCCAGGGTTCTAGTCCTGGTTGGGGTGCCGGATTCTGTCCTGGTTGACCCTCTTCCAGTCCAGCTCTCTGCTGTGGCCCGGGAGTGCAGTGGAGGATGGCCCAAGTGCTTGGGCCCTGCACCCGCACGGGAGACCAGGAGAAGCACCTGGCTCCTGGCTTCGGATCAGCGTGGTGCACCGACTGCAGTGCACTGGCTGCAGCAGCCATTGGGGGCTGAACCAACGGAAAAGGAAGACCTTTCTCTCTGTCTCTCTCTCACTGTCCACTCTGCCTGTCAAAAAATAAGTAAATAAATAAAAAGAGAGAGAGGGATTAGGAGAAATCAAGCAGTATGCTGGAAGCAGGTCCTGGTATACCTTGGGGGGGGGGGGAGTAAGAGCAATGAATCCCATTAGGGTGGAGGTGGAGCTGACACCTGTGGTTGAGCCCTGGGGTTAGGACCAAAGCTTACTATGCAAAGTGCAGAGCCTAAGATGGCATCCGGGGTATAGATGGCGCCACAGGTAAGACGGCACCATTTTACTAACAGCCTTCACCTACACCTGCCCACGGACAAGACTGCCCCTACAGGCAGTGACACAGAACCTTTGCTGGCTCACACTGTATACCGCAACCCTCACACCATATACCGCAACCTTCCTCGCTCTCTTGTACTCTGTGTGTCTTCCTGCAGAGCCAACTTCTGTGGGGCTGGTGCATTGGCTTGTGATAGGCAGAGGGAGCCCAGGAGCCAAGCAGCTCCCAGAGACTCCCTAAATCCCACCATCAGCATGGAATGGCCTAGGAGTGGCAGAGAACTGCTGGAGCCGGAGGGGCTTGGCCACGACTAATGAGGACTCGGCGGTGACCATCCAGGACCAAAGAATGCTTCCTCAGAGGCCAGAGTGCACCTATGACTGTCTGTCCCTTCAGTGCCACCAGGCTGACTCGAGCTGACTTCCAGAATGAGAGAAGGGACCAGATGAGAAGAAAAAAAGAGGTTAGCTGTGAGCTAGTGCTATACAGCAAGCCACTCCCAAACTAGAGGCACTTATTCAGCTCATGGCTCTATGGGTCAGCTGAGTGGGTCTCCTGGCTTTGGGCTCCTACTTCCCACGCACCTGCATTCAGCGGGTGAATCTGCTGGTGCTGAGTGACACGGAGTGGCCCCTCTTGTGCATTTGACGGGGATGATGGAAACTCCACGGGGGCACAGGCTAACCTATGCTTAATCACACAAAGAGAGGGCTCCCTGTGGTACAAGAGAGGGCCAGTGTCACTGCACATATGGGACCGTCTCTACTGGCTCACTGGCCAAAGCAGAGCACGTAGCCAAACTTGTACGAAAAGGCTGCAGCAACGGACTCTTTGAGGGGAGAGTTATAAAGTCAATTGCAAAGAGGCATGGGTGTGGAGAAGGCAGGAATGTGAAGCATTCTTGCAATTAACCACAACCAAAGGTTCTGCTCGTTCCCCACTTTGTTTGGGCATTCCAGAGGGTAGCTAACAAATGATGAGTTATCTAAGTAGTTGTCTTATCTCCCTTTCTAAGTTTGCACTGCTTCATTTGTTCATCTTTATTTGCCATAACTGACTACAAATAATGTTTTCCGCACAGAGGGGATTGATTTGCAAGCTTTTGAGTGATGATTCCCAGGGGAATTCCTCCGTGAGAAAAGAGGCACTTGACAGCCCAAGAGGGATGACTTTATTTTGCATGGCCTCTATGAAGTGTTGGGAACACAGCGGTAGGTAAAACACTCATAGTCCCTGTTTTATGAAGCCTGGAGCCTAGTGCAGAGAAATCAATCAAATAATCACAAAAGCCAATCCAAAACTGCAGCTGTGACGAGTGTTCCAGTAGACGCGCATGGGGCTGTGAGGTGGTGGCGGTCAACGTTGTCTCTTTTTAGAGCAGCTTTCCTGAGCTACGCTTGACACACAAGAAGACGCACATGTTTAAGGTACACAGTTCTGACCTGAAAACATCACTGAGCTTCTGACTTGATTCCGTTTGGGAGGACAGAGAAAGAGAAGCATCCCCAAGCAAATGACAGCCGAAGTGGAATCCAAACCGCCTTTGCTGGGAGTTGGCAGAGGCAGAAACTGTGGCCAGAGCTTAGTATCTTGTTCAACTGAGGGCTTGCCTGAACTGATTCCAAACTGTGTCTCTGCTAACGGCATTGAATTCCCCCCCCTCCCTGCGTCTGTGTTGGAATGACCACGTTGGCCTCGTCCACGTCCTCCGCACACCCAGGATCTCCAGCTGCAAGCAGGATGGTCATGGTGGATTCCCAGGGGGCGGCTCTCCAAGGCACCTCGCACACTTTCCTGGCCTCCTCCCAGCTGGGCTCTGACCGCTGGCTCCACCCCCTCCCGCCCCTTCCACCCCACCCTCCTCAGTCTTCCCTGAGTCCATCCCATCCACCTGTTTTTTCTTCAAATCACTACAGCAATGTTTCCTTCTCCTGAACGCTGTTTTCCAAACAACAGAGTACAAATGTAAAATATACAAATGCAAGCTGTTTGGGAAAGCTGTGTATGGCAGAAGACACAATGATATGACAAAGGTCCTCACGCTCATTCCCGGTCAACCTGTCTGACCCTCTCCAGTGCTCTGCTGCACTTCCTCTCACCTACAGGAAGCCATTCTCCAAAACTTATTATTATTATTATTATTTTTTACAGGCAGAGTGGACAGTGAGAGAGAGAGACAGAGAGAAAGGTCTTCCTTTGCCATTGGTTCACCCTCCAATGGCCGCCGTGGCCGGCACATCATGCTGATTCGATGGCAGGAGCCAGGTGCTTTTCCTGGTCTCCCATGGGGTGCAGGGCCCAAGCACCTGGGCCATCCTCCACTGCACTCCCTGGCCACAGCAGAGAGCTGGCCTGGAAGAGGGGCAACCGGGACTAGAACCGGCACCCCGACTGGGACTAGAACCCGGTGTGCCGGCGCTGCAAGGCGGAGGATTAGCCTAGTGAGCCACGGCGCCGGCTCAAAACTTCTATTTGTTCCTTTTTCACTATTGTTTTACTCTATGTGTTCATATGAAGTGAGAGTGTATTATCTGCATTCTTAAGTAGTAAAGAGTGTAATTTTACAAATATCTTAAAAAATTATTTGAGAGACAGAGAGGGAGAAAGAGTGGGGAAGACAGAGACAGGGAGCTCCTGGCTTGCTCCCCAAATGGCAGCAATCTGGTCTCCCACGCAGGTGGCAGGAGGAGCCCGACTACTTCAGCCGTCACCTTCTGCCTCCCAGTGTCCACATCAGCAAGAAGCTGGAGGGGCCGGCCCTGTGGCATAATGGGTAAGGTCGCTGCCTGCAGTGCCAGCGCCCCATATGGGTGCCGGTTCAAGTCCTGGATGCTCCACTTCCCATCCAGCTCTCTGCTATGGCCTGGGAAAGCAGTGGAAGATGGCCCAAGTCCTTGGGCCCCTGCACCCACGTGGGAGACCTGGAGGAAGCTCCTGGCTCCTGGCTTCAGATTGGCACAGCTTTGGCTGTTGCGCCCAACTGGGAAGTGAACCAATGGATAGAAGACGTCTCTCTCTCTCTGCCTCTCCTTCTCTCTGTGTAACCCTGACTTTCAAATAAATAAATAAATAAATAAACCTTTTTTTTAAAAACTGGAATCAGGAGCAGAGCAAGAACTTGAACCCCGGCAAATTCTGATGCAGCTAAGTGTGTTTTAACCTGTAGTTTACAGGTTAACTATTACACTAAACACCTGCCCCACTTTTGTGTAAACTTTTAGACTAATGGAATCATTTTCATTTTTTTCTTAAGATTTACTGTGTTATGTGTAGCTGTAATTCTTTTATTTTTTTCCTGCTGTGTAATATTCTTCTGTGTGCACATACTCTTATTAAAAGTATATACACCCGGCCGGCGCTGTGGCTCACTAGGCTAGTCCTCCGCCTGCGGCGCTGGCACACCGGGTTCTAGTCCCGGTCGGGGCGCTGGATTCTGTCCCGGTTGCCCCTCTTCCAGGCCAGCTCTCTGCTGTGGCCCGGGAGTGCAGTGGAAGATGGCCCAAGTGCTTGGGCCCTGCACCCCATGGGATACCAGGAGGAAGCACCTGGCTCCTGGCTTCAGATCGATGCAGCATGCTGGCCATAGCAGCCATTTGGGAGGTGAACCAATGGAAGGAAGACCTTTCTCTCTGTCTCTCTCTCTCACTGTCTAACTCTGCCTGTCAAAAAAATAAATAAATAAAATACAATAAATAAAATAAAATAAAATATATACACCCTTCTGTTTACAGGCAGGTATTTCTACTTTCTGCTATTTAGATCCATGCTGCTGTATCTTACCATGAACACTTGCACATTAAAACAGAAAAAATGAGGTGGAGAAAAGGGACACCACCTTATCAGAGTGATCAACATTAACATCACAGCTGATAAGGGTGCACACAGTGTCCCTCCACTTGCTAACTGAGAAGGACATGGCATTGCTTCTCTGATATCCTAGCCCAAAGAGTTTAATCTGAATTTGGCCGGGGAGGAACATCTGAGGAACCTTTTCTTTCTTCCTTCCTTTCTACTGTTTTTAAGATTTATTTATTTGAGAGGCAGAGACAGACAGAGAGAGCTCTTCCACCTGCTGGCTCACCCCCTCCCCGCCCCCCAGTGGCTACAACAGCTGCAGCCGGGAGCTCAGAACTCTATTAGGTCTCCCACGTGAGCGGCAGAGGCCCAAGTCCTTGGGCCTTCATCCGCTGTTTGCTCAGGCGCATTCACAGGGAGCTGGATCGGAAGCAGAGCAGTCGGGACTCCAACTGGCATTCTGCTACAAGATGCTGACGTCAGAGGAGGCAGCTTAACCTGCCGTGCCACAGTGCAGGCTGCGGGAATCTTGTCTTTCTCTTTCCTTCCTTCTTCCCAAGACTGATTGACTCATTTATTTTGAAAGTCAGAGTTAGAGAGAAGACAGGGAGAGAGACAGAAAGAGAGAGAGAGATCTGTCTGTTGCTTCATTCCCCAGATGGCTGCAAAGGCTAGGGCTGGATCAGCAGGAGTCCAGGATTGCCCGCTGCTTTCCCAGGCACATTAGTAGGGAGCTGGATCGGAAGTGCAGCAGCCGGGACATAAACAGGTGCCCGTCAGGGATGTCGGCATCACAGGCAGTGGCTTTACCCGCTGCACCCCTATGCCTTCCCTCTGAGGAATCTTTTCTAAAATAACTGGCCTTTAGGCTTCTATAAGTAGACTTCTATCATTTAGAGCAGTTTTAGGTTCGCAACTGAACATTTCCCACCAGGCGCAGCCTCCCCAGTTGGCAAAACCCCATCAGTGGCACAGCTTCTAGCTGACAACCTGACATAGAGAACTCACGATTGCATGCCAAGGAGCTAATTTTGAAATTTTTCCTTACAGTGTGGTCCAGGCCACTGCTTGGACTTTATCTAACTCCTAACCCTTAGACTAAAATCATGCCCATGTTCAAACAACAAAGACAGCTAAGAACTAAAGACAAGAGATTACTCTCCCTTCCAGTCCACGCTACCTCTGCTACCTCCACCCTCACCAGGAACAGGGGTTACTTCTTCAGCAGATACCTTCAAGAACTCACCCGAGTGCCCCACAAGGGTGGCAGGGGCCCCACCACTGCAGCCATCACCTGCTGCCTCCCAGGGTGCAGTTTAGCAGGAAGCTGGACTTGGGAAGTGGAGCCAGAACTCCAATGGAGGCAGTCTGTTATGACTTAACCACTGCACTGAATGCCAGCCCCCTTCTCTGGGTGGACAAGTGTATGCCCCATGTCCACGCTTAGAGAAGCGTACAGAACGCTTTCTTCTCCATTCAAAACCTTCAGCAACCACTAATCCTTTTACCATCTCCCTAGTTTTGCCTTTTCAAGGATCTCAACTAGTTGGAAGGATACCTCCATTGCTTCCAAGTTTTGGCAATGACAAAGTTTCAATAAACATTCCTCTGAAGCTTTCTTGTGCATGGCTTCACTCATTTGGGTAAAAACCAAAGAGCGGCCAGCGCCGCGGCTCACTGGGCTAATCCTCCGCCCACGGCGCCGGCACCCCAGGTTCTGGTCCCGAGCCGGGGGCGCCCTCTCCTAGGACCCCGTGCGCGCCCGTGGCTGGGCGGGGCGGCGAGGCGCGGCGCGGCCGGACGGGGCGGGCCGGGGCCAGGCGTCCCGCCTCCGCCGCCCGTGGCTCTGTCCTCTCTTTCCGGCGCAGCGATGGGGCCGGCGCGCCGGGCGGCCGCCGCCTTGCTGGCGGTGCTGTGCGCGGGCTGCGCGCTGCGCCCGGGGCGCGCGCAGTACGAGCGCTACAGCTTCCGCAGCTTCCCGCGGGACGAGCTGATGCCGCTCGAGTCGGCCTACCGGCACGCGCTGGACCAGTACAGCGGCGAGCACTGGGCCGAGAGCGCGGGCTACCTGGAGATCAGCCTGCGGCTGCACCGCCTGCTGCGCGACAGCGAGGCCTTCTGCCACCGCAACTGCAGCGGGGCGGCGCCGCGCGAGCCCGCCGCGGGGCTGGCGCGCTACCCCGAGCTGCGGCTCTTCGGGGGCCTGCTGCGGCGCGCGCACTGCCTCAAGCGCTGCAAGCAGGGCCTGCCGGCCTTCCGCCAGTCGCAGCCCAGCCGCGAGGTGCTGGCCGACTTCCAGCGCCGCGAACCCTACAAGTTCCTGCAGTTCGCCTACTTCAAGGCAAGTGCGCCCGGCCCCGCCCCTCGCCCGGGAGGCCACGCCCCCAGCCCAGGGCACGCCCCTCTCAGACCTGGGGCACCACCCCTCGCCCTCTCTGGACCCGCCTCTCTCCCAGCCCTTCCGGAAGTCGCCTCTCAGTCCCGCCCCTCCCGCTTCCGCTCTCGCGCGGAGCATGCGCGCGGCGAACGCGGCCCGGCGTTGGGCGGTCAGCGCAGGGCCTGAGGGAGGTAGCCCGTGACCCCCGGGCACAACCTGGTTTTTTTCTGCCCGTCCACACCGCCTTGTCGCTAGTCGGGTGGGGGCTGGCGGTGATAAGGCGCCGGAGGGCTGAGGAACCCGGCAGGCGCAATGAGGAGGGGACGGGCCGGAGGGCAGGGCAGGGGCTCGGCGTGGAGAGGCCCTTGTGCCCGGCGTCCCCGCGGGCGGCGCCGTTTCTCTCTCGTCTAGGGTTTAGGGGTGCTAGTGCGGTCCCCCGCCTCTGAGCCCTGGCGCTGGGGACCCACGCGTGTGGAGGACGGGCCCCGTTCCCGGGGTACCTTGGCGCTCGGAGAACATTCTAGAAGCCCGCCTGCTGCTTCTCTCTGGTTAGACGGGTTTTTGGAGGACTGTATTGCAAGTGTGTTACCGGCTGCACGGCTGGACTCACGGAGTGACCGGGACCGTGCGGCCGGGTCACCCCCCAGCTGGGCCCAGCGGCCAGCGGCTCCGCCCGGTCTCCCGCCTGCTTTCCCGGGCGCAGCCGCTGGCGCGGGGCAGCCGCTGGTGTGGGGGCTGCGCCCCGGCGCCGCCCCCCGGGAGGCAGAAGCTCTGGTGGAGTCTTTGTCCTTGTTGCCTATTTCTGGCCGAGCAGAGCCACGTGTGCATCACATTCACGTGACCAAGAAAGCAGCGCAGAACCTCAAAAGGAGAAAAGCCGGGGTATTGCTAAACTTAGTCACAGTTTTATATAAAGGGTCAATTTTGCGAATGTTTGTCCTGGCAATAAAAAAAAAAAAAAACCCTACTTTTAAAATAGAACCTGGGGGGATGAGATTAATGAAATTCCAAAATGTTGAAAATGACAGTTGGCTCCTAAAAGCAGTGTTTTCGAAGCTAAAAATGACTCTGCTGATTCCTTTTTTTGTAGCGCTTTTGGCAAATAACAGTGTGAATGAAATTTTAGTCACAAGATCAAGGGGGGAGACTTTCTGTTTTTAGACCTGGAGGATGCTAGACGCTCTGATTTCTTCAATGCAGGAGTCCATATAAACTTGAATAAGAGACGCAGGAAGGAGGCGAGAGAGCCTTTCACTCAACGTGGCCATTAGGCTGTGGTTTCTGTATTGGAGTGGCCTCAGGGGGTTAGCTAGGGCTTCACAGCCGCTTTCCAAAACCTGTAGACTTGGCCAGTCACTTACTACAAGGCAGGAAAATACCATCTGTCTTAGTGCTTTCAGGTCGCAGCAAAAAAAAAAAATTTTTTTTTTTTATAAAACTGAATGTTCACTCAATTGTTTCAGCCACTGAAAAAGTGATTTTTGGTAGAGATAGGTGTGACTTTTTTTCCCTCGGTGATGTTTGCTTTTCTGAACGCTGTTGATGGGTAGGGAGGGAGACACGGATGGTGACAGGCGCCTGAGCCGGGGCTGTCCGTCTGCTGTCCTCTGCACTTCTGTGTTTCAGTGAACACTGGAATAGGAGTGGGGTCCCACCTGCCAGATGAGTGGGGAGGGTGGGGTTTGGACGAGTGACTTTGTGGAAAAGGACCATGACCCCTGGAGTGGAGGCCTCCTGCCCACCGGGGGCCACCCGCTGAGTTTAGATCCCGGTAGTTAGCTGTGGGTTCTCTCCATCTACACGAAACACTCACTACCTCCAGGGCCACACAGAAAGTGAACCTGGTGCCCGAGAGAATGCTGTGAGCGGGACAGAGCTGGTCCCCCGGCACCCTCACCCCACCCCTCGATGGGCGGGGACTCTGGTGTCCCTGAACCTGTCTCTCTATACAACTCTGCCTTCCAGATCAATATATCTTAAAAAAGAAAAGAAACCCCCCCCCCCCAACTGTGGCCCTCTTTCTGGGTGCCCTGCTGAGAACTCTGGTTCTCTTGTTCTCTGCTTCATGGGCAGATGCCCTTAGAAGGCCACATTCCTCCCCCTCCCTTCCTTATACCAGCCAGACTGGCCTCTTTCCGGCCAAGGGTGGGGGTGAGGCTTTCCGTAGGCTCTGTCGTAGCCAGCCCCGCTCTGAGCCATGCGCTGGCATTCCCGAAATTTCAGCACTGACATCTGGGAATCTGCCTTCACTGCCACCCACCCGTTTTCCAACTTGGCCATCAGCTCCAAATGCCTTGGCTGCAGTTCTGGGCAGTTCGGTCAGATACGCACTGCCTACCTGATGATTCTCAGATATCTTTTTTTAAATTTTTTATTTTTTATTTTCATTTATTTATTTGACAGGTAGAGTTAGTAAGAAAGAGAGAGAGGTCTTCTTCCGTTGGTTCACTCCCCAAGTAGCCGCTACAGCTGGCGCTGTGCCGATCCAAAGCCAGGAGCCAGGTGCTTCTTCCTGGTCTCCCATGCGGGTGCAGGGCCCAAGCACTTGGGCCATCCTCCACTGCCCTCCTGGGCCAACAGCAGAGAGCTGGACTGGAAGAGCAGCAACCGGGACTAGAACCCGGCACCCATATGGGATGCCTGCACCACAGGCAGAGGATTAACCAAGTGAGCCATGGCGCCGGCCCCTAAATATCTTTTTTTAAAGATTTATTTATTTGAAAGTCATATATATGTATAAAATCATACATATATAAAGTCATATATATATATGTATATATAGAGAGGGTGCTTCCATCCACTAGTTCACTCCCCAAATGGCTGCAACAGCCAGGGCTGAGCCAGGCCAGAGCCAGGAGCTTCATCCAGGTCTCACATGTGTGGCAGGGGCACAAGTACTTGGGCCATCGCCCACGGCCTTCCCAGATACATCAGCAGGGAGCTGGATTGGAAGTGGAACAGCCGGGACTTGAACTGGCGCTCCAATATGGGATGCTGCTTAGCTTGCCGGACCACAGCACCAGCCCTCGTATCTTTTTCTCTCTCCAAACCTAACTTCCTAATCCTGGCCTCCCAGTGCCCCTCTGCATTGGCTGCAGGACTCTGTGCAGGGCCAGCCCTTCCCCTACCAGGTTGTGCTGTGAATCCACCATGTAGGAGCCCCCTGGCCGCTGGTTGTGTGGCCTCACAGGGAGGCATCCACGTCCCTCACTGCCTGACAGAGCAGACCTGCTCTCCCGGAGCGCTCCTGCCCTCTTGGGCACTGCCAGCCATGGAGTGAGCCCTGAACCTCTGGGGTTCCTGGGCCTGCTGCTTCTACAGGCCCCAGGGGAAACTTTATAGCCGGGGAGAGATGTCTTCTGTCTCCCTCCCCTTCTTCCAGGTCATCAGCTTCCTGTAACCCCCTCCCCAATTGCCTCCTCCTCCTCAAATCTGCCATGGTCTCCCAAGAGCGAGGGGCTTTTGTCATAGGGTAAAGTTGGCATTCTGACCAGACGAGGCAATTGTTACCATGCCTGCCTGGTCCAGGTGCCAGGGATGGATCTGTGGCACACAGTTGGGTCCTCCAAGGACCATAGTCTGATGGGGAGGTACCCCCAAACACATAAGCCCAAAGTGCAGGGCAGTGTAAAGTGTGGGAACACGGAACACAGGAGAGGCAGGAGAGAGCAGCTCTTGACTGAGGTCGCTGAGAGACAGGCAGAACTTACAGACTCAGTTCCCAGAAACAGTGCCCGCACATGGGAGACTGGGCAAAGTCTGCTGAAAGGAAGAATGAGCGAGGAGGTAGTGAGGTTGTGCGGAATGCAAGCCCACAGGTTGGTCCCCACTTGAGACCCCTGCATCACGTATCAGAGTCCTGGGCTTCGAGTCCTGGCTCCGTTTCTGATCCAGCTTCCTGCTAATGGAGGCAGCAGGTGACAGTCCCAGTGCTTGGTTCCTTGCCGCCCGTAAGGGAGACCTAGATTGAGTTCCAGGCTTCCGGATGTGGCCTGGCGCCACCCCAGCTGTTGTGTGCACTTGGGGAGTGAGCCAGTGGATGGAAGATCTCTATCTCTCTGCCTTTCAAATAAAAGTGAGTATAAATAAGTTGAAAAATTAAAAATAAATACAGGCGAAGGGTCTGTGAGAGATTTGGGAAAACAATATACTTGTGAAGGTTTTATCATAAAAGATGTGGTACCAGCCGGTGCTGTGGCTCACTTGGCTAATCCTCCGCCTGTGGCACTGGCACCCCGGGTTCTAGTCCCGGTCAGGGCACCGGATTCTGTCCCGGTTGCTTCTCTTCCAGTCCAGCTCTCTGCTGTGGCCCGGGAAGGCAGTGGAGGATGGCCCAAGTGCTTGGGCCCTGCACCCCATGGGAGACCAGGAGAAGCACCTGGCTCCTGGCTTTGGATCGGTGCAGTGCGCTGGCCTTAGTGGCCATTTGCGGGGTGAACCAACGGAAGGAAGACCTTTCTCTCTGTCTCTCTCTCTCACTGTCTAACTCTGCCTGTCAGAAAAAAAAAAAAAAAAAAAAAAAGATGTGGTACCGTCATATGGGGCGATTTGAGATTTATTTATTTGAAAGAGTGACACACAGAGAGAAAGAGAGATATTTATTTTTCATCTGCTGATTCACTCCACAAATGCTCGAAACAGCCGGGCAGGACTGGGCCAGGCTAAAACCAGGAGCCGGAAACTCTATACCAGTCTCTCGTGTGGGTGGCAGGGGCCCAGGAGCTTGGGTCATCTGCTGCTGCTTTCCCAGGTGCGTTGGCAGGGAGCTGGACCAAAAGCGGAGCAGCTGGGACTCAAATCAGTGCTCAGAGGTAGGATGCTGGCATCACACGTTGTGGCTTAACCTGCTGCACCACAGGGGCAGCCCCTCTAAGACGGTTGTTTTGGAAAGATGTGTGCAGTGTGTAGGGACAGTGTAGTACCACAGGGCTAGTGATCGTGGGGTATGACCGTCCCCTAGCCAAAGGGACGGGGGAGAGAGCGCCAACTGGAACCTCGACCCAGAGAGACTACACGGAGAATACCACCTGTAGGGATCTGTGGCCTCCGTGGGAGGGTCATAGCAGCCCCAGGTGGCTCCCAGGGGAGGGAACCAGGAGGTGAAATATCCCAGCCTTTTTCTCTCCCTTCCTTCAGCCTCATTGCATCTCTTCATGGGTCCCTTTGGAAGCTGGAGGGCAAGTTCAAGGTCACACAAGCCAGCCTCCTGGGGCGTGACTGGGTGGAGGCAGAGGGACCAGGCGCAGGGTTGCGGGGAGAGTGGGAGGCCACCGTAATGGTCACCTTTGGGGAGTAAATGCTTCTGCCGAGAGGCTGGGCCAGGTCTCGACAGGCAGTCACCGACCCTCTAGCTGAAAATACCACGTAGGGCCGCAGAGGTCCTCAAAGATGGAGCAGACACTCCTGTTGTATTGTCGGCACCTGTGAGTAGCTGTTATGTTTCTTCTTTGTTCTCAGGCAAATAATCTCCCGAAAGCCATCGCGGCCGCTCACACGTTTCTCCTGAAGCACCCGGATGACGAGATGATGAAGAGGAACATGGCATATTACAAGAGCTTGCCCGGGGCAGAGGACCACATCAGAGACCTGGAAACCAAGTCTTACGAGGTGTGTTTAGGTTTGCACGTGGTGGGCAGTGCGCAGACTTGCTTCAGAGGCCTGGCGTGATGAACAGTAGGGATGTGGGGTGATACTTAGAATTACCACAGGAGAAATGATTGATCTTTGCACAAAGTTGCTACTTAAGCATGAGTTTTTACCGGAGTTCATTCGTGCTGAATGAGTTGTAATTTGAGAAGGACTTTTTGCATTCTATGATTTTAAAGTCACCTTTCATTTAAATGCTACATTTTAGAAACATGGTTCTTTGATCATTCAGTTTTAAGGTGGTAAAGACATGTCTTGGAAATCATCCAGCAATCACTAGGAACGCAAGGACTAGAAGCATAAATATCCATTGTTTTGTTTGTTTTTAGAAGATTTATTTTCTTTTATTATCATTTTTTGAGAGGCAGAGTTAGACAGAGAGAGAGAGACAGAGAGAAAGGTTTCCCTTCCGTTGGTTCACCCCCCCCAAAATGGTCGCTACAGCCATCGCGCTGCGCTGATCCGAAGGCAGGAGCCAGGTGCTTCTCCTGGTCTCCCATGCGAGTGCAGGGCCCAAGGACTTGGGCCATCCTCCACTGCCTTCCTGGGCCACAGCAGAGAGCTGGACTGGAAGAGAAGCAACCGGGATAGAATCCGGCGCCCTGACCGGGACTAGAACCCGGGGTGCCGGCACCGCAGGCGGAGGATTAGCCAAGTGAGCCGTGGCACTGGCCATTGTTTGTTGTTTAGAAGATTTATTTTTATTTATTTGAAAGGCAGAGTTACAGAGAGGGAGAGACAAAGTAAAGGGGGGGGGGGAGAGAGAGAGAGAGAGAGAGAGAGAGAGAGAGAGAGAGAGAGATTGAGATTGAGGCTGAAACCAGGAGCCACATACTCTATCCAGGTCTCCCATGTGGTGGCAGTGGCCCGAGCACTTCCCAGGCACATGAGCAGGGAGCTGGATTAGAAGTGAGTCATCCAGCCGGCGCCTTGGCTCACTAGGCTAATCCTCCGCTTAGCGGCGCCGGCACACCGGGTTCTAGTCCCGGTTGGGGCGCCGGATTCTGTCCCGGTTGCCCCTCTTCCAGGCCAGCTCTCTGCTGTGGCCAGGGAGTGCAGTGGAGGATGGCCCAGGTGCTTGGGCCCTGCACCCCATGGGAGACCAGGAAAAGCACCTGGCTCCTGGCTCCTGCCATCAGATCAGCGCGGTGCGCCGGCCGCAGCGCGCCGGCCGCGGCGGCCATTGGAGGGTGAACCAACGGCAAAGGAAGACTTTTCTCTCTGTCTCTCTCTCTCTCACTGTCCACTCTGCCTGTCAAAAAATAAAAAAAAAAAATTAAAAAAAAAAAGAAAAAAGAAAAAAGAAGTGAGTCATCCGGACTCAAACCGGGGCTCATGTAGGCTGCTGGCATCACAGGCAGTGGTTTAACCTGTTGTGCCGCAAAGCTGGCCCTATCCTTTTTTTTTTTTTTTTTTTTTTTTTTTTGCAAAAAGATTTATTTATTTGAAAGATAGAGTGATACAGAGTGAGAAATCTTCATCTGCTGATTCACTCCCCAGATGGCCTCAGTGGCTCAGGGGAGCCAGGCCAAAGCCAGGACTCCATTTGGGTCTCCCAGGGGCACAAGCGGTTCGGTCATTTTCTGCTGCTTTCCCAGACACATTAACAGGGACTAGATCAGAAGTGGAGCAGCCGGGACTCAGTCTCACCCATACAGGATGCTGGTGTCTCAGCCCGCAGCTTAACTCTGTGCCACAGTGCCAGCCCCCCATCCATTCCTTTAAAAAGAATTTTATTTATTTCAGAGGAAAAGACGGAGATTGAGACAGATAGTGTGTTTGTATGTGTAAGAGAGAGAGAGGGAAAGAATGAGAGAGCTCCCATCACTGATTCATTCTCCAAATACCTGCTACAACTGGGACAGGGCCAGGCTGAAGTCTGGACCTGGAACCTCAATCTGGGTCTCCCATATGGCTGGCAGGGACCCAACCATTTGAATTATCACCTGCAGCCTTCCAGGGTGTCCATTAGGAAGCTGGGATCAGCAGGCAGAGCCAGGACTTGAACCCAGGCACTTGGGTATGGGAGGTGGGCATCCCAAGCAACATCTTAATTGCCCGCAGGCCTGCTGGGGCATCCAGGCCTGTCTCCTGCTGTCTGAGAGCCGTCTAGCCGGAGGGGCGGGGGCTCTCCCATGACTCAGAGCACTGCCCCTGCTTCCGGGTCTTCAGCCCTGCTTTCTCTCCACCTCCGCCTCCACTCTGCCTGGTCCCCGACTCCTGGGAGTCTGGAGCCCACCACCTGTCTCAGGGTGGAGTGGCTTCGGGAGGCATGATCCCTCGGGCAGCAGGCAGGCTGCGACAGCTCTGATCGGGCTTGCGGCCCTGCCATCCGCCCATGCTCAGCCCCAGCCCTCTATGGACCCCAAAGCCTGCAGGTGCCAACGGGGCGTGGAGCTCTCGTCCCCCCCGGACTAGCCCTCTCCTGTGCTGATTTTGCCTTTGTGTTTTCCCAAAAGTTGTTGACATCTGTCGCCTGCTGCCTGCTCCTCTCCCCTTCTCCCATAAAGAGAATATATAGCTTTCAACTCCTGGGTGTGGCCGGGCTGCCCTCCTGTGCTCCCAGGGAGCCCTCTGCTTGGCTCCCGTCTCGGTGCCCCTGTTACCAACTTACCCAGGCCTTGGGAAAGGCACCCTCAGTCCTCTACCAGGGCACGCTGCCTCCCTGGGAGCTTTTATTTTAAATTTTATTCTTTCAAATTGAGAGAGCATTTGTCCACTGGTTCATGTTAGCACCCAGCCAGGACTAAAGCTAGAAGCTGGGAACTCAGCTGAGGTCTCGATTGAGTGGCAGGAACCCAATTCCTTGAGCCATCACCGTGGCCTCCCAGGGTCTGTGTTAGCAGGAAGCTGCAGTCGGCAGCCAGAGCCAGGTATCAACCTTACTATGATTTGGGATGTGGGCGTCCTAACTGGTAGACCAGACACCTGCCCCTGCCTGGGAGCTTAAAGGAGAGCTACACTTGCTAGCTGGGGTCTGAAGCTTGGGGGAAAACTCCAGATCCAAGGGCTGGCTCTCAGATACCCCCGGTCAGGAGCAGCTGGAAAGGAAGTCCAGGTGGAGTCCTAGCTCGTCTCCAGGCGCTTTCTGGCCTCCCCAAGTCAGCAGGCTTTGCGTGTATCCAGGGGCTCCACTTTACGTGCAGACTGAGCTGCTCCCGCACTCCTAGTTAGTTCTCCTTCACGTGGTCAGGTCAGCAGCGAGCGGGAAGCCTGCGGCGGAGGTGTCACGTGCGGGAAGCCTGCGGCGCATGCGTCACGTGGCGCGTGGTCGCCCTTCCCACTGACTGATGCTGGCACGTGGCACTCCCATTTCAGGTTTCAGAGCAGCAGGTGCCTGCCCTCAAACTCACTGCCTTGGTTCAGTTGTTAAGTCAGGTTATTGGCCAGCGCTGCGGCTCACTAGGCTAATCCTCCACCTGTGACGCCAGCAACCTGGGTTCTAGTCCCAGTTGGGGCACTGGATTCTGTCCCGGTTGCCCCTCTTCCAGGCCAGCTCTCTGCTGTGGCCAGGGAGTGCAGTGGAGGATGGCCCAAGTGCTTGGGCCCTGCACCCCATGGGAGACCAGGAGAAGCACCTGGCTCCTGGCTTCGGATCAGCGCGATGCTCTGGCCGCGGCGGCCATTGGAGGGTGAACGAACGGCAAAGGAAGACCTTTCTCTCTGTCTCTCTCTCTCACTGTCCACTCTGCCTGTCAAAAAAAAAAAAAAAAAAAAAGGTTATTGAGATGCATGTAATTTACTTACAATCTGTTTATTTCTAAGTCTGCAGCTCAGTGAGTTTTGACATGAAGCAGCCTGTTTGCATCACCCCCAAGATGTTCCCTCCTGCCCCTTGGCAACCCAGCCTTTGCTCTGTCCCTTACTCTGATTTCTGTCACGAAGTTTTCCCTTCATTCAAATTTGGTTTTGTTTCCAAGCACTTGCTACTTCTGCAATTAAACTCAAAAGGGTAGAGAAATCTAGAGTTAAGGAAAGTTACTGATTGACTTCATGTTTAATTAAAGGTTGATGTGGCTTCTTTTTAAAAAAGGTTTCTTTGTTTATTGGAAAGGGAGACAGAGAGACAGATGGAGAGAGTTGTTCCCTCAGGTTTGCTCCCCAGTTGCCTGCAATAGCTGGAACTGGGCCAGGCCAAAGCCAGGAGCCCTGCATCAGTGTGCGTCTCCCACACATCAGCAGGATATTGGGTTGGGAGTGGAGCTGGGACTTGAACCCACTCTGCTATAGAATGTGGGGATCCCAGGTAGCATCTTTATTTTTTTTTAAGGATTTATTTTTTTTGAAAGCTAGAGTTAGAGAGAGGGAGAGATTCAGAAAGAAAGAGATCCTCCATCCACTGGTTCACTCCCTAGATGGCCACAACAGCCGGAGCTGGGCCAGGCCAAAGCCAGGAGCCAGGAGCTTCATCCTGGTCTCCTATGTGGGTGGCAGGGGCCCAAACACCTGGGCCATCTTCTGCCCCTTTCCCTGGCGCGTTAGCAGGGAGCTGGATCGGGAGCTTAGCAGCCAGGATGCAAACTGGTGCTCCTGTATGGGATGCCGGCATCACAGGAAGCAGTTTGTTCACTGCACAAAACGCCCGTGCTGGTGCGGCTTCCGGAGAGCCGAGGCGGGCGGAACTTCGTGGTGTCCTGGTTCCTGGTGAGAGGACGCGGCCGTTGCTATTTGTGCCTGGAGCAGGCTCCACTGGCTTCTCCTTGCTTTCCAGAGCCTGTTCATCCGAGCGGTGCGGGCGTACAATGGTGAGAACTGGAGAACGTCTATCACGGATATGGAGCTGGCCCTGCCCGACTTCTTCAAGGCCTTCTACGAGTGCCTCGCGGCCTGCGAGGGCTCCAGGGAGATCAAGGACTTCAAGGACTTCTACCTCTCCATAGCAGGTTGGTGGTGGGCCGCGTCCTGGGGTCGAGGGACAGCTGCCCCGGGGACTCTGTCTGCCGTAGGTGCTGGCTCTATGTCTGCATGCCTTCTGGGTGTCGAGTGGCCTCTGAGGAGCTTCTGGGCTTGAATGTCTGGCTGAGAGTAGTTGAAGCCTACATAGATAAGCCTTTCGCTCAGCATTGGCTGTGGGCGAAACAGCTGATAGAATGTTCACGCGCAGGCCTGCAGACCAGGTTGTCGGGGTTTCCAGACACCCCACAGGCTTTTGGTAAAATCACGGGCCTAGGAGCGCCTCTGTATAACCAAGCTAACTTTGATCATGGGGCATTCTCGACACTGAACAGGTAGAATGAAGAGAACAGTGAACCTTTACGTGATATTTTGGAACTTTCTGATCAGGAAAGTAATGTATGCTCATCATAAAGTTTCAAAAACATGAGAAAGAAGAATGAAGAAAGAAAACCTAAAGCATCACCCATAGGTTACCCCAGGTGTTCCTGCAGTGCTGTTAGTGGGCAGTGTCGCTCCAGAAAATGGCCAAGGGCAAGTTTCCCAAAGTGGTTTGGGCACACTGATCCACCCCCAGCACTACGGGCCTGGGCGTCTCCATCCTTATTCCAGGTTCTTATCCCCACCAAGACAAGAATTCAAAGCAGAGACATCCATAGGGTGCAGGCGTGTGAGCAGGATTTATTTAAAAGAGAAAGCGAACACACACCTGCATGTGAGTGTGGGCACCCCGCACAGAGAGAGAGAGAGAGAGCCATCATGAGTCGGCCAGGAGAGGAGGAGGCCCAGGGACAGGAGGAGGCGTGGTGGACGGAAGAAGGGGCTGCCCCCACCATGACCGGCCTTTTTATGCGGTGGTAGTGACTGTGCAGTTGAGTGTGCGTGAAGTGTTCTGGAGTTTTCTTCACACCTCCGTGTAGAGTCTGACTGCCACACGGCCATCATCACGTCTCCTCCTTCCATTCGGACACGCCAGAGGGAAGCTTCCTGTGAGTCCTCTTAATACAGAGGCACTGTGAGGCCGGCGCCGCAGCTCACTAGGCTAATCCTCCGCTTTGCGGCGCTGGCACATTGGGTTCTAGTCCCAGTCGGGGCGCCGGATTCTGTCCCGGTTGCCCCTCTTCCAGGCCAGCTCTCTGCTGTGGCCCGGGAGTGCAGTGGAGGATGGCCCAAGTGCTTGGGCCCTGCACCCCATGGGAGACCAGGAGAAGCACCTGGCTCCTGGCTTCAGATCAGCGCGGTACGCCGGCCGCAGCGCACCAGCCGCAGCGGCCATTGGAGGGTGACCCAACAGCAAAGGAAGACCTTTCTCTCTGTCTCTTTCTCTCACTGTCCACTCTGCCTGCCAAAAAAATAAAAATAAAAAAAATAATAAAAAAGAAAATAATGGCTCTGAAAACGCGTGTGTTTTCCAGATCATTATATAGAGGTTCTGGAATGCAAAATACAGTGCGAAGAGAACCTCACCCCTGTCATCGGCGGCTACCCCGTGGAGAAGTTTGTGGCCACCATGTATCATTATTTGCAGTTTGCTTATTACAAGCGTAAGTAGTCTTCTGCAAGCCCTGAGATCGTAGGTGATGTGCTTAATCCTTTGAAGACTCAGCTTCCCCACCTGTGAAATGGGAGCATTGTTCCATACCTATGGCTGTTGAGTTCAAGGTCACTTTGGAAGCCCTGGGGCCACGCTTTGCATGAAAAGTGGCCTGGTGGTAGTCGGCACAGGCGCTGGAGCCAGGCTCCCTGCTCGAGGGCAGTTCCAGCATTGTCACCAGTTACTTCTCTGTGCCTCAGTTTCCCTGGTTGCAGAGCAGGGATATTACCATGCTAGGATCTCCGTGACGGTTCAGTGAGCTCAGAGACGTGGAGAGCGTAGGGGGCCGCACGGAGCACACCCATGCCGGGTGAGGGTTTGTCTCCTGGGTCCTGGCTTCCCTCTCCCCATCCCAGATTGCTGGGGTTCAGGTCCTCCCTTGACCTGATATTGGAATTTTATCCGGCAGAACCTTCTCAGCGGGCCGAGGGGGGCGAGGGGGAGAGGAAGTGGTTCGGAGCTGGACTGCACGCCCGTGTCCCTGGCCCTCCTCTCCCTGTAACTGATGGTGCCCAGGGCCCCTTTCGGGAGCTGCGCATCCCCGGGTCATTCAGGAGGGTTCCTAGGGACAAACGTGGCAGGCACTGTTCTGCCCTCGTGAAGACGTGCCGGGGCCCCGGATGGCAGGTTCCCAGCCAGCCTAGACAGCCTGGGTCACGCTTTACTGTTGGGAGCGGCCACTCTGAGCTTGGAGTCCGGGAGTGTTCCTGCCACACCCGGGCTCTGGAAGCCTGCGGGTCCTCTGTGGGTGAGAAACTGGCAGAGACTCACAATCACCTGCAGCTTTGCGTCCCCCCCCCCCCCCCCGGGCACCTTTGCTTCCTGGGGTGACAGGTAAACAGGAAGAGTAAAATGTACCTCCTAAAAGCCTGCCCTGTTTGCAACTCTTTCTGCCCAGTCTGCTGTACTGCAGTCCCTCAGGGCAGGTGTTCTGGTTTAAACACATTCCAGCTCTTGTGGGCCTCCCGCGGGACCAGGAGGGGGCCCTGGTTTTAGAGCTGTCACTGGGAAGCAGCCACTGGGTGACACAATGTATTCATGCCCCAGCTCTGCATACACCTGCCAACCAGGGCTCTGGCCAAAGGAGTGTTCCCGGGTCCGAAGTTGGAGTGCAAGGAGCCAGAGCCAGTACCCAGGGACTTGCCTCGTGTCTCTTCCCTTTGCCCCTTCCCCACCTCCCCCAAGTCCACGCCCGAGACCTGCAGAATCCCTGTGCTGAAGGTGCAGTGCAGAGTTAGGACGCTGGGGTGAGGACCCACAGCCCAGGAGGCGGCAGGCCCAGGTGATTTTTCAGAGCGTCTTCAGCCCCGAGCGTCCCCTGTCGTTTGGGTTTATCAGGTCTGGTTGGGTTGTAGGGGAGCCCGCTTGTATCTGACAGTGGTGGTCCCTGGGCACAGCAGGCCCCCACTGGGGAGCCCATTTGCTGAGAAATCCTCCAGTCTCCTCAGCCCCAGGCTGGCTGGGCCTTGGGACCCCACCTTCTTCCCTGCCTGGCTCCAGGGGCCTGAGACCAGCCCAGGTCGCCACAGCGGAGGTGCTACCCAGGCATTTCTGAAAAGCATCTGCCCAGCAGGGGCTTCCTTGTCTCAAAACCGGCCTGGGGGCTGCCGCGGGAGTGTGTCCATGACCTGGCCGTGACCTGGCCGAGCCCCTGAGTCTGGCACAGGCTTTCCTGAGGAGGGGGCTGGGAGGACAGGCGTGTCCTTGACCCCTTGCTTTAGGAAGCCGGGCTTCCAGGAAGCGGGCGGGGGGTGGGGTGGGTTGGGGGGGAGGGGCCTGCAGGGCCTGCTTCGCTGATTGCCTGCCCGGTGCTCTCCCCTCCCAGTGAGCGACCTGAAGAACGCAGCCCCGTGTGCGGTCAGCTACCTGCTCTTCGACCAGCACGACAAGGTCATGCAGCAGAACCTGGTATATTACCAGTACCACAGGGACAAGTGGGGCCTCTCGGACGAGCACTTCCAGCCCAGGCCGGTGAGTCCCTGCCCACCGGGAGACAGCTTCCCACCTGGGGGAGGGCTGGCCTGGGCATCTGGCCTCCGCTGAGACAGCCACACCCCACAGACCGGACTGCTTGGGCCCAAGTTCCAGCCACCAGCTTCCTGCTCATGCACACCCTGGGAGGGAAGCAGGTGATGGGTGGCCCAAGTCCTGCTCCCTGCCTCCCACGCTGAGTCCCAGGCTCCTGGTTTAGACCTGGCCCAGCCCTGGCTGCTGTGTCCGTTTGGAGAGCGAGCCAGCCAATGGAAGATCTCTCTCTCTCTCTGTCTCTGATTCTCATTCTCTTTGTCTCTTGCCCTGCCTTTCAAATAGATAAAAATAAGGAGAGAAAGTGTTATTTCAGAAATGAAGGAAAACTCATTTTTCTATAGTTTTGTCTTTAAACACTTTACTACCTTTTTTTTTAAGATTCATTTATTTATTTGCCTGTTTGTTTATTTGAAAGGCTGGGTGACAGAGAGAGGTAGAGATCTTCCATTCATGGGTTCATTTTCCAAATGCCTGCCATGGCTGAAGCCAGGAAGCTGGAACTCCATTAGGGTCTCCCACATGGGTGCAGGGGCCAAGTGCTTGGTCATCTTCCCCTGGTTTCCCAGGCGCATTAGCAGGGAGCTGGAATGGAAGCGGACCATGCGCTCAGGTAGGACTTGGACCAGCACCCATGTGGGAAACCGGTACCGCAAGCTGTGGCTTAGCTCTCTGTGCCACAGTGCTGGTCCCTTTACTGCCTTTTCTAGATTCTGAATCCCTGGAAATCCTATACATTTTAAATATTATTGAAATATTTTACTTAGAAAATCAGCATTCATAATCCCACACATTCTCTTTATCTTTTCTCCTGCTTGATAGCTATACAAGAGGGCTTCAAACAGTTTGTGGTTCTTGGAATTCAAAGATAAATTTATTTTGATCTAAAAAAAATTGTTTAAAAAATTTTTTTCTTTCAGGGGCTGGCACTGTGGTGTAGTTGGTAAAGCTGCGGCCTACAGTGCTGGCATCCCACATGGGCACCAGTTTGAGTCCCAGCTGTTCCACTTCCAATCCAGCTCTCTGCTGATACACTTGAGAAAGCGGTGGAAGATGGCCCAGGTGTTTGGACCCCTGCACCCATGTGGGAGACCCAGAGGAAGCTCCTGGCTCCTGGCTTTTGGGGAGTGAACCAGTGGATAGAAGATCTCTTTCTCTCTCTCTCTCTCTCTAACTCTTCCTTTCAAATAAAGAAATAAATATTTAAAAAGTTATTTTTTTTCTCCCAACCCTGTTCCTTACACTAGTGGTTGGCTACCAGCTCCAAAACCTGTTCTGTCCCCCCCCCCCCTTTTTTTGAAAAGATTTGTTTGTTTATTTGAAATTCAGAGTAACACAGAGAGAGGAGAGGCAGAGAGAGAGGCACTTCCATGCACTGGTTCACTCCCCAGATGGCTGCAAGGGCCAGGTCAAAGCCAGGAGCCTGGAACTCCACGCAGGTCTCTCATGTGGGTGGCAGGGCCCTAACTCTTGGCCATCATCTACTGCTTTCCCAGGTACACTAGCAGGGAGCTGGATTTGGACTGGAACTGCCTGTCAAATGGGATGCGGTAGCTTAACCCTCTGTGCCACACGGCTGGCCCTGGTGCAGGAATGTTTTGAAATCCATGCATACTGAGGGGTCTTTGAAAAGTTCATAGAAATGCATATTATGAAAAAAAAAAAAACTATGGATGGATTTCAAATTTCTTTGCACCAAAATAAACTTTAAATATCATTCTCCATGAACTTTCTGAAATACCTTTATGTATTTACCCACATATGCAGGTGTGTTCCTTAATTTTTACAAAAGTGACATCATACTTTGCATACTGTTTTATAACTTGCTTTTGTCTTTCTGACAATTTATGAACCTTTTTCCTTGTCACACCCATATACCTACTTGGTTATTTTTTATTTTTATTTTATTTTATTTATTTATTTTTTTGACAGGCAGAGTGGACAGTGAGAGAGAGAGACAGAGAGAAAGGTCTTCCTTTTGCCGCTGGTTCACCCTCCAATGGGCGCTGCGGATGGCGCACTGCGGCCAGCGTACCGTGCTGATCCGATGGCAGGAGCCAGGTACTTATCCTGGTCTCCCATGGGGTGCAGGGCCCAAGCACTTGGGCCATCCTCCACTGCACTCCCGGGCCACAGCAGAGAGCTGGCCTGGAAGAGGAGCAACCGGGACAGAATCCGGCGCCCCGACCGGGACTAGAACCCGGTGTGCCGGCGCCACAAGGCGGAGAATTAGCCTAGTGAGCCGCGGCGCTGGCAAGGAACTACCTTCCAAGGGTGTGCACCTGGGACCTAAAGCGCTCTCGCTAGGCCCACCCCAGACCCCGTCATCAGAGCCAGTCTGCACCCTTCATCTAGTAGCCATTGACGTCAGACTTTGGGGACTAAACCCCCAGGAGATGACCCATGGGGGACACCCAAACTGTTATCCAAGTCATCACATGGTCTTCACTGTGTTTCCAGTGGACTTTGCATGCTGTCCCAGGTTGTCGTAACACAAGGGTGCTTCACAAAGTTCATGGAAAGTAAAGTTGAAAGGTGTTTATTTTCGTGCAACATAATTTGCAGTCCATGCATAGCCTTTTCCGAATATGAACTTTGCATTTTTGGACTTTTGAAGACCCCTGAGCACAGTCATGCACACAAGCTATTGCAAACTCTCTCATTCACCCAGTGTTGGCCATGGTTTTCCTTTTTTTTTTTTTTTTTTTTAAAAGATTTGTGTATTTATTTGAAAGTCAGAGTTACAGAAAGAGGAGGAGACACTGAGAGAGAGGAGAGAAATCTTCCATGTGCTGATTCACTCCCCAAATGGCCACAATGACTGGGAGCCTGGAGTCTCTCCCAAGTCTCCCACGTGGGTGCAGGGGCCCAAGCACTTGGGCCATCCTCCACTGCTTTTCCAGGGCATGTTAGCAGGGAGCTGGATTGGAAGTGGAGCAGCTGGACTCGAACTGGTGCCCATGTGGGATGCCGGTGCTGCATACAGCAGCTTAATCTGCTGCACTATAGTGCCGCCCCCCCCTTTTTTTTTAATTGAGGTAAAATTCATATACCATTGCATTGAACATTTTCAGCGTACAATTCGGTGGTTGTTAGTATATTCTTACGGCTATATAACCATGACCACTGTATAGTCCTGAACATTCCCCAGAAGGAAATCCAGTGCCCTGACTGCCCACTGCCGCCCCACCCCCAACACACACCCCATCCTCGCATCTTATCAGCATCAGCAGGGGGGCACTAAGCTGTCCTCTGCTTGTGTGTGCACAGGAAGCGGTTCAGTTCTTCAACGTGACCACCCTGCAGAAGGAGCTGTATGACTTCGCCAAGGAGCACATAATGGATGACGATGAGGCAAGTCTGCACGCACAGCACGCGCGGGCTGAGATCGCGGGAAGGCCCCCGGGATAAGGAACGGAAGGGAACTCGGGGAAGACTGCCGCAGGTGTTCTGAGGAAAGCTGGAACGCGGCGGGGAGAGAACGGCTGTCTAGGAAACCGCACGAGAGGCCTCGTTTCCTGATGGCGAAATGGGCACTGGGAGTCTGCCGCGCTCCTCCAGCCTCCCCTTGCTGTTTATTTGAAAGTCAGTGACAGAGAGATCTTTCCACCCACTCCTCAACAAGGGCTGGGCCAGGCCGAGGCCAGGAGCCTGGAACTCCATCCGGGTCTCCCACGTGGGTGCAGGGGCCCCAGCACTTGGGCCATCTTCTGCTGCTTTCCCAGGCCATAGCAGAGAGCTGGATCAGAAGTGGAGCAGCTGGGACTTGAATCGGCGCTCATGTGGGTGCTGGTGTCACAGACAGACTTAACCTGCTGTGCCACGATGCCGGCCCTCTTACCTATTTATTATATAGACAGAGCGACAAAGAGAGAGAGAGAGAGAGAGAAGAGAGAGAGAAAGAGATATCTTTCATCCTCTGGTGTACTCCCCAAATACCCCCAACAGGTAGGGCTGGGCCAGGCTGAAGCCAGGAGGCTGGAAAACTCCATGTGGGTCCCCCATGTGGGTGGCCTGGACCCAAGTACCTGAGCCAGCATCTGCCACCTCCCAGGTGTGCATTAACGGGAGGCAGTGCAGGAGTTGATCCCAGGCACTCTGAAGGGGGGTGCAAGTATACCAGTCCACTTGCTGCACCATGACACGTGTCCACCAAACATCTTTTTTTTTTTTTTGGGGGGGGGTGGGATTTTTAAAAGAAGATTATTATGTATTTGAAAGGCAAAATGACATATGACAGTAGGAAAGACAGAGAGAATGAGATCTTCCATCCACTGGTTCCCACCCCAAATGGCCCCAACAGCCAGGTCTGGACCAGACTGCAGCCAGGAGCCAGGACGCCTCCCTGGTCTCCCGCGTGGCACAGGCCATCTCCTGCCGCCTTCCCGGGTCATTAGCAGGAAGCTGCATTGGAAGCAGGGTGGCTGGGGCTCACACCTGCGCTCCAGTAAGCGATGATGGCGTTGCAAGCAGAGGCTTATTAACCCACTTCTGCATGCCAGCTCCTCTCATAATTTTTTAGCTTTATCAAGACAGCAAGTTTTTACTTGCTTAACACTCTGAAGATACCTGATCTCAATTTTTCTCAGACTATTAGTATCTTTTTTTTTTAATAACTTACATGCTTGCTGTAAGCATTTATCGTTCTCTGGAGTTGCTGGCCCTTTCTAATCAGTCTCACTCAGCCCACTCCTTTGTAATAAGCCGTGACTGGTCATGGAGTGGTCATTTTATGGTGGGGCAGCCACGCAACAGAAAAGCTATTACTAGGAGTGGCCAAAGGATACGTTTGGAACAAAGTGGGAAATGCTTTCTAAGAATTCTGAGGGCCAGCGCTTTGGTGTAGCGGGTAAAGCCACTGTCTGCAGTGCTGGCATCCCATATGGGTGCTGGTTCCAGTCCTGCCTGCTCCACTTCCGATCCAGCTCTCTGCTAAGGCCTGGGAAAGCAGTGGAAGATGGCCCAAGTCTCTGGACCCGTGCACCTGCATGGGAGACCAGGAAGAAGCTCCTAGCTTTGGATTGGCACAGCTTTGGCTGTTTCAGCCATCTGGGGAATGAACCAGTGGATAGACGATCTCTCTCTCTGCCTCTCTGTAATTCTGCCTTTCAAATAAACAAATCTTTAAAAAACAAAAACAAAACAAGGAATTCTGAGGCTTTGCCCTTCTGGGAGCTAGAAGAGAGCTGGGTCTGACCCCTCTTGTGCCAGAGGAGGCAGCTGGGGACAGAGTTTCCGATGGGTTGTAGGAGAGAAGTGAACGCAGGCGAGGAAAGGTGGAGGTACTGGGGCTGCACCAGGTGGCGGTGCAGCTCATCCCGCTGTCCCCGCAGGAGGCCTCTGTCAGTCACCCCAGCAGCATGCTCCACTCCTCAATCATTGATCTTTTTTTTTTCTTTAAAGATTTATTTACTTATTTGAAAGATGGAGTTACAGAGAGAGAGTGAGTTCTTCCATCTGCTGGTTCACTCCCGAAATGGTTGCAATGGCCAAGACTGGACCAGATGGAATCCAGAAACCAGAAGCTTCATCCGGGTCTCCCCACGTGGGTGCAGGGGCCTAAGTACTTGAGCCATCTTCTGCTGCTTTCCCGGGTGCATAAGTGGGGAGCCGGGTTGGATGTGGAACAGCTGGGACTTGAACTAGTGCCCATATGGGATGCCAGTGCTGCATGCGGCTGCTTAACCTGCTGCGCCACAACTCTGGCTCCAATCATTGATCCTTTGTGATCATGGTGTCTCCCTACCTTTAACACACTCACTGGGCTCTGAGCAAGACAAATCAACCCAGGCCCTGGTCCTTGAAAACTTTGCAGTCTGGAGATTGAGGCAGAAAGGAACCAGTTAAAATAGGCTCCCCTGGGGCTCATAGTGTGGTGCAGTAGGGTAAGCCTCCCCCTGCAGTGCCAGCATCCCATACGGGCGCCGGTTCAAGTCCCAGCTGCTCCTCTTCCAATCCAGCTCCCTGCTAATGGCCTGGGAAAGCAGCAGAAGATGGCCCAAATCCTTGGGCCCCTGCACCCACATAGGAGACCTGGAAGAAGCTCCTGGCTCCTGGCTTTGGATCAGTCCAGTGATGTGGCCCATTTGGGGAGTGAACTAGCAGATGGAAGATCTCTCTGTCCCCTTCTCTGTCTGTAACCCTGCTTCTCAAATAATTAAATAAAATCTTCAAATCAACACAAAAAAACACCTACATTCCCCAGGGAGAACTATGGAGGGAGAGGAAGGGGTTGGGGAGGGGTACCCAGAGGAGGGGACACTCGGCAACTTGTCACAGAGAGTGGCTGGGCTGTCCGTCTCAACAGAGGCCACCTGTGTGGGTCACAGAGCACGTGCCACCGGGTTCACATGGAGAGGACGCCAGGTCCCCCCACAGGGAGAAGTCGGGCGCTCCGGGCTCCAGGCCAGTGGACACAACCTGCCTCAGCCCAGGTGGGGGCTGGCAGTGGCCCCTTGCAAACGGTCAGCTCTGTTGCCGTCGGTGGCCCACCTAACAGGTATCGTCCTGTTGTCTCTCACAGGGAGAAGTTGTAGAATATGTGGATGACCTGTTGGACCTGGAGCAGACTGGCTAGTCCGCAGCCGCCAGAGGGACTTCCTGTCCGTGTTCAGGACACACAGATCCTCCGTCTTACTTTTCCCAGCAGCCCGGGCTGTCGATACCTCGGAGCCCCCTTTATAAGGTGAAAGGGACGCCCGTCGCTCTTCCCGTGTGGAACCAGGGTGAGCCTGCCTTCCCTGCGCTCACCCCGTCTTCTCATCCTCCCGTCTTCCCGTCTGCACACCTGTCCTCGTGCTCACACCTGTCCTCGTGGTCACACCTGTCCTCGTGGTCACACCTGTCCTCCTCGTGGTCACACCCGTCTTGTGGTCACATCTGTCTTCCCGTCTTCCCTGGTGCTAGTATGTGCCTTTGTCACCACTCTGGTTGGAAGGACGGTCTTCCATGACCTGTTCTTGCCCCCATGAATGTCAGTGTTATTTTTTAAACAAGAAAACTTACCGAAAAGATGACAGTTGTGCGACCTACTTCGGCCTCTCTACTCTTCCACTTTTAGTCTCGAGTAAATAAGTAACTTTTTTTTATTTAAAAAAGCCTAAGTTTATTATGGTGTAAAAAGAAAATTTGAAGTCCCTGCACAGTTTTTTTTATAATATATATTTTCTATGGTTTTGAAAGTTTTTGCAACAAAAAAAATTTTTTGGGCATCCAAATGGACTCATACTTTTAATTCTATTTTTCTATGAACTTGTTGAAATACTCTCATAAACAAGAGATCAAATGGCGATCGAAGCTATGGGGGAAAATAGAGCAGGGAAGGCGTGAGGAGTCCTGGGGATGAGGCTGCAGAGACCTGGGCAGGGCCGCAGGTCTCAGGCCAAAGTGTTCCTGACAAGGAATCGGTGAGCAGTGCCCTGGAGGCAGAATGCACTCCCGGTGGCCGTGGGACAGCATGGAGGCCGTGTGGAGGAGCGGGCAAGGGGAAAGAGGGAGGGAGGGGTGCTAGGGAGAGGCCAGTGTTGGTCGGGGACAGGGCCAGCTAGCTGGGGCCTCGGCAGCCAGGGTAGAGCCGAGATGCACCTTCCCCACTGGCCTCTGACAAGGGTCACTGCAGCCGCCATTGTGTGCAAAACCGGAGAGCTGGCAGGGGCGGTGGCAAGGAGGCCCTTCCAGCGGCTCCTGTCTGGGTCTGGGCTGGCAGTAGCAGTGGTACAAAGCAGATCACATCAGGATTCTGGCCCGCAGGGCAGGGTGGGTGGGTGGGAAGGAAGGGCTTTGTGCAAGGCAAGCTGAGGTCGGCGTAGGAGGCTCAGGTTGCCAGTGGCTTGCAGAGTCGAGTAGGCCAGGCCCCAGCAGGCCCTGACAGGGCTTTGAGTACGGGTGCTTCCCGTGGGGGCGCCCTCAGGAGAAACCCCTGCCAGCGGCTGCCAGTCACTTGCTGGCATGTGGCTCCACGGAGGGCCACTCTGTAGAAAAGGGGCTGTGGGCCCTGGCAGCCCAGTGCGCAGGAGCCGGGGAGGCTGGGTGCATGGCCCTGGCCCCACCACGGAGCCATCAGCGTGTCAGTGTCCAGAAGGCCAGGAGGCTGGGCGAGGAAGACTCCTGGAGTGGAGGGATTTAGAGTGCAAAGAAGCAACGGGAAAGAGCCGAGGCCAGCCCCGCTTCTTCCGGGCAAGAGGAAATCTGCCGGAGAAAACCAGGAGAACGGGGCGTTTCAGAAGCCGAGCTTTTGCTTCCTTCAGCCTGTTCCCCTCCAGATAAGCCACCTGTCGGATGGGACCCCGGGGCATGGAGGCAGGAGGGCACAGCATCTGGGGGACAGGACTTCCCCACAGTGGCTCGGACAGGGGTAGCCGGAGACAGCGTTCGGGTCTTCGTATCTTGGGGGTCGTTGGAGCCCGACACCCACGCGCTTATTCCTCTTGCAGGTCCCCAGCGTGGTATCCCCACCCCTGGACACGCAGAGACATCCTTCTGCTCTGTCCCCTCCCCTCCCACCTGCACAAGAATCCCCACGTGGCCTTCTCCCTCTGAGGGCCCCAACCTAGCGCAGGAGCCTGCCTCCTCTGTGTTTGCTTGGATTCACCCCCAGGGGCCTGCTTGGCCAAGGAGGAGCCAGTGTTATTCTTAGTGATGGAGGCCCCTGTGTCCACGCAGCCTCCCACCAGGTCACGCCCCAGCCCTCCTTCGCCCCCCCGACTCAGATCGCTGGCTTCCCCTGTGCCCCAGCTTCCGTTGTACCTCGGCCTGCCCCCTGCTGCACCAGAGACTCCCCTTTGGTGTCAGTGGGACCATAAGTCGTGGGGGCCCTGGTGAGCGGACGTCCCGTGCCAGGGTTCCCGAGCCCCTGTGGCTGGTGCGCTTGGCAGCGGCTGAGCTCCCCTGGAGGCTCCTGGCTGTGGCTGGCCTTCCCAGCTGTGCGGCGATGGGAGAGGGGACTTTGGCAGGGACCCGGCCCGGCTAGGCCCTTCCTCTTCTGGGTACCGGCAGAGGTCCTGTCCGCTCCCGGCTCTGAGCCTGGGGTGAGCGCTTTGTGGGTGCTACTCTTGCACACAGGGCTGGAGCTGGGGTGGGGACTGGGCCACCTCTCCCTGGTTGGGAGTGAGGGGTTGACAGACGCCTGTGTTCCCACCCCAGCCCTGCCTGGAGGAAGAGACCCTGCTTCGGTCAGGGTTGGCAGCACTTTGGCCCAAGGCTGGGGAGCTGAGTCACTCCATTTTTATTCCAAAGGAAACCAAAGGAACTTTAAAAGAGAGAGGGCTGTCCCTCCACACCTACCACGAAAACCCCAGAGTGAGCCTGCGCCCAAGCCAACCTCTCCCCCAGCGTGTTTCTTGGAAGAGCCTAGAAGATTCCTGGATCGAGACCCCAAAGGTTCAACGTCCGTCTGGCCTGTCTTTTGAAAAAGCAAACACATTTATAAGCTTTGTGGGACATTCCGGGCCCACTCTGAGACCCCTCCCTGTCCTTGGACCCAGCGGCCACTGTCTGGTTTCCTCCGGGAGGTGGCCCACCATGGTGGGGCACCTGTCCAGCCCCACTGCCACGGAGGCAGCCCGAGTCCAGGCACCCACCATGAAGGTCTGACGGCTATGCCTCGTGGCCGCCGCTCAAGTTCCGACAGGCAGAGGGAGGCTTGCGTGTCGGCACGTACTCACAAGGGACGAGTCGATTCCACGCGGCCCCGCCTGACACTCGGAACATACACTCATCCTGCTGAGTTTGGGGACTGCCACCAACCTGCTGTGTGCTCTCGGGGACCCAGGAGATCCCCCCCCGCACCCCAACACTGACCACAAAGGCCGCCTTGAGGAAGCAATGTGTGCGTTTATTTAGGAGTTCTTACTAAGGGAGTTTTAAGAGCACAAAACTTTGATTGAACCCAACTCCACGGCACAGAAAATGATTTGTTAGATTGTCAGTGGCAAGGGTTTATTATGACTGCGGGTGGAATCAACAGGGGCTGGTTCCTGCCAACATTCATGGAAATAACGTGAAGTTTTAAATGCGAGCTGTAAACCGAAGCTGCTTCAGGGTGTGTGTGTGTGTGTGTGTGTGTGTGTGTGTTTTAAATTCAATGTTGAAACTGTGGGGGAAAGGTGGAGAGCAGCCAGAGAAAACATTCTCATTTAATAGTGTTTGAACATGGCGTTGCAACACTGCGGGTAGCGAGGCCCTGAGAAAAAACCCACAACTAATCCTTCATCGCAGCTGTCTGAACACTTGATCGTCTGCCATCCCCCAAACAGCGACTTCTTTTTGCTGGAGGCTGCAGGCTTGAATGACCTAGTGTGAGAGTTTAAACTGTGTACAAGGGACCTGGGCGTGGGGTTGGGCGGGGGGATACAGGAAGGGAACTCTGAGCGTGCCTCAGTCAAGGGTTTTATGCGTTGGACTTCCTGTGCCCACAGCTCAGGGCAGGGCCATTCCCCATGCCTGTCCCCATGGCACGTCCAAGAGAGGACACCATGGCAGCCCGGCTTCACCTGGACTGACCCGCTCCTACCCCAGAAAGAAGAGCCAGGAGCGTGGTGGCCGGGAGGGCGGCTTTCTGTCTGGGCGGGCAGGTGCACCCCGTATCCTAGCCGTCTCCCCACAGAGCGCTGGCTCTGGCTCCTTGCTGAATGGACGAGTGAACTGGCTCAGCTTCCCCTTGGCGCTGGTCGGTGGGATCCCAGTGCCTCGTTTTACAAGAAAAGACTAAGAAGGAAGGGAGCAACTCGGCAAACAGATTCGAGACGGATTCTGGAGCTGTATCGCCCACTCGAGGGTGGCAATCGGGAGGCCCAGCTACAAAACGCTGTTGCTGTCTTTCTCTACCTCCCGGCCCTGGCTCAGGGCAGGGTGCAAAACCTCACTGCTGTAGGAAAGTGGAACTTGGAAGACAGCTGAAAACAAAAGCTTTAATTGCTTCTTTATTTTGTAAAAATCACATTAAACGTTTTACTTTGCGTCTTCTCGGGTTTTGTTTTTGGTGGGGAGGTCTCAAGCCACACGCGGGCATCCTGGGACACCCACTGTCGTTAGCTGTTTGCTTGGGCTCCTGAAATCCTGAACTGTGTCTGCCAAAGTGGACACGTTTCCCCAGGGAGCCCTGGAGGTGCTGCTGTGGGGCCGGTTCTTGCTTCTGAGCTGGCTGAGGCCCTGAGGAACTGTGCGTGTGCGTGCACGCGCACCCACGGAGAGGCTCCTCTCCAGGAGGGAGACACCAGGACCCTGTCTCAGGGACTCAGAGTGGCTTCGCCAGCAGCTGTGTGCCATGCATGCCATCACAGAGGAGCCAGGAGAAAGCAGAGTGGGAAGAGGCCCATGCAGGACCCAGACGGTCGTCACACAGATGTTGGCTGTGTGAGCCAGAGGGGGCACACGGGTTCAGTCAATGCCGGCTCCAGCATTCCGGGGGGCGCAGTGGGAAAGGCTGGATGGAGCAGCGAGGGTGGGGAATCAGTTGGCGTGTAGGGTGACGTCCCAGTCTGGATGCCTTGAAGCACAGCCCATGTACAAGGTGGCCTAGGGGGAGCAGGAGGGGCTGCTGAGGTCCCAGTGGGCGACCAGTTTCAGCCACACCTCACAAGAGGCTGGGCGCGTCCATGACACCACACAGAGGTGATCGCACTCGGGACAGGCAGGCTGGCCTTTTGTAGCCCGCCAGGAGCCAGGCCAGCAGGGTGGAAGACGCGGTTCTCGGGGTGAGAGGGGTGCACTAGGGTGCTATGGTCCACCTGCCCAGGGAAGGGGCTCTGGGAGGCTTGGGACCCCAGTGGCCGTGACAGTGAAAAGGGGCACGAGGCAGGTGGCATTGGCGCTGTTGGACCCCAGCTGGGAGAAGGGAAGCGATGGGTTCTGGTCTCTGGGCCAGTGTCTCTCAAACACGCACACCCATCCGCTGGGCAGCTTGCTCAACGCAGACTCTGGTCCGGCAGGTCTGTGGTGGGCTGAGAGCCTGCATTCCTAAGTTCCCAGCGGCTGCGGGTGCTGCTGCTACGGGATACACTTTGAGCTTCGAGGTCCTAGGCCTTTCGTTGTAGTGAAGTGGTCTCTGGATGGGGGTGTCACGGAGCCCCATCCCTGGCAGTCCCACTCTCTCCCTTAACCTGCAGTAAAGACTGACTAAGTTCAGGGAGTGACACGCTAGGTAAGAGAGGCCCCATCCATGCTAGCCTCTAATGTGAGTTTCAGGTCCCACCCAAGAAAGCAACACACAACCTCCCTCAGCTCCAGAGTAGAGCCCACCTTTGCCATTCCAAAGGAAGCACGCTGGCCCGGATCACTGACCAATCAAAGGAAGGCCACGGCTGGGACTTGAAGAGTTGCTGCCTTGACTCTCTCGGGGGGTCTGGGAATTAAGCGCCAGCCGCCTGTCTCCTTGCTCTGCACGCAGTAAGTTCCTTTTTCCCACCAGCCTATGTTGGTGATTGGCTTACTGCACGCCAGGTGAGCGCAGCTCTTTTTTTTTTTTTTTGGGGGGGGGGTGTCCTATAGCAACTCTGCCAACTAGTGTTGAGGTTGTTCTCTATCAGAGAGGGGGAGGGGGCAACAGCCCTGCAGAGTTCCCTGGAATCCTGCTACAGGTGACCACACGGCTGATGTGAGGATGGTCTCAGATACAGCAAGTTTTAAGGTAGTTACTGACATTGCTACAGAATTTTTCTTTAAACCGTGACACAGGGGTCGGTGCTGTGGCACAGCAGGTTAAACCCCAGCCTGCATCCCATACGGGCACTGGGTTCAGGTCCTGGCTGCTCTTCTTCCGATCCACCTCTCTGCTATGCGCCTGGGAAGAGCAGTAGGAGATGGCCCAACAGGGAGTGCAGTGGAGGATGGCCCAAGTGCTTGGGCTCCTGCACCCGCGTGGGAGACTCGGAGGAAGCTCCTGGCTTCTGGCTTTGGATCAGCTCAGCTCTGGCTGTTGCAGTCACTTGGAATGGAATTGGAATGTGGAATGGAAGATCTCTCTCTCTCTCTCTCTCTCTCTGGCTCTACCTCTTTCTGTAACTCTTTCAAAAAATTAAATCTTAAAAAAAAAAACCAAACATGGCACAGTGACTAAGTAACATTCAGCAACTGTGGAAATAATTATTTATTTTAAATATCTTGGAAGCTTTATGTTAAAAGGACCCTTGGGGCCCTCTCAATTTTCATGAGCATTCAACACTTACCAGTCTCAAAACATGCAGAATGTCATACAATTTGGGTTTACAGTGTCTTAAACAGTCACTTCTGACAGGCATTTTAACATTCTATTGCATTAATTTAGATGGCACCAAATCAATAAAAGCTTAAAAAGTGATCTGTTGGGTTTACTTCACAGTCCATGTCTACAAAATAGTACTTTTCCATGTACTGATAATCTGTAAGAAACTTATTCATACTCTTGTATAGTGTGACCTATTGATGCACTGGTGTAAACAGGTTATTACACAAAAGTAGTTACACAACCGCAATGTTGAGACAGAAGCTATTTTTTATATAGTTAAAAACAGAAGTTATCTTGCAAAAGATTAGACTCTAATGTATAAATATGTACAGTCCCTAGCTTTTATTCTGTCGAGTCTGGCTTTGGCTACATGCAGAGAGCATTCTATTCCCATCTTGTAGATTTCATCTGATGCACCAGCATTCCAGCTGGTACTGCCAGGACTCCATCTGACCCAGTTACGGGCACCAACCTCTTTGATTACGCTGTCTCGTCTTCATAGCTACTTGGCCTATTATTTTTCCAAAGTGTGTATTGAAAACAGGTGGTAGGGTGGAAAACGTCTTGTGAAAAGTGTTTTTCCTTAGGTGAAACACCACCAATACTTTTTCCATTATCGAAAACGTCAGGGCTTCTCCCAAGCCGCTCGAAAACACTGACTCCTAGGGCGTCTCCGCAGAAACCTGCTGCCTTCACCACTTTCTGCCATTGAAAACTGTCGCCAGGAAGATGATCCCCACTAGCAGAATGTAGCCTGTTTAGTTTCTGGGCCCCCACACAGGAGGCCACGGGGGCTGGCATTGGGAGGCTTCTGTCTGTCTCAGGCACAAGCACCAATGCCCGCGCTGCGCGTCTGACAGGCCAGAGGTGCTCAGCTTCTGTGTCTCCAGGGTCCGGCCGGCCTCCAAGCTCACCACTCACCTTATCAAACACTAGTGGCTCTCAAGCCTGGAGATACAGCAGAGTCCCCCGGAACACCGGTTACAACACAGCACCCCGGCCCCACCCCTCCTCGCCCCCCAACCAGCGTCATCTGTTTCCTGAGTCTGGAATGGGACTTGAGCACCTGCACTCCCGACGAATGCCCAGGTGGCGTCCACGCTGCTGGGCTAAGGCCCACGCTTTGAGACACGGTCATGGTCAACAACACCTGCTGAGCACCACAAGATGCTCTGGCTGCTCATTCGCCAGGACGGACTGCGTCCACGAGCCCTACGCTCGGCGCTCGGCGGTTAGCTCCCCACCGATCAGCTCAAGTCCTGCTCTTCCGTCCACCGGGCACCCGTCCTCGTATCCCGCTCTCCGGCCCTCCTGAGACACGTGTTTTCTCCCATGCCATCCCCTCTTCCCGGAGTTCAGAAAAACGGTTAATCCTGGGAGGAAACCAAGGGCCGAGTTTTGTTAGTCCTGGCAAACATTCCAAGACATTCCCAGGCAGAGTCTGGTCAAGTACAATGAGGCCACTGCTTCCGAGGGGAAGTGGTGCTTACGGTACACGGTTCACCTTGTTTTGAAAGGACGATGGGCTGTCCCACAGAGTAGGGCGGCCACGTGGGTGGATGTCTCTCCTCTCCTCACCTCCCCCAGCAAAACATCAGTCTTCAAATTCTCTCCAGTTGCAAACCAAAAACAACCGCACCATTCCAGACCGGCTCTTGGTCCTTGGCTCATTTGCCGTCAGCAACATCTCAATAAAAGGAAATAACCCATTTTCTTTGGCTCCTGCTCACCACAACGAGACATCTCTGTCCTAAATAACGCTACTCTCAAATGCGTGGTTTATCAAAGTCATTTCACAGCATGGGGTGAATGTTTTCTTTTTGGGAAAAAGGAGGAGAGGATGATAGTATATGAAGCAGGGTTGTGACTTCTGACCTCACGTGGGAATCAGGGCCCAAGCACGGAGTCTGGGATTAGTGCAATCGGTTCCAGGGCAGACGGTGGAGGAGACCCGGATGTGTGCCAGACACCTCCCAGCCTGCAACGCGAAGACCTGAGGAAAAGAGCACGCGCCCCCACCCCACCAGCCCACCCGTGTCCGGTCACCGGCGCTGCCTCGCCGCTCGAGCTATACCTTCTCCATCTCGATCTGCTGGTGGTAGTGCCGGGCGTGCCGCTGGCCCCCGTTCAGCTTGTACACAGAACGCTTGTGCTGGCACCTGCGGTAGCCCCACACCGCCCCCACGCCGGCCAGGACCAGCAGCAGGCACAGCACAGTGACCACGGTGGCAATCACGGGGCCCCTGCCCAGGCTGGGACACCTGTCCCCCACACACGGCTCCAAGCTTGGCAGCAGCTCCTCCTGGCCTGCACCCGGCCTGGGATGCTCCTGGCCCAGGAAGTCCTCGGACAGCAGGTATGGGAAGCTGTCCTGGACCCCAGGGGCGCTGGTGTCCCCCGGAGGCCGTGTGGCGGCCACGCTGGGGGAGGCCGTGTGGACAGGTGTCTGGCGGGCAGCAGTCGTCCTCACTGGCTCCAGGGTAGCACTGGTGAGGTCAGAGGGTAGAGTGGCCGGGGGAGACTGCCCGGTGGTCACTCTCCAAGGCGCAGTGGACCTGGTCACGTCGCCATCCCCGCCGCGGGGACTCTCAGTGTCAGACACATTTAGGGGGGTGACAGCCGAACCCTCCAGGCCCAGCGTCTGAGAAGGAAGGACGGAAGTCGGGGTGACGCCCCCGCCCCGTGCCGCGGGCTGCGTGGCTTCCACCAGATCGGGCTGGTCAGGGGGGAGGACACTGTCCTCCAGCCCCACCGACCCGTCCCCCCGGTCCTCCTCCTCCTCCTCCTCCGCCTCTCCCTTCCTCCACGCCCCATCCGTCACGGGGTAGCCATCTAACCAGGACCCGTCACTGCTGCTCACCATCGGGTCCCCCGCCCGGCGGTCCTCCCCGCCCACGAGAGGCCCCGAGGGGCCGTCTGCGCGGCCGCGGGCCACCTTGGCTTCGCGCTGACCCGGGGCCCGCTTGACGCCGCTGTGGTTGTCCCCGGCCGCCAGCCGCTTCTTGCTGTGGCCGCCCGCCTCCGTTTCCAGCTCAGGCTTGTGGAAGGCCTCAGCAGCCGGAAGCAAGAACAAGTACTTGCGGCGAAGTCGGGGTCCCGGCCAGTGGGTGGGCGCGCCCGGGCTGGGCCCTGGGGCCTCCTCCCGCGCCGGGGGTTTGCGCCCGTCCTCCTCCTGCTCCTCGCGCTCCCGGGATGCCACAGACCTGTCGTCCGGGAAGTTGTCTTCGTAGTCGATGTGCACCTCGGCCTCCTCTGCAGGGGAACAGGGAGAGCCCCGCTGAGTCCAAAGCCCAGAGCCAGTTTATGCAGTGCGGGAAGCGACCGCCTCAGGCGCCAGCATCCCGTAGAGACACCGGTTCGAGTCCCGGCTGCTCCACTTCCGGTCCTGCTCCCTGCGAATGTGCCCGGGACAGCAGCGGAAGATGGCCACCCCCGTGAGAGACCCGGATGGAGCTCTGGCTCCTGGCCTCAGCCTGGCCCAGCGCGGGAGTGCATTTCTGGGGCCTGGAACTGGATTGGTGGACATCTGGGTTATTACTGCAAGCCCCTAGAGAAAGCCCCAGAGTTCTCTCTCCCTGTTTTTAAAGAATTAATTTATTTATTTGAAAGGCAGAGTTACACAGAGGTAGAGCCAGAGAGAGAGAGAGAGAGAGAGAGAGAGAGAGGTCTTCCATCTGATGGTTCACTCCCCAAATGACCACAACGGCCAGAGCTGAGTTGATCCAAAGCCAGGAGCCAGGAGCTTCTTCCAAGTCTCCCACATGGGTGCAGGGGCCCTACTTGGGCCATCTTCTACTGCTTTCCCAGGCCATAGTAGAGAGCTGGATCGGAAGAGGAGTAGCTGGGACTCGAACTGGCATCCCTATGCGATGCTGGCACTGCAGGCTGAACCCAGAGTTCTAAATAACAGTTTTAAAATCCTTTCTGGGAGGCTGGCGCCGCGGCTCACTAGGCTAATCCTCCGCCTAGCGGCGCCAGCACACCGGGTTCTAGTCCCGGTCGGGGCGCCGGATTCTGTCCCGGTTGCCCCTCTTCCAGGCCAGCTCTCTGCAGTGGCCAGGGAGTGCAGTGGAGGATGGCCCAGGTGCTTGGGCCCTGCACCCCATGGGAGACCAGGAAAAGCACCTGGCTCCTGGCTCCTGCCATCAGATCAGCGCGGTGCGCCGGCTGTAGTGCGCCGGTCATGGCGGCCATTGGAGGGTGAACCAACGGCAAAGGAAGACCTTTCTCTCTGTCTCTCTCTCTCACTGTCCACTCTGCCTGTAAAAAAAAAAAAAAAAAAAAAAAAAATCCTTTCTGGGGGCCGGCGCCGCGGCTCACTAGGCTAATCCTCCGCCTTGCGGCGCTGGCATACCGGGTTCTAGTCCTGGTCGGGGCGCCGCATTCTGTCCCGGTTGCCCCTCTTCTAGGCCAGCTCTCTGCTGTGGCCAGGGAGTGCAGTGGAGGATGGCCCAAGTATTTGGGCCCTGCACCCCATGGGAGACCAGGAGAAGCACCTGGCTCCTGCCATCGGATCAGCGTGGTGCGCCGGCAGCGGCGGCCACTGGAGGGTGAACCAACAGCAAAGGAAGACCTTTCTCTCTGTCTCTCTCTCTCACTGTCCACTCTGCCTGTATATATATAAAAAAATCCTTTCTGGGGCCAGCGCTGTAGTGCAGCGAGTTAAAGCCCTGGCCTGCAGTGCCGGCATCCCACATGGGCACTAGTTCTAGTCCCAGCTGCTCCTCTACCGATCCCGCTCTCTGCTATGGCCTGGGAAAGCAGTAGAAGATGGCCCAAGTCCATGGGCCCCTGTACCCATGTGGGAGACCCAGAGGAAGTTCCTCACTCCTGGCTTCAGATTGGCGCAGCTCCGGCCATTGCAGCCATCTGGGGTGTGAACCAGCGGATGGAAGACCTCTCTCTCTGTCTCTACCTCTCTGTAACTCTGTCTTTCAAATAAATAAATAAATCTTTAAAAAAAAATCCTTTCTGATCTGCTCCTAAAATTTAAGCCCATTCATGTGTGTCTTCTGTCAAAAAATGGAAAACAGTGAAGAGCAAACACTTGAAAAAATGTCACTTGCACACATGTATTACGCTTACAACAGGCAGCCCAGTTACCAGTTCAGCGCATTCCCTACCCTTTCCTTTGTTCCAGGAAAATCTGGCACACACTTTGGCTACTGACTTGCAAGGGTAAAGAAAAAATTCAAAATCCAGGCAGAGGAGGCAAGCCAGACCTAAGCACAGAAATTAAATCCAGCTTGCTTAAAAGTGTGCTGAATGGTAGAAAGCAACAATAGGCATACTATGTGAGTGGAGGAAACGTAATCCAACAGTGTTGTGCCTTGGTAAGATGTCACACGAGGAGTCAGCATTGTGGCGCAGCGGGTTAAGCCGCCACCTGTCACACTGGCGTCTCGTGTGGACACCAGTTCAAGTCCTGGCTGCTCCGCTTCCCATCCAGCTCCCTGCTTATGTACCTGAGGAGATACACATGATGATGGCTCAAGTACTCGAGTTTCTGTCACCCAGGTGGAAGACCTGGATGGAGTTCTTGGCTCCTGGCTTCAGCCTGGCCCAGTCCTGTCTGTTGTTTCAAAATAATACAAAATATTTATTAAAAATAAAATATTTTAAAAAGAAAAAATTTTAAATATTTATTTATTTGAAAGGCAAAGTGACAGAGAAAGAGGGAAAGACAGAGAGAGAGAGAGAGATCTTCCATCCATGGGTTTACTCCCCTAAATGGCTGCAATGGGAGGGCTGGTCCAGGCTGAAGCCGGGAGTCCAGAGCTCCGTCTGGGTCTCCCACGTGGGTGGCAGGGGCCCAAATACTTGGGTCATCATCTGCTGCTTTCCTGGGTGCATTAGCAGGGAGCTGGATCAGAAGTGGAGCAGCCGGGACTCGAACCAATGCTCTGATTTGGGATGCAGGGTTGCAGGTGGAAGAATGTCCAGTGCTACGGGTACTGTGTGTGTGCTGCTCACAGAGCTGGTCATCACCTGGAATTCACAGTCCAGACGCTCAGTTAGCTTCATCACCAGAAAGTCACCCTCTGCCTGTGGTACTTTCAATAGTCCATAGTCAATAGACAGTTGATTACCAAGTACTTCCAGTACTGGTCTCTCAATCGAAAACTACTGCTTGGCCGGTGCCGTGGCTAACTAGGCTAATCCTCCGCCTTGCAGCACCAGCACACAGGGTTCTAGTCCCGGTCGGGGCACCGGATTCTGTCCCGGTTGCCCCTCTTCCAGGCCAGCTCTCTGCTGTGGCCAGGGAGTGCAGTGGAGGATGGCCCAAGTGCTTGGGCCCTGCACCCCATGGGAGACCAGGAGAAGCACCTGGCTCCTGCCATCGGATCAGTGTGGTGCGCTGGCTGCAGTGCCCCGGCCGCGGCAGCCATTGGAGAGTGAACCAACGGCAAAAAAAAGGAAGACCTTTCTCTCTGTCTCTCTCTCTCACTGTCCACTCTGCCTGTCAAAAAAAAAAAAAAAAAAAGAAAACTACTGCTTTGCTAATGAGTGCCCTGAAAATGGCTTCCTACAGGCAAAACAAATGCCTATTAGCTACCATGATAAATATTAGAAACAGGCTGTCATTGGAAAAACGAAAGGTATATATGATATCAGATCAGCTGAAAATATGTTAGAGATACTTCACACCTTTATACGGACAAGCTCAAACCAACCTGGACCTTGATGGTGCTTGAGACGTGAACCCTAATGATCTCAGTGTGAGATCAATAAGCTGCACCCCCAGGACAGTGGGAGCGATGGGAACAGTGTCCACCTAGAACAGAGGTCACTCTGTACTGACCACACCGCCCACCCAGCTCCCACTACACTGCCTGCCCAACTGGCCCAGGAACTCCCTGAGGACAAGGACACGTCCCCTCTGCCTCTGCATCCCCAGGACCCTGCATGGTGCGTGGCATGTAGTAGACACCCCTTGAATGTCTGCTGAAGGCACAGGTGAACCCGCGAGTGGTGGAAGACAGTGTTGAGAAAGCTTGACTCAGCCCGGAGGTCCAGCAGCAAGGGCAGAGCGCCATCAATGACCCGGGAGTTCTATGTCTGCACATTCTTCCTCCGGGGGACGCATCCCATGACCTTGAAACAGGCCATGAGGTCCAGAGGCACCTGGAAGGCGGGCCCGTCCCTTCTGGTGTGGGAAACCCCGGCTTAGCGCACACAACCTCAGAGTTGAGAGTGCAGGAGAGAGCAGCCCACTCTGCTTGAGGCGGGGTCTGCTTAGCCCTGGGCCCCTGTGGTCAGCCTGAGCTGTGTGTGTGTGTGTGTGTGTGTGTGTGTGTGTGTGTGAGAGAGAGAGAGAGAGAGACAGAGAGAGAGAGAGAGAGAGAGAGAGAGTTCTGCCCCCAGAGCTCTCCGAGGTGAGGGCACCCCTGGAGGGAAGCCCAGGGCCCTGAGCCTAGCTCTTCTGTCTCCCCACGGGTTCACAGGTCAAGATCCTGGCTCTCAGGACCAGAGTCTCGCTCTGCCACAGTCTGCCCCAAAACCTCAAACAAAGGTGAGGACGAGGAGCGTTTCCAAACAGCCGACCTGGGAGGAAGCACCCGGGCTCGTTTCCCGCCTCCCCATGTTCGTGATTCACCAAATTCCGCCTGAGATGGCCAGGGGTTCCTTCTCGCACCTTCCCTGGTCTGCCCTCTCGGACTCAGACCACGCAGCCAGCCTGCTCGCCTGTCTCCTCCTCCAGGCCCTGTGCAAACCCCTGCCAACATAGCAGGGGCCTTCTGAATCCTACAAGCCATCTAAGACATGTCAGTTTGGTAAGTTCGCCTGGCAAAACCTGGGCCATTCGCTGTAAATTCAGTTTACTGCTGCTTTTGGAAACTGGAGGAGCACAGACGGCTGAGTCTGGAGGAGGCGGCGATGGCTGGCTGTGCACTGCCTGGTCTCTACCAGGAGGACGTGGTGGGGGCGCTGAGGTGCCAGGGCCCAGGACCCTGGGGTGCTCCCAGCGCTGCCGCTGGCCACCTCTTTCGCATATTGCTGCATTTCTAGAAGCCTGCACATACTTTCTTTTTTTTCCCCCTCTGGTCTTGGTTACACAGCCTTTAAAAATAGCTTTTTTAAAAAAGACAACCAGACAAGCCAGAAATAACCGCGCGCGAAGCGCAGCCCTGAACAAATATGGCAACGCCGATGAGGAAATGCTAAATTCGGTCTTGGGCGCCTGCTGGACTTGTTGAAGGAAATTCAGTTCAAAAAATGGGGAGAAACAGAAATGGAAGTTAAAGTAGGAAGACAAAAGCAAGCTTCAGGAGAGAGAGAGAGAGAGAGAGAGAGAGAGAGAGAGAGAGAGAGAGAGAACGCGCCCAGGGAACTTCCTGAAAGAACAGTTTGAAAAGGGGTCTGTGCACTGCCCTGCTGTGTCCGTGCAGATGGGATGCCAGTGTTGGGGGCAATGCTCCTGGGTTTAAGCCCTGGCTCTGCTGCTTTCTGGGTGGGTGACAAGGCGAGCCAATGACCCTTTCTCTCCCTCGTTTTCCCATCTGTAAAAGGGACCTAGCCATTTCTACTCCCAGACTTGCAAAGATTGCATGACACGAAGCAGGAGCAGACACGAGGAACCTTGGGGATGACGGAAATGTTCTGTGTTTTTGGTTCCCATGGTGGTTTCACAGGTGTATGTACCTGTTACAGCTCAGATGATTTATATTTTATTTTTAAAAGATTTATTTTAGGGGCCAGGACTGTGCGTAGCGGGTAAAGCCACCGCCTGCAGTGCCAGCATCCCATATGGGTGCCGGTTGTAGTCCCAGCTGTTCCACCTCCGATCCAGCTCTCTGCTATGGCCTGGGAAAGCAGTAGAAGATGGCCCAAGTCCTTGGGCCCCTGCACCCATGTGGGAGACCTGGAGGAAGCTCCTGGCTCCTGGCTTTGGATCGGCACAGCTCTGGCCATTGCAGGACATCTGGGGAGTGAACCAGCAGATGGAAGACCTCTCTCTCTCTCTCTGCCTTTCAAATAAATAAATAATTTTTTTAAAAAAAGATTTATATATGTGAAAGGCAGTGTGACAGAGAAGGAGAGAAAGGGGAGAGAGAGAGAGAGGGAGAAGGAGAGGGAGGGAGAGAGAGAGAGAGATAAGGAGAGTTTTCCATTTGCTAGTTTACTCCCCCAAATGGCTACAAGAGCCAGGGCTAAGCCAGGCCAAAGCAAGGAGCCAGGAACCCCATCCAGGTCTCCCATATGGATTTTAGGGACTCAAGCACTTGGGCCGTCTTCTACTGCTCTGCCAGGTGCATTAGCAGGGAGCTGGCTCACAAGAAGAGCAGCCAGGACTTGAACGGGCAATCTAACACAGAACGCTGGCATCACAAGTGGTGTCTTAACACAATGCCATCCCCCCCATTTTGCATTTTAAATTTGCACCATTTATTATACACAAATCAAAACTCAATAGAGTTGTTTAAAAAGCAATGCCCATGGGGCTGGCACTGTGGCGCAGTGGGTAAAGCCACCGCCTGCAGTGCTTGCATTGCATATGGGCACCGGTTCAAGTCCTGGCTGCTCCACTTCCGATCCAGCTCTCTGCTGTGGCCTGGGAAAATAGCAGAAGGTCGTCCAAGTCCTTGGGTCCTTGCACCCTTGTGGGAGACCCGGAAGAAGCTCCTGGCTCCTGGCTTTGGATCGGCGCAGCTCCAGCCATTGCGGCCATTTGGGGAGTGAGCCGGAAGAAGGACAACCTCTCCCTCTGTGTCTCTACCTAAACTAAAACCAACTCTCTCAGTAGAGAGACAGGGAGCAGGTCTTTGGCTGACAGCAGCTCTTCTCTCAGCGCCTGCCGGCGACAAGTGTTCCAAGAGGAAGAGGAGGCACGTGATGGAGGGAGAATCTGAGCTGCATCCCCTGCACTGTGTGTCTTTTGTCTTCTTTCCCCCAGCTCTTCTCTGCCACCCCACCCACCAGACAGGATCTTGGGCCACACCCGGGACCAGGAGTAGGGCTCCGAAGAAGTGCTGAAGTCGGGAGGGAGCAGAGGTGTGAAAGGTGGTGTGAGGAGAGGAGAGGAGAGGAGAGCCAGGGTGGCCAACACTGGGACCAGGTGGGGGGGGGGTGGCCCCCTGGAGGCCAGGAGGTCAGAGACTCTTCTCAGGGAATGGCATCCGCAACCAATCACAGCCAGGCCACAGGCACCACGGATCCACCCGGAACTGGGACGCGAGCGGATCACGCACCTCTCAGCCCGTTTCAGACTACAAGAACCTTCACTGCTGCTGCCTTGGGGAGCCCGTGATTGGAGTCAGTGATTGGCTTTCTGTGGGTCAGGCAAGAGGACCCAGGTTTGGGGGCTCTCTACAGCAACTTTGGCAACACAGCTCTACCTTCATGGCTTCCCCAGGCCTCACTGCCGCGGGTGGCGCATCCCGCACTCCCCACGGACACGCTGAGACTACCAGGCCCCCGGAACCTCCTTCGCGCGGTGGAGCTAATGGCCACTTTTCAGCTTTCATTAACTTGATTTCTGAGCACGTCTCTCCGGAAACGCACACTCTTTAAAAATGTCACCTGCGCCACCTCACTTTCCAGCTTCCTCTTCTACTTCATCCTCTGCTTACCGTCTCCTTCGAGGCTCCCAGTTCACCGTCGTTTTTTTTAGGGTGGGGACATGGCCTGCCACAGCACCTGGCTGCCGCAGGATGATGGGATGTGGGTGAGTGCATGGCCAGCCGGCCCATCAGCTCACACCAACAGCAGGAGTATCCCAGCCCAGGGGGTGCCAATGCCAACCTCGTCTCACCCACCCCCAACAAGCGCTTTTTGAAGCAGTTCCCTGATCAAAAAAGTGATGTTCAGGGCTGACACTGCGGTGTGGCGAGGACAGCTGCTGCCTGCAATGCTGGCATCCCATAGGGGAAGCTGGTTCATGGCCCAGCCGCTCCACTTCTGATCCAGATCCCTGCTAATGGCCTGGGAAAAGCAGTGGAAGATGGCCCAAGTTCTTGGTCCCCTGCACTCACGTGGGAGACCGGATGAAGCTCCTGGCTTCGATTTGGCCCCACCCTGGCCATGGCAGCCTTCTGGGGAGTGAACCAGTGGACGAAAGATCTGTCTCTGCCTCTCTCTCTCTCTCTCTCTCTCTCTCTCTGTAACTAACTTTCCAAAATAAATTAAAAACATTTTTTTAAGAAAAGTTGATGTTTGCTGGAAAAAAATAAATGTGCAAACTGTAGTGAAATATCTGGTGAAGATATTCCTCTAACACACACACACACACACACACAGATATTTCTTATAAGGATGCAGATACTTTAAGTGTTAAACCTACCGAGCAATGAAAACTGTAACAGTTTGTACCCAGCCAAGTGTAGAAACCAGAGTTCCTGTCCAGCAGCTGAGAGTGCTCCCAAGTCTGCATTGCGGTGAGAAAATAAACAGCCTTGCAGACACACAAAACCTGCATTTAGTTCTCGCTCTGCTCTCCGCTCTCCGGGGGCCAGTCAACAAGCCAGCTGACCGGCGGGCGTGGCTCACCGGACGGTGCCACCTCCGTGCCTTAGCGTCTCTGGGTGAGGAGGGGAGCGCGGGTCCGTTTGGGGGCTGTGGAGTCAACACAACAGGGAGCTCAGTTCTTACGCTTGGCTCTCTCGGGCAGACTCCTGTCTGGCACAAGGCAATAGCGAGGGAGAGAGACGAGGGGCCGGAAGGTGCTTCTCCTGCTCTTCCTGCTGTGTACCTTTTTGTCACTAGTATGCAACAAGGCATACTGATACAGGGAGAGGCAGTTTGGTAGGAATCTCACAGGGGAAGTTTGTATTATTTAATCTAAAAAGGGGGGGGGCGCAGCAGTGGCAGCCCGCTGCCTGGGCTGCCTGTGTCCCGAGGAGGAGGTCCCGGTGTGAGTCCTGGCTACTGTGCTTCTGATTCCTGTTCCCTACTGCTGCACATCCTGGGAGGTAGCAAGTGATGGCTCCAGGACTGGGGTTTCTGCCACCCACGGGGAGACCTGCTTTCCCAGGCCATAGCAGAGAGCTGGACTGGAAGAGGAGCAGCCGGGACTAGAACCTGCGCCCACATGGGATGCCGGTGCCGCAGGAGGCAGCTTTACCTGCTACACCACAGCACTGGCCCCCTATTTTATTTATTTATTCATTTTTATTGCATTTTACTAAAGTAGCCCACATGAGTCTGAAAAGTAGTAAAATAGATCTGAAAAACTCCTATTTATTAAAAAAACATTCTAAGACTGAAAAGCTAAGTCACAGAATGAGAGAAAATACTTGCAACACACACACTAGTTAGGAAGTAGTTCTATAACGTGAATAATCGATTCAAATCATTTTTTAAAAGGGCAAAATCCTTGAACAGACATTTTCCATAAGGAAATTCTAGTGCCTGGTGGACAAGTGTAAGTGCCCAACTTCACCCTCAGCGGAGGTAGGAAGATTAGAACTCCAGACACCAGACTGGCTGTCCTGAGGGCTGCTGAGGGAGCTGAACCTGCCCTCCCACGCACAGCTGGTGGGGAAGTGCACTGAGCAAAAACCCTTTAGAAAACTCTTTGCTTAGGAAGCTAAGCACACACACCCTGGAGGCACCAACTGCACTCCTAGGACCCCACAGAAATGGGCATACATGGGACGCAGACCATCATGGTGGCCTCATGTGTGACAACCCCCCTGCGGAAGAGAGCCACACAGCCACCACCGTCAGACTGGACTAATCGACAGCAAACCACAGCAACATGGCGCCCGACTCACAGCCATGGCAGCTCCCAGCTGTCCGAAGAATGCAGTGCTGGAGTCACCACCTCTGTGGGGCCACCCAGACGTCAGGGGGACCACGGGGGCCTCCGGCTGAGTCAGGCACAGGAGCCCTAAGCCAAGGTTGGCGACGGAGCTGCCAAGCCTCATACCAGGTGCAATGCCCCCAGTGGGGGTGGGGAGGCCAGGCCTGGCTGTGGCTGAAGACACCGCTGCCCAAGAGAGTCGGGGCGGGGCGGGGCGCTGCGGATACCTGGGCCCTCCAAGAATGTGATGATGCCAGAACCGGAAATCAGATTGCGTCTATAGGGAACCGAGTGTTTGCCACAACTGCCCTTGGAGTTTCAAGGAAATATTCAGACTCACAGGACCGTCCCTGGCCACACCTGGCTCTAGGAAGGGGACACAGCACAGGGCAGGCGGGGAGGGCCCACATGGCTATCCCAGGGTTAGTCTGCTCGCCTGCCCCTCCGGCTCCGGCCTCCCATGACTGTGCAAGGAGCCAGGCTGGCAGGCGTGCATGTGGGCTCACGTGGGTTCCAAGTCCCGCACCCACTCTTCCACCAACCGCACAGAACGGCTCTCAAGGACCCCACAAGGGTCAAGTGCAAAGATAAGAATGGGCAACCCGGCGAGGCCCAGAGCCGGCTGCCTCTGATGTATTCGCCATGGTCCTCACAGTCACGAGAGAGTCATTTTTACCCCAAGCCCTGCTGCTTGGCGCCCACGGCTTGCGGTCCACCTTGTCCAGCTTTCCAGGGAGACAAGCTAGAAAGCTAAGCCAAGGTCAACGCCATCCCAAGGGGGTGAGGAGGGTTTGCTGAGGACGATGAAGGGCTGGGTCACGGTGGTGCTGCAAGCCCACAGCTCAGCAAACAGGTGGGAACGGCTTTTTGCAGAGGAGCATGGCCGTGTGGCCCTGCGGAGGGGGAGGCGGTGGCGGCAGCAGCCGGCCCGGGGCACTTACCCTTACCGCAGGCCTGCACCAGGCCGTACCACTCCCCGCAGCTGTTACAAAGCAGGGTGAAGGCGGTCTCGCGCTGGCCGGTGGCCGAGCCCGGGGCACACATGTACAGCAGTTCATCCCCCATCTCCAAGCCGGTGCGGCCCTGCAGGACGGTGTGCGGGAACGAAGGCGGGTCTCCGCACGGCTTCTCTGCGGAGAGGGAACCGCGGTCAGCTTGGCCAAGGGGTGCCCAGCCTGGGAGAAAGCGATCAGGTCTCCCCTGCCACTACCCGCCACCCCCGGCCTGCACCCCGAACCGCGCTCACAGGGGCCGCCTCTGGGTCACCCTGGTGAGTCGGGGCCTGGCAGAACGCCGGGCACAGCTGAGGCACAGAGAAGTCAAATGGGGAAGAAAGCGTCGCAGCGCTGTCATCCTAAACCGCCAGGCAACAGCTCCTGGGAAGAGCCAGAGGCCCGTGGCTGGCGGCGGACGCCTTATTTAGGGAAATAAACACGTGGCTGCTCCTGGTCTGAAGCTAGTGTGTTAGGCTACAGAGGGCAGCACAAGGGCCTCCCCTCTGCCCATCTCAACCCCGACCAACTCAGTGACCGGTAGGTGTGTACAAAAGACGCGCACACACTCACACAGGTACAAGCGGTCTTCAGAGGTCGTTCATCCACTGGTTCACTCCCCAAATGTCTACAACCGCTGAGGCTGGGCTAGGCTGGAGCCAGGAGCTAGGAACTCCAACTAGGTCTCCCACATGGCTGTCAGGGACCCAAGTACTTGGGCCCTCATCTGCTGCCTCCCAGGAGCGTGGGAAGCAGAAGCGGGACTCAGTCCCAGCCGGTTCAATAAGGGATGCGGGTGTCCTAGGCAGCAGCTTAAACTTCTATGCCGTAAGGCTCACCTGCAAACTTATTTTTGTTTCTGGGGCAGGGCGTTGGACGTAGCGGATAAAGCCGCCGCCTACAACACTGGCATCCCATATGGGTTCAGGTTCATGTCTGGCTGCTCCATTTCCGACCCAGCTCCATGCTAATGGCCTAGGAAAAGCAGTGGAAAATGGTCCAAGTGCTTGGGCCCCTACCACGCATGTGGGAGCCCCAGAAGAAGCTCCTGGCTTTGGATTGGCCCAGCGCGAGGGCATTGCAGCCATCTGGGGAGTGAACCAGTAGACAGATGATCTCTCTCTCTCTTTTATCTCTTCTCTCTCTGTAACTCTGGCAAATAGAAAAATTTTTTAAAAAATGTGTTGGTGCATATGCTCATATATAAATATATAGATCTATTCTGTGTAGCATTTTAAACATAAATGGGATTACAAATGTAAGAGAGGTCCTCAAGAAGTTCATGGAGAGTGTGTATTATGAAAAACTACTGGGTCCAGTGCTGCAGTGCAGTGGGTTAAGCCACAGCCTGTGACGCTGGCATCCGATACGGGCACTGGTTCAAGTCCCGGCTGCTCCACTTCTGATCCAGCTCTCTGCTAATGGCCTAGGAAAGCTGTGGAAGATGGCCCAAGTGATGAGGCTCCTGTACCCACTTGGGGGACCCAGATGAAACTCTTGGCTCAGCCTGGCTCAGCACTGACAATTGTGGTCACGTGAACAGTGAATCAGTGGACAGAAGATCTTTCTCTGTCTCTCTCTCTAACTCTGACTTTAAATAAATAAAAATTTAAAATAAAAGAAAAAGAAAAAACGATGCATGCATTTCAAAATAGTTTTGTCCCAAGACAAACATCTCTCAATTTCATTTTCCCAACAACGGTCTGAAGTGTCGTGGTATTACTGAATACTCGGCCCATTCGCTGGCAAGGGACTGCCAGCTGTGTTGGCTGTGTTGGCACCTTGGCAGAGCAACACACGGGGAGCTGGCTGTGTGCAGACGGCCGAGCAGAGCACGGGGAACAGCCTCCATTGATAAGGACTGCCCTTGTGAGAACTCACACAGTCAGATCAGCGGTACCCCTTCCAGGGGCGGACGCCCAGGACCTGTCCCCGCCCATCAGGCTCCACCTCTTAAAGGTCCACATTACTTCCCAACAATGAGGACAAAGCCTCCAGCACAGGGCAGGGCAGGTGGGGACAGCGCAGAGGAACCCATCCAAACCACAGCACAGCATCTGGCGTGCGAATGTGCACTCTCCTAAAGACACTTAATGTCAAACATCTCAGATGCTTGCTGGCCGTCTGCATGATCTTTATCTGCTCGGGGCTTTTCTCCCAGTGTAATCAGGTTCTGTGATTTATCGCTGTTGGGTTTTAAGAGTTTCCCGCTTATTTTGTGTAACAGTCCTTTAGTAGATGGTGACTTTGGTGGTTGGTTCTACCATGCTTTTTTTTTTTTTTTTTTTTTTGACAGGCAGAGTGGACAGTGAGAGAGAGAGACAGAGAGAAAGGTCTTCCTTTTGCCGTTGGTTCACCCTCCAATGGCAGCTGTGGCCGGCGCACTGTGCTGATCCGATGGCAGGAGCCAGGTGCTTCTCCTGGTCTCTCATGGGGTGCAGGGCCCAAGCACTTGGGCCATCCTCCATTGCACTCCCTGGCCACAGCAGAGAGCTGGCCTGGAAGAGGGGCAACCGGGACAGAATCCTGGCACCCCAACCGGGACTAGAACCAGGTATGCCAGCGCCGCAAGGTGGAGGATTAGCCTAGTGAGCCGCGGCGCTGGCTCTATCATGCTCTTGACACTGTCTTTTGAAAAGAAGAATGTTGTTGGCTTTAAAGATGTCTAGCTCAGGGCCAGTGTTGTGGCAGAGCAGGTTAAGCTGCAGCCTGTAACGCTGCCACCCCATAAGGACAAGGGTTCAAGTCCTGGCTGCTCTATTTCCAATCCAGCTCCCTGCTAATGTCCCTGGAAAAGCACAAGAAGATTATTTAAGTGCTTGGGCTCCTGCTACCCATGTGGAATGCCTGAATGAAGCTCCTGGCTCCTGGCTTCAGCCTGGCCCAGGCCTGACCACTGCAGCCATCTGGGGAGTGAACCAGCAGATGGAAGACCTCTCTCTCTGTCTCTGTCTGTCCGTCTGTCTGTCTCTCTCACTGTGCCTTTCAAATAAATAAGTAAATTAATGTGGGGCTGGCGCCATGCTTCACTTGGTTAATCCTCTGCCTGCGGCACTGGCATCCCATTTGGGCTCCGGGTTCTAGTCCTGATTGCTCCTCTTCCAGTCCAGCTCTCTGCTGTGGCCCAGGAAGGCAGTGGAGGATGGCCCAAGTGCTTGGGCCCTGCACCCGCGTTGGAGACTAGGAAGAAGCACCTGGCTTCTGTCTTCGGATCGGCGCAGCTCCGGCCATAGTGGCCATTTTGGGGGTGAACCAACGGAAGGAAGACCTTTCTGTCTCTCTCACTGTCTAACTCTGCCTGTCAAAAAAAGAAGTTTTAAAAAAATAAACAGGCCGGCGCCGCGGCTCACTAGGCTAATCCTCCGCCTAGCGGCGCCGGCACCCCGGGTTCTAGTCCCGGTTGGGGCGCCGGATTCTGTCCCGGTTGCCCCTCTTCCAGGCCAGCCCTCTGCTGTGGCCAGGGAGTGCAGTGGAGGATGGCCCAGGTGCTTGGGCCCTGCACCCCATGGGAGACCAGGAGAAGCACCTGGCTCCTGGCTTCAGATCAGCGCGGTGCGCCGGCCGCAGCGCGCCGACCGCGGCGGCCATTGGAGGGTGAACCAACGGCAAAAGGAAGACCTTTCTCTCTGTCTCTCTCTCTCACTGTCCACTCTGCCTGCCAAAACAAAACAAAACAAAACAAAACAAAAAAACCAAGTCTTTTTTTTTTTTAAAAAAAAAAAGATGTCTAGCTTATCAATGTGTTCTTTTCAAAACTATTTATTTACTTATTTCAAAGGCAAAGCAACAGAGATAGAGAGAATGGGACTCAAACAGACACTGTAACGTGGGATGCGGTGTCGTAAGCAGCGGCTTAACCTGCTCTGACACAACACACGCCCCTAGTTGTTCTTTTAAATCACAGAGACCCATGATCTCTTTACACTTTCTCTGTTTAAGGTTTATTTATTTCGGGGCTGGCGCTGTGGCACAGTGAGTTAATGCCCTGGCCTGCGGCGCCAGCATCCCATATGGGCGCTGGTTCTAGTCCCGGCCACTCCTCTTCCAATCCAGCTCTCTGCTGTGGCCTGGGAAAGCAGTAGAAGATGGCCCAAGTCCCTGGGTGCCTGCACCCACTTGGGAGACCTGGAAGAAGCTCTTGGCTCCTGGCTTTGGATGGGCGCAGCTCCGCCATTGCGGCCATCTGGGGAGTGAACCATCGGACGGAAGACCTCTCTCTCTCTCTGCCTTTCCTCTCTCTGTGTAACTCTGACTTTCAACAAAATAACTCCAAAGATGGAGTTACGAAGAGAGAAGGATTGACAGAGATCTTCCATCCGCTGGTTCACTCCCCAGGTGCCTGCAACTGTCAGGGATGGGCCAGGCCAAAGCCAGGAGTCAGGAACTTCATCCAGGTCTTCCATGTGGGTGGCAAGGGCCCCCATACACTTGAGCCATCTTCCACTGCTTTCCAAGGTCATTAGCAGGGAGCTGGATCAGAAGTGGAGCAGCCAGGACTTGAACTGCTGCCTATATGAGACGCTGGCATTGCAGAGGGCACCTTAACCCACTATACCACAAGGCTGGCCCATTGCTATTTTCTAATATACACGTATGCCTAGTTGTTTCAACATTTATGTTAACAAAACTATCTTTATTGTTTTGCTCCTTTATCAAAGATCTGTTGACTATATTTCTGTGAGTCTCTGGCTGGGCTCTCTGTTCTGTTCTGTTGAGCTCTTAGTTTATTCTCTTGCCAATGCCACACTGCCTTGCTGGCTGTAGTTTTTCTTCTTTAAAGATTTTTTTTTAAAATTTGAAAGACAGAGTTACATAGAGAGGTAGAGACAGAGACAGAGAGAAAGGTCTTCCATCCACTGGTTCACTTCCCAAATGGCCACAAGGGCCGGAGCTGGGCCAATCTGAAGCCGTGAGCCAGGAGTCTTCCAGGTCTCCCATATGGGTGCAGAAGCCCAAGGACTTGGGCTATCCACTGCTGCCTTTCCAGGCCATTAGCAGAGAGCTGGATCAGAAGTGGAGCAGCTGGGACTTGAACCATCGCCCACGTGGGATGCTAGCGCTGCAGGCGGAGGCTTAACCTACTATGCCTCAGCATTAGTCCCGATTGCTGTAGTTTTTTTTTTTTTTTTTTTTTTTTTGGCCAGGCAGAGTTAGACAGTGAGAGAGGGAGAGAGAGAGTTATAGACAGTGAGAGAGAGACAGAGAAAGGTCTTCCTTCCGTTGGTTCACTCCCCTAATGGTCACCCCAGCCGGCGCTGCACTGATCCGAAGCCAGGAGCCAGGTGCTTCCTCCTGGTCTCCCACGCTGGTGCAGGGCCCAAGCACTTGGGCCATGCTCCACTGCCTTCCTGGGCCACAGCAGAGAGCTGGCCTGGAAGAGGAGCAACCAGGACTAGTACCCGGTGCCCCAACCGAGACTAGAACCTGGGGCTGCTGGCACCGCAAGCGGAGGATTAGCCAAGTGAGCCACAGCGCCGGCCCTGATTTGCTGTAGTTTATAAAAAAGTCTTGCAGTCCAATAATGTTGGTCCTCTGACTTTGTCCTCTTTTGATATCAATCTTTTTCTTTTCTGTATAATATAGGAGTCAGCTTGTTGATATTCACAAAATAATTTGCTGAGATTTTCAAGGGATTGTGTTGAATCTTCAGGTCAAGATGCGAAGAACTGATTTCTTGACAATATGGAGTCTTTTCATGCACAAAAATGGAATATATCTCCATTTCTTTACTTCTATTTAAAATTTATTTCATCAAAGTTTTGAAGTTTTATTCATAAAGCTCTTACATGGATTTGGTTAGATTTATACCTATATGTTTTATCAGGGGGTGTTATTATAAATGGTAATGTTTTTAGTTGAAATTCCACTTGTGAATTGGTAATACATAAGAAAATGATGAACTTTTATATATTAACCTTGTATCATCTAACATTTCTATTACTGTTTACTAGTTCTAGGAAACTTCTTTGTTTTTCTGTTTGGTCAATTCCTTTGATTTTCCTTGGAAAGGTAGAATTTACAGAGAGAGAGAGAGAGAGACATATCAATCTGCCATCCATTGGTTCAGTTCCCAAATGGCCACAAAGGCTGGGGCTGGGCCAGGTCTAAGCCAGGAGCCTGGAATGCCATCCAGGTCCTCCATGTGGGTGCAGGGGCCCAGGCACTTGGGTCATCTTCCACTGCCATCCCAGGCACATTAGCACGGAGCTGGATCCGACGTAAGCAGCTGGGACTTGAACCAGCGCTCACAGGGGAGGCTGGTATGCAGGCGGCAGTTTAACCCACTGTGCCACAGTGCTGGTCCCGTCACACAATTGTCTTTTTTTTTTTTTTTTTTGACAGGCAAAGCGGGCAGTGAGAGAGAGAGACAGAGAGAAAGGTCTTCCTTTACCGTTGGTTCACCCTCCAATGGCTGCTGCGGCTGGCACACTGCGCTGATCCGAAGTCAGGAGCCAGGTGCTTCTCCCGGTCTCCCATGCGGGTGCAGGGCCCAAGTACTTGGGCCATCCTCCACTGCACTCCTGGGCCACATCAGAGAGCTGGCCTGGAAGAGGGGCAACCGGGACAGAATCCGGTGCCCCGACCGGGACTAGAACCCGGGGTGCTGGCGCCATAGGCGGAGGATTAGCCTAGTGAGCCGCGGCGCTGGCCACACAATTGTGTCATGTGCAGACACAGAGTGTCAGTGCTTCCTTCCCAATCTGTATACCTTTTATTTGCTTGTCTACTTACGTTACCCAGAACTTCCAGTATGATGCAGAAAGCCAGTGGTGAGGGCCCGTGTTGCGATGCAGCAGGTTAAGCTGCCTCTTGGGGGGCTGCATTCCATGTTGGAGTGCCAGCTGGTGTCCTGGCTGCTCTGCTCCCTGCTAAGGAGCCCGGAAGACAGCAGAAGGTGGCCCCGGAGCTCAGGTCCCTGCCACTCTTGTGGGAGTCCAGCATGGGGCTCCTGGCTCCTGGCTTCAGCCTGGCCCAGCCTTAGCCATTGGGACCATTTCAAGAGTGAGCCAATGGGGGCTGGTGCTGTTGCGCAGGGGGTAAAGCTGCTGCCTGCAGTGCCAGCATCCCGTATGGGCGCCGGTTCGAGTCCCGGCTGCTCCACTTGCCTCCACTTCTGATGCAGCTCTCTGCTATGGCCTGGGAAGGCAGTAGAAGATGGCCCAAGTCCTTCGGCCCTTGCACCCATGTGGGAGACCTGGAAGAAGCTCCTGGCTCCTGGCTCCGAATTGGCGCAGCTCCAGCCATTACTGCCGGTTAGAGAGTGAACCAGCAAATGGAAGACCTCTCTCTCTCTCTCTCTCTTTCTGCCTCTCCTTTTTCTCTGTGTAACTCTAACTTTCAAACGAGTAAATAAATCTTTAAAAAAAAAAGTGTGTGTGTGGGGGGAACAGTGTGGCATGGCAGGTAAAACCCACTACTTGCAGTGCCGGTAGCCCATATGGGTGCCGCTTTGTGTCCCGGCTGCTCCACTTCCGATCCAGCTCTCTGCTATGGTCTGGGAAGGCAGTAGAGGATGGCCCATGTTCTTGGACCCCTGCACCCATGTGGGAGACCAGGAAGAAGCTCCTGGCTCCTGGCTTCGGATTGGTGCAGCTCCGGCTGTTGTGGCCAATTGGGGAGTGAACCAGCAAATGGAAGACCTCTCTCTGCCTCTCTGCCTCTCCTTCCCTCTCTGGGTAACCCTGACTTTCAAGTAAATAAATAAATCTTAAAGAGAGAGAGAGAGAGAAAGAGAGAACCACTGAACAGAAGCTCACACTCTCTCTCTCCCTCTACCCCTTGTGGGGCCAGCATCATATACATGATCCAACATTTACTGAAATGTTAAGTGGCCTGTGACTGCATTTTGTTGAAGACTTTGCACCCATGTTACTGAGATACATTGATTGGTACTTCCTTTATTGTAGTGTCTTCGTCTAGTTTTGGTATTGAGGTTATACAGGCCTCATAAAATGATTTAGGAAGTATTTCTTCCACCCGAATCTCTGGAAAAGATTAGAAAATTGATAAAATTTTTCCTCCAATGTTCGGTAGAATCAACCCATGAACCCACATGGGCCTGGTGCTCTGTTTTGGAAGATTACTAACTATCTATTCAATTATTTAACTGATATAGGCCTCTCAGATGGCCCGCTTCCTCTGTGTGAGTTTCGGCAGACTGCATCTTTCAAGGGACTGGCTGGTCACCAGAGTTATCAAATTTGGGGGCGTGGGGCCAGCACTGTGGCACTGCAGGTTAAGCCACCATATTTGACCCTGGCATCCTATCAGAGTGCCCGCTGGGTCCTGGCTGCTCCACTTCTGATCGGTTTCCTGCTAATGTGCTTTTTTTTTTTTTTAAAGATTTATTTTATTTATTTGAAAGACAGAGTTACACACAGAGAGGCAGAGACAGAGAAAGAGAGGTCTTCTGTGCCTGGTTCACTCCCTAGATGGCTGCAACGGCCGGAGCTGCGCAAATCCAAAACCAGGAGCCAGGAGCATCTCCAGGTCTCCCACGCAGGTGCAGGGGCCCAAGCACTTGGGCCATCTTCCATTGCTTTCCCAGGCCATAGCAGAGAGCTGGGTCGGAAGAGGAGCAGCCGGGACTAGAACTGGCACACATATGGGATGCTGGCGCTTCAGGCCAGGGCTCTAACTTGCTGCCACAGTGCCGGCCCCTGCTTTTGAAGGCAGCATAGCAGAACCCACATGCCTGGGCCCCTGCTACCACGTGAGAACCTGGATGGAATTCCTAGGTTCTAGGTCAGCCTGGCCCAGCCCTGGCTGTTACAGTCATCTGGGAAGTGAACCAGTGGATGGAAGACCTCTTTAACTCCCTTCTCTGAAATAAATGATATATCAATCTTTTTTTTAAAGTTCATCAAAATAGTTATTCATAATATCCTTTTATTACCCATTTATGTTCCAGGGATCTGTAGTGATTTCTCCTCTTCCACTCCTGAGAGTAATTTGCATCTTTTTTTCTTTTCTTTTCTTTCTTTCTTTTTTTTTTTTTTTTTTTGACAGGCAGAGTGGACAGTGAGAGAGAGAGAGACAGAGAGAAAGGTCTTCCTTTTCCGTTGGTTCACCCTCCAATGGCCGCCGCGGCCGGCGCACTGCACTGATCCGAAGGCAGGAGCCAGGTGCTTTTCCTGGTCTCCCATGGGGTGCAGGGCCCAAGGACTTGGGCCATCCTCCACTGCCTTCCCAGGCCACAGCAGAGAGCTGGCCTGGAAGAGGGGCAACCGGGACAGAATCCGGCGCCCCGACCGGGATTAGAACCCGGTGTGCCGGCGCCACAGGCGGAGGATTAGCCTAGTGAGCCGCGGCGCCAGCCAATCTTTTTTTTCTTAATTAGCCTGGCTAGAGGTTTGTCAATATTATTTAACTCTTTCAAAGATCTAGATGTTCATTTTGTTGATATCTTATATTGTTTTCCCAATTTCGGTTTCACTGTTTCTTGCCCTAGATTTTTTTTTAAGGGAAAGATTTTATTGGGGGAAACCCGACAGACTGGGGGGAAGGGGCAAAGAAGGAAAAGAGGGAGAAGGGGAGCGAGCGAGAGCGAGAGAGAGACAGAGGTCAGGAGACGGAGGGGAAGAGAGAGAGACGTGTTCAGGAGCAGGAGGTCCTTTTAAAACTTCGCCGGGGGGCGGGCAGGGAAGCAGGGGCAGCGAATTCCACTAGGATGTCTTGCCCTAGTTTTTATTCTTTCTTTTCCTCTGCTTTCTTTGGATTTGATTTGATTTGCTCATCTTTGAAGCTCAGATTGATTCCAGATTTTGCTTCCAATACATACTTTCAATGCTGTAAATTCCCAAGTACTGCTTCCCACAAATCTTCAAAAGTTGTATTTTATTCTCATTTAAATTTCTCTTAAAGTCTCTTCTTGGAATCCTGTGTTATTTAAAAGTGTGTCGTTCAGTCTCTGAGTATTTTGGGATTTTCCGACTACCTTCTGTTATTGGTTTCTAGTTTAACTCTACTGTGGTCTACGCTTTCTATTTCAGGCCTGCTCGTGTGTGTGGTAGGACTGAGAACACGGTCTGTCTTGGTGGTCGGTCCACGTGCGCTTGAGGAGAATGTGCCATCCGCTGCTGTTGGATGAGGCTGTCGCTGTCAGTCTTGCCAGCCAGTTGGTCAGCGGTGCTGCTGAGTTCAATCTAGGTCCTTACTGATCTGCCTGCTCCGTCTGTCCATTCCTGATGGGGGTGCTAACGTCTCCAACTACAACAACGGAGTCTTACAGGGTATCCACTGTAGGCACATATGCAGAGAAGGTCCTGTGACGTCTGCAGTCCTGCCCTCTGCCATCGTATATGCGACCCTTTCTCCCTGACTTCTCTGCTCCGAAGCCAGCTCTGCCCGAAAATAATGTCACTATTCCCGTTTTCTTATTTCTGCCACCTCCATCCCTTTACTTGTAATCTACGTGGGTCTTTATGTTTAAAGTGTTTTTTTTTTTTAAATTGTTATTTGAAAGGTACACACATACACACACACACCACTCTCACACACACGCACAGAGAGAAAGAGAGAGAGAGAGAGAGAGAGAGCGAGCTTCCATTCACTGGCCGACTCCCCAAATGGCTATAGCAGCCAGGGCTGGGCCAGGCCAAAGACAGGAGTCAGGAGCCTGGAACTCCATCCTGGTCTCCTGGCGGGGGTGGCAGGTTTCAACTGTTTGAGCCATCATCCACTGCTTCTCAGCCCATCAGCAAGGGGCTGGCTCAGAAGCAGAGCAGGCTGGCACCGTGGCTCAATAGGCTAATCCTCTGCCTGTGGCACCAGCTGCAGCGGCCATTGCGGGGTGAACCAACGGCAAAGGAAGACCTTTCTCTCGGTCTCTCTCTCAGAAGCAGAGCAGCCGGACTGGAGCAAACACTTGCCACAACTTGCCACACTTGCCACACTGGCCACACTGGCCACACTGGCCACACTTGCTGCACTTGCCACACTTGCCACACTTGCCACACTCGCCACACTCGCCACACTCGCTGGCATCCATGCAGCAGCGTCACCTGCTCCACAATGTGGAGCCCTGCCTTTCATGGTTTAAACGGAAAATTTTCAGATTTTATTTTCTCTCCTTAGCGTATCCATTATAAGTTCTCTCTTTAATCTTTCTTAGAAGTATTATTTTTTTTGGACAGTTAGACAGTGAGAGAGAGACAGAGAGAAAGGTCTTCCTTTTTCTGTTGGTTCACCCTCCAATGGCCACTGCGGCCGGCGCACTGCGCTGATCCGATGGCAGGAGCCAGGTGCTTCTCCTGGTCTCCCATGGGGTGCAGGGCCCAAGCACCTGGGCCATCCTCCACTGCACTCCCGGGCCACAGCAGAGAGCTGGCCTGGAAGAGGGGCAACCGGGACAGAATCCAGCGCCCCGACAGGGACTAGAACCCTGTGTGCCGGCGCCGCAAGGCGGAGGATTAGCCTAGTGAGCCGCGGCGCCGGCCTACTCTCTTCTTACTTGCATAGTTTCTGAGGAGAAATCAGATATAATTCTTAACTTTGCTTCTCATCAGATAATAGACTTTTATTCCCTCTAGGGTCTTTCAAGACTTTTCTTTCTTTGATCTTCTGTATTTTTCAAACAATGTGCCTGGGTGTGGTTTTGTAATTGGGCGGGGGGGGGCAGATTTATCCATTTATCCTGCTTGATTTCTCTGAGCTTCCTGGATTGGTGGTTGTTGTCAGAGATTAACTTGGCGCAAAGTCTCCATTCGTTGTTGTTTCAAACATTGCTTCAACTTTTTCTTTTCCCTCTGCTGTCCCCATATGCATAGTTATACAAATCTTGGATATTTGGTTCTATTAAATTTTATTCATTTATTTGAAAGGCAGAGTTACAGAGAGAGAGAGAGAGGTCTTTCATTCGCTGGGTCACTCCCCAAATGGCCACCATGGCCGGAGCTGTGCCGATCTGAAGCCAGGAGCCAGGAGCTTCCCCCAGGTCTCCCATGCGGGTGCAGGGGCCCAAGGACTTGGGCATCTTCTACTGCTTTCCCAGGCCATAGCAGAGAGCTGGATCAGAAGTGGAGCAGCAGGCTCTCAAACCGGTGCCCATATGTGGGATGCCGGCGCTTCAGGCCAGGGCATTAACCCACTGCACCACAGTGCCGGCCCCTCAAATAAATGAATCTTAACAAAGACACACACACACACACACACACACCCCAATGCACACACAGACACACACATATACGGACACACACACTGATGCACACACATACACACAGACACACACGCATACACAGAAACACACACATACGTACACATAGACATACACAGACACACACACACGGACACACGACACACACACCAATGCACACACATACACACACATGTACGGACACACACACTGATGCACACACATACACATCCATACACAGAAACACACACATACGTACACATAGACATACACAGAGACACACACACGGACACACGACACACACACCGATGCACACACATACACACAGACGCACACACATACACATACATACACAGAAACACACACATACGTACACATAGACATACACAGAGACACACACATGGACACACACACCAATGACATACATACACACACACACGGACACACACTGATACACACACACACAGGGCTGTGCTAGTGCTCCTGACGTAGCAGCTGAGGCCTGAGACTCTGCACAGCTCCCAGGCGATGTTGATGCTGCCGGCACCAGAGCTGTTTTAGACACGCAGTTGTCTAGGCAAAAGCCGGCCCTCAGCATCAGCCAAAACCAGGGCAGGCACCTGGCACAGCTGTTGGGAGGCCGCGTCAGACGCCCACGGGCAGCCCACACCCACTCCTCGGTTCCAGGCCCGGCTCCGTTTCTCCTGCTAATGCACACCCTGGGAGGCAGCAGGCACTGACTCAACCACTTCGGCCCCTGCCACTCACTCGGGAGACCTGGACTGCGCACCTGGCTTCTGGCTCCAGCCTGGCCCGGCCCCTGCCGTCACAGGCATCTGGAGAATTAATCAGCAGAAGGATGCTGGCTCTCTCTCTCTCTCTCTCTGCCATTCAAGTAAATCAGTAAATTTAAAAAATGTCTAACAAAAACAGGCAACATGAATACAAGGCGATGCGAATCAGAGCAGAGGTGGCCCCTGGATCTGGCGGAGCAGGGAGGGGCAGCCAGAGCCAGGAATCGAACCCGGACTCCGGTGTGGATGCAGGTGGCTGGACCTGCAGGCCGCACCCCGCTCCTTACAGAACTTTTGACGGAAAAGGAGCTGAGGATGAGGGAGATCAAGGGACGCGAGTATAGCAGGGGACTTGTGGAGTGTGAAGGCCCAAAGCAGCATCCATCAGTAGCTGTCTCTAGGGAACTCAGGGCTCCGTGGGGAGATCTACACCGGAGAATAGGATTTGGGATTGATGGGCGTTTAGATGAAAATTGAAGCCTCTGGGGTATTGAGTATGGGTGAATGAGGGCCGAGGGCAAAGTCCTAAGTCTAAAAACTGAAGAATTCATAAAGGACATTACTATGGCTAGACACGGAAAACCATGAGGGGCCGGTGCTGTGGTGTAGTGGGTAAAGCCGCTGCCTGCAGTGCCGGCATCCCTTATGGGTGCCAGTTCGTGTCCCAGCTGCTCCACTTTCAATCCAACTCCTTGCTATGGCCTGGGAAAGCAGTGGAAGACGGCCCAAGTCCTTGGGCCCCTGCACTCATGAGGGAGACCCAGAGGAAGCTCCTGGCTCCTGGTTTCGGATGAGCCCAGCTCCGGCCATTGCAGCCATCTGGGGAGTGAACCAGCAGATGGAAGACCTCTCTCTGTGTCTTTCTATGCCTCTCTGTAACTCTGCCTTTCAAATAAATAAATAAATCTTAAAAAAAAAAAAAAAAAGAAAACCATGAAACTACCAGGATGTCTAATAACAGGAGAATGTTGAATCTATGGTAATCCACACTACGGATTATTAAAATAGCCATTAAAGCCGGCGCCACGGCTCAATAGGCTAATCCTCCACCTTGTGGTGCCGGCACACCGGGTTCTAGTCCCAGTCAGGGCACCAGATTCTGTCCCGGTTGCCCCTCTTCCAGGCCAGCTCTCTGCTGTGGCCAGTGAGTGCAGTGGAGGATGGCCCAAGTGCTTGGGCCCTGCACCTCATGGGAGACCAGGAGAAGCACCTGGCTCCTGCCTTCAGATCAGCGTGGTGCACTGGCCGCGGCGGCCATTGGAGGGTGAACCAACGGCAAAGGAAGACCTTTCTCTCTGTCTCTCTCTCTCCCTGTCCACTCTGCCTGTAAAAAAAAATAATTTTTAAAATTTACATTTAATTTTATTTGAGAAGGAGAGAGAGAGAGAGTTCTTCCATCTGCTGGTTCACTCCCAAATGCCAGCAACAGCTGGAGCTGGGACAGGCTGACGCCAGAAGCCAGGAACTCCACCTGCCTCCCATGCCTCATTCCCTTTTATTAAGCTATTGCTTATATAAATAAAATGTGCCATCTTCAACGCACAGCTTCGTAGATTCTGGTGAACGTATACCACTGCATCAAGAGCAGAACAGCTCTCCTAAACCACCTCACTGGCCGCTGGCCCCGGACGCCCTCCCTACCCCATCCCACCCAGGTCTGCTCTCTGTCCCTGGGATTTCTGGCTTTTCTAGAATTTCATTCGAATGGAACACAGTATGAATCTTGAGTGTCTGGCTTGCTTCCCTTAGCTGTTTCTGCCAAGTGCACCACAGCTGAGCTCTGATGAACTTTCTTGTCGTTGGCAGGGGGCTCGGAGCCCTTCGCAGGGAGGATCAGGCTGGTGGTTCTCCATCTACCGGACCACACCACCAGCAGCTGCGACAGCCTTCAGGAAAATGTCCCAAAGGCACAATGTCCTGGCCAAGAACCCTGCAATCCACTTCCCGTTTCTCCTTAAAATTCTGTTCAATTTCTCACCCCCGCATTTTCAGCTCTTCCTCTCCCAGCCTCCCCAGCGCCGTCTCGGAGTGTTCTCCCCTCACCTGGAACCAGGCAGGCGCACTGTTTCTCAAACACACCAAGCTCTGCTTGGCCCACTGTTCAACACAGCCACCCAGCTGGTCCCTTCTCCTGGACGCATACACCCAGGCCGGGAGGGGGGGAATCTGCAGAGATGTGGTGGGGTCCACAGGAAGAGAGATGGGCGACTCAGCCATGCTTCGCCCACTTCGAGGACAATGGACTCCCTAGACATGGGCTCCAGGAATGTGAACATGGGGCACCCGAAATATTGAAGGAAGCCTAGTTCTAAGCGCAGACACTGGCCTCTGTAACATCCACATCATGAGTGGGCATTTGAAAGAACGGTGAGGACGCCCACCTCCCTCTGTGGGGTGCGTGGGTCCAACTCCCCATTCTGGCCCCTGAGTCCAGCTTTCCTGGGCGGCAGTGGGCAGGCTTGGGTTCCTGCCATTCATGTGTGTGTGTGTGTGTGTGTGTGTGTGGATCTGGACTGAGTTCCTGATCCCCAGCTTCAGCCCCAACACTGGCCATTGTGAGCCCCGGGGAGTGAACCAGAAGATGAGACCCCTCTCTCTGTCTTTGCCTCTCTAATGAATTCATTTTCAAAAAGAACACCCGTGTAAAAGATGAAAGAGTGAGAACAGATATTCAGAGAGAAAGATTTTAAAGTTAAATAAGAAATGTACAGGGCACAGCACTGTGGTGTAGTAGGTAAAGCCACCGCCTGCAGTGCTGGCATCTCATATGGGCACTGGTTCAAGTCCCGGCTGCTCCACTTCCGATCCAGCTCTCTGCTATGGCCTGGGAAAGCAGTGGAAGATGGCCCAAATCCTTGGGCCCCTGCACTCACATGGGAGACCTGGAAGAAGCTCCTGGCTCCTGGCTTTGGATTGGTGCAGCTCTGGCCGTTGCAGCCATCTGGAATAAACCAGCGGACAGAGGACCACCCCTCTCCCTCGCCTCTGCCTCTCTGTAACTCTGCCTTTCAAATAAATAAATCAATCTTAAAAAAAAAAAAAAAGGAATGTACAATAAAAAATCCAAGCACACATAAAACACACAGCGCGAGCTATCACTGTCGCCCTCTAGTTTTACACGGCTCCCTTTCTAGGGTGTATCGACTTCAGAAGTCTGTCTTCCAGGGGGAGACTTTCACACACACAAATACATTTGAAAAGCAAACACAGGTTCTGAGGTCTGGGTACTGAGCCCTGGATGACGTCCCTTGTCGTGGCTGTCACTCGGCTGTACACAGAGCGGTTGTGTGACCCTCGGAGTTGTGGGATGAAACCTAATTCCCGTGGGACCCTGTGCGGGCTGGGAGCTTCCAGAGGTGACTGGGACCTGAGGACTCCGCTCGCTCTCCTGCCCTCCTGCCTGCGCCTTGTGCTGATGAAGCAAGGGGGCCCTCTCCAGGTGCCAGCGCCTTCATGCTGGCCTTCCAAGCCTCCAGAGTCGTGACTCAGTGACTGCCTGACCCAGCCTCGGGAACTCATAAACTGGAACAAGACAGGCCCTCTCAAGCGGCATTAATGCCCTCGTGACAGAGACTTGAGAGTTCCTGTCCCTTCAGCCGTATGGAGACGCAATAAGACGGTTACTGCCGTGGTGCTGCAATGGGAGAGTGCTGGGGGGTGAGCACGGGCAGCCCCAAAGTCACGGCCAGCGTGGCGACCCCGGCCCGCTGCCGGGCTGCACTGGCCGTGGCCCTGCTCGGCCTCTCCAGCTTAGCGTCACATGTCAGTTCCCTGGGCCTCCGCGTTCTTCTGTTTCTGGGAGGTTATTTTTGTCTGTCGTTGCAAGAGGAGTATGTGGAGCATTTGAATGTCTTTGAAATTTAAGTTTCTATGTAGTTCAGAGTTAAAGAAAAATTATAAAAGTAAGGAAGCCCCGTATATCCTTTGGCCAGGTTTTCTTTTTCTTTTTTTCTTTCTTTTTTTTCTTTTCTTTCCTTTTTTTTTTTTTTTTTTTTTTTTTTTTTTTTTTTGACAGGCAGAGTTAGACAGTGAGAGAGACAGAGAGAAAGGTCTTCCTCCCGTTGGTTCACCTCCCAGTGGCCGCTGTGGCTGGCGCACCGTGCTGATCTGAAGCCAGGAGCCAGGTGCTTCTCCTGGTCTCCCATGCAGGTGCAGGGACCAAGCACTTGGGCCATCCTCCACTGCCTTCCCGGGCTACAGCAGAGAGCTGGCCTGGAAGAGGAGCAACCAGGACAGAACCGGCGCCCTGACCGGGACTAGAACCCAGGGTGCCAGCACCACAGGTGGAGGATTAGCCTAGTGAGCCGCGGCGCCGGCCAGGTTTTCTGATGTGTTTACATTCAGCCTCATTTGTTGCTCCGCTGTCCTCTCTGCACACACACACACACACACACACACACGTATATATGTTATCTAAACACACACAAGTGAATGTTTACATATATTCTTTTCTGAACTACCTGAGTGTGTTGTAGAAATGGTGTCTCTTTGCTTTTGAAAAATCTTAGTGTGCATTTCTCAAGAACAAGGCCATTCTCACATAACTGCGATACAGTTACCAAAATGAGAGAATTTAAGCAGATATGACACTAATTTAATTTGTAGTCCATATTTAAATTTCACTAATTTAGCTTTTTTTTTCTGGTTCAAAATATAATCTACCATCACAAATTGAATTTTGTTGTTAATTATTTTTACTTTAAGATTTTCTTCATTTATTTGAAATGCAGAGGGGGAGAGAGAGAGACAGAGAGAGAGAGAGAGAGATCTTCTATTTGCTGGTTCATTCCCCAAATGGCCACAGCAGCTGGGGGTGGGCCAGGTGGAAGCCAGGAGCCCAGAACTCCGTCAGGGTCTCCCACGTCACTGGCAGGACTAAGCCCTTGGGCCGTCCTCTGCTGCTTTCCTAGGTGCACTAGCAGGGAGCTGGACTGGAGGTGCAGTAGGCGGTCCTCAAACTGGTGTTCGTATATGGGACACCCCTGTCCCGGGTGGCACCTTATCTCATGGTGACACCTTTTTACTTAATTTTTGAAAGTTTTTCTTTATTTGAGAGGAAGAGACAGGGAGAGCTCCATTCACTGGTTCAGCCCCCCAAAAGCCCACAGAGGCTGGGATCAGGCTGAGCTGAAGCCGCAAGCCAGGAACTCAGTCCATACCTGTTTAGTCTTTCTTACCCTCAACATTTTTCCTTTCCTTTCTTTCAAAATTTTTGGTTCAGCATATAGTACTTGTAAGTTTTATGGGGTACTGTGCAGTATTTCAACACAAGAATACAGTGTAAATTGACCACACAGGCAGCTGGTATTCCCATTTCCTTACCTTTTCTTTGTTTGGAGCCTACCAGCTCTGTCTTCCAGTTTTACACGCAGCAGACAACACGTACATGGTCCATACGTGACCCTCAGGCACCCCACTGTGCAATGCAACACTATTACTGCTGCTGATCTGTGTTTGGGTACCTGATGACCAGCTTCCCTCTGTGCTCCGTTCCAGCCTCTAGTAATCACTTTTCTAAGATCAGATTGCTTTCTTTTTTAAACCCCCACATGTAAGAGAGACCCTGTGCTATCTGTCTGTCTGTCTTACTATCTATCTTACTGTCTTGCTTAACACAACTGACCTCCACCCATTTTGCGGCAATGTCAGGATCCTTGACATTCTTTTGAAGAGTGGCTTGTTTCTCAATCTGAGCTTGGTTGATGTTTCCTATGAGTGGACTCAGCCACGCATGTGTGGCAGGAATGTCACTGAACCGGTGTTCCTCTACACGCACTGTATCAGGGGCACACACATTACGTTGGCTTCCCCGTGACTCAAAGGTGAAGTCACCATCCTGGCTTTGATCCTGGTGCCCCATAGGCTACACAAATGTTTCCAGCCTCTGGCTTCATGCCCTACAGGTGTGGGCCCAAAGGGCACGGCCTTGCATCCACACAACCTACTCGATGGGCTGTGAGGTGGGAACCCCAGGTTAGACTACTGCACGATGAAGAACCCATGTCTCACTTAGTACCTAAGCCAACCAACTCCCAAAAGCCAGGCTACTGAGCTAACCAGCAGCTACCCACAGGCTTATGAATAAACCCAACTAGGATTAGCAGAAAAGCAACACAAGCTGGTGGCCCACACAACAGGGAGCTAAGTAAACAGCTGTTGTTCAAAGCCATCACACTGTGGGATGGTACGTTACACAGCAAAAGCCAATGTAGACCTCTTGGAACCAGGGAAAGAGACAGAACCAGAAGTCCTACACATTTCATTTGAGATCACTGAAGAATGGAGGTCACCATGTTGTTCTAGCTCTGTCCTGTCTCTCTCATGGAGTGAACCCTCTGAAAGGCAGAATGACAGAGAGAGAGACAGAGAGAGGGAGATCTTCCATCTAATGACAAGCTCACTCCCCAAACGCCTGCAAGAGCCAGGGCTGGGCCAGACTGAAGCCAGGACCCTGGAACCCCATCCAGGAACCTCACATGGGTGGCAGGGACCCAAGTACTCGAGCCATCACCTGCTGCCTCTCAGGTGCACTAGCAGGACATTGGAGTTGGAAGTGGAAATGGGACTTCATCCCAGGCACTGCGAGATGGGATGTGTGTATCCCAAGCAGTGGCTTAACCTGCTGTGCAGCAATGCCCACCCCTATACATCTCCTTCTGGGAAAAGGGCTTTTTTTTTTTCTTTTTAGGGTGCTGTTCACTACGAAGAGAGACTACAGGGCAATCTGTGAGCATCAGCAACTGTAGCACGTGCCACCAGGGCTCTGCCCTTGTTCCCTGTGTGTCTTGACCATTCCCATGCACAGGTGTACCCAGCAGGCACCTGCAACTCTTTGTTGGAGGGTGGTACTCAGGCTACCAGAACCTTTCATCTGAGCTCACACGCAAACTCCAGATGACCGTCGTCTTCGAGAGAACCCAACCCAACTCAGCAAGCCCCAACGGCTCCAGCCCCATGAGCTCCACAAAGCCTTGGCACCAACCTGCATCCTTCATACAGAGGGCACTGTACGTGCCACCAGGAACTGGGTTGCTCTCAACTCTCACGTCCACAGCTCTCATGAGCTGCTGCTCACCACTCCCTTTGCTACACACAGTTGTCCTGAAACAGACAAAGGAGACACCGGGTTAGGAGAACGCCTCTGGCCTGGAAAAAAAAATAGGGAAGAACAATTCTTTTCTGCTGTCAATTCTGAATCAACAGAGGTGTTTCTGATTCCTGAGCGGTGTTTGAAAGTACCAGGGTGGAAACATTCTCCCCAAACAGCTGTAAATTTAGGAAGACAGGAGGCGCTTCAGTTGAGGTAACAGGCACTGATTGAAGTTTCAGAGATAATACATGGTTTTTTGTTTTTGATTCTCACTTAATTTCAAAAGCTGAGAGAGAGGAAGAGAGAAGGGGAAAGATCTTCCATCTACTGGTTCACTCCACAAATGCCTGCATCAGCCAGGGCTGGGCCAAGTCAAAGCTAGGAGCCTGGACTCCATCCAGGTCTCCCACCTGAGTGGCAGGGCCCAGGTACTTGAACTTGATACCATGTGTATCCCAGGGTGCACATTAGCAGGAAACTGGATGGGAAGTGGAGGACCCAGGATGCAAACCAGGCACTTGTAAGGGATGTGGGTATCCCAAGTGGTGTTCTGACCATGATGTCAAATGCCCACCCACCATACACTGTGGTATCTCCTAGGTACTTGCTAGATTTGTTTTATAAAATCATTTTATTTTTCTCTCATTTTGTTATTCTTTTCCAAATTTCTTAAGATACATCATGAGTTAAAGAACCTTCAGCCACTTCCCTTAACTAACACAACATTTAATGCTTTAGATTCTCTCTAGATGTAGCTTTAGCAGTACTCCAGGAGTTTAGATTGTATTTTTAATGCCATTTTGCTCTAAATATGTTAATTTCCATTATAATTTATTCTTTGTCCCATGATTTATATAAGGATGTTCTTTGTAAACAGCAAATAACTGAATTTGAAAAACCTATCTGACAATCTTTGTTTTCTTTATTTTTTAAAGATTTTGTTTGTTTTGTTTGTTTGTTTATTTATGAGGTAGAGTCACAGAGAGAGGGGGAGAGAGAGAGGTCTTCCATCTGCTGGTCCACTCCCCAAATGGCTGCAACAGCCGGAGCTGTGCTGATTTGAAGCCAGGAGCCAGGATCCAGGAGCTTCCTCCGGGCCTCCCATGTGTGTACAGGGGCCCAAGCACTTGGACCATCTTCTACTGCTTTCCCAGGCCACAGCAGAGAGCTGGATCAGAAGAGGAGCAGCCGGGACTCGAACAGGCTCCCACACGGGATGCTGGCACTGCAGGCGGAGGCTTAGCCCACTGCACCACAGCACCGGCCCCTGTTTTCTAACGCGAGTATCGTGTCTACTTGGACGTCATGTAATCACCAATCTCTGAATTTACGTCTGCCATCATACAAGTGTTTTCCATTAGTTCTTCTCATTCCCTCTTCCTCTCCTTTCTTTCCCCTATTTTGGATTGCTTGGATTCTTTTTCTTTTCTTTTTTTTTTGGAGGGGGCATTCTTCCTTTCCTTCTGTGTTATTTTGGAAATTATAAATTTTTACTATTCATTTAGTGATCCAGAGGGTACAATCTGCTTCCTTGACTTAGTAAAATTTAACACTACTTTTACCTCTTCCTCAATAAAACAACTTAAAATTCTATCATTTTACCATTTTTAGGGTTTAGTATTATTTTTAAAATAATTAAAATTTAGATTTATTTATTGAGCTGGCGCCGTGCTCACTTGGCTAATCCTCTGCCTGCAGCACCGGCATCCCAGGTTCTAGTCCTGGTTGGGGCGCCAGGAACTAGTCCTGGTTGTTCCTCTTTCAGTCCAGCTCTCTGCTGTGGCCTGGGAGGGCAGAGGAGGATGGCCCAAGGCTTGGTTCCCTGCACCCGCATGGGAGACCGGGAGGAAGTACCCAGCTCCTGGCTTCGGATCAGCGCAGCACTGGCCATAGCAGCCATTAGGGGAGTGAACCAACGGAAGGAAGACCTTTCTCTCTGTCTCTCTCTCACTGTCTATAACTCTCTCTCTATGTCTCTCTCTCACTAACTCTGCCTGGCAAAAAATAATTTAAAAAAAGATTTATTTATTGAAAGTCAGAATTAGAGAGAGAGAGAGAGAGAGAGAGAGAGAGAGGAGAGAATCTTCCATCTGCTAGTTCACGCCCCAAATGGCTGCAATGGCCAGGGCTGGGCCAAAGCCAGGAACTAGGAGCTTCATCTGGGTTTTCCACATGCATAAAGGAGCCCAAGAACTTGGGCTACCTTCCGCTGCTTTCCCAGGTGCATTAGCAGGGAGCTGGATTGGAATTGGAGGAGCTGGGACTCGAACATGCATTCATATGGGATGTCAACGCTACAGACTGTAGCTTAACCTGCTATACCACAGTGCCAACCCCATAAAAAAAAAGTTTAAAATTTTAAAAATGTATTTGAAAGGCGGACAGACAGAGTTGGACAGAGACACAGTTATCTTCATCTGCTGGTTCATTCCCCAGAATCGCAACAGCTGGGGCTGGGCCACGCCAGAGCCAGAAATCAGACACTCAGTCCGGGTCTCCCACGTGGATGGCAGTGATCCAAATGCTTGAGCCATCACCTGCTGCCTCCCAGGGTCTGCCTTACACAAGCTGGAGTCGGAAGCAGAACCAGGACCCCAACCCAGGCGTGCCAATGTAAGATGCAGGCGTCTCATGTGACGTCTTTGGGTGTGTGTGTCTTTAAAGCTTTGTTTATTTGAAAGTCAGAGTGACACAGAGAGACAGGGTGAGAGAGAAAGGGTGAGACAGAACACACACACACACACACACACACACAGAGAGAGAGGTCTTCCATCCACTGGTTCACTCTCGAAATGCCCAGAACAGCCAGGGCTGGGCCAGGCTGAAGCCAGGAGTCAAAAACTCCACCCGAGTCTTCCCCCAATGTGGCAGGGGCCCAGGCACTTGGGTCATCATTCCCTGACTCCCAGGAAGCATTAGCAGGAAGCTGGATGGTGAGCAGAGCAGCTGGGACTTGACCCAGCCCTCTGATATGAGATGTGGCTGTCTCAAGCCTGCCCCTCAAGTGACGTCTTACTAGCTGACAAACAGCCACCCAGGGTTCAGTGTTACTACTGCCATACGCGGTTACAAGACTTCAGTGCCCACAGTCACTCTTTCCACTCTTCTGCACCTGCAGGCTTTCACCTTCAATTATTTTCCCCTCTCTGAAGAGCACCTTCTGGTGCCAATGATTTGGATGCACTGGATTCTTTCAGTGTTTGTCTGTCAGAAAATATTTTTACCCAAATTTATTCCTGGAAGATATGTTCACTAGGTTAGAAGTCTTAAGAAGCAGTAATTTTTTCCCATAACTTTTTTTTTAGGATTGATTTATTTGAGAGGCAGAGTTACAGAGAGGGAGAAACAGGGGCCGGCGCTGTGGCACAGTGGGTAAAGCCGCCACCTGCAGTGTTGGAATCCCATATGGGTGCCAGTTCAAGTCCGACTGCTCCACTTCCAATCCAGCTCTCTGCTATGGCCTGGGAAAGCAGTAGAGGATGGCCCAAGTTTGGGCCCCTGCACCCACATGGGAGACCCGGAAGAAGCTCCTGGCTCCTGGCTTCAGATCGGCACAGTTCTGGCCATTGTGGCCATTTGGGGAGTGAACCAGCGGATGGAAGACCCCTTTCTCTGCCTCTCCTTCTCTCTGTGTGTATAACTCTGACTTTCAAATAAATAAGTAAATCTTAAAAAAAATTAAAGAGAGAGAGAGAGAGAGAGACAGAGAGAGGGGTCTTCCATCCGCTAGTTCACTTCCCAGATGGCCAAAACAGCCTGAGCTGTGCCGATCCAAAGCCAGGAGCCAGGAGCTTCTTCTGGGTCTCCCAAATGGGTGCAGGAGCGCAAGGACTTGGGCCATCCTCCGCTGCTTTCCCAGGCCATAGCAGAAAGCTGGATTGGAAGTGGAGCAGCTGGGACTCGAACCGGCGTCCATATGGATTTACCTGCTATGCCACAGTGCCGGCCCCTCCCCTCGTCAGTCATCTCCGGTTTTCATCATCAGTTTATTGTCGCTGCTTTGAAGCAATCTCTCTTATTTCTTTCAATGTTTTTCTTCACGCTCAGTGTCCTCTTAAGTCTCATCATGGTGTACCTAGTTGTGGATTTCTTTTTATTTATTCTACTTGGGCTTTGCAAGGCTTCTCGACTCTGTGCCTTAATGATTTTCTTCAGTTTTAGACCATTCTCATACTGTTGTCATTCTACTTTTCTCTCCTTTTAGCATTCCAAATGCATGCATCGTCTTTGCCTTCTGTCCTTTCTTCCATATTCTCACCCTTTCCCCCCTATTATTTATTCCAGACATCTCCTCTGCAATCCCTTCTAGTTCACTCATTCTCTTTTCTGCTGTTTATAAAAAATTCAATTGTTCTAAAACTTTGGGGGGTAGTCATGCAGCCTCGTGGTTAAGATGCTGCTTGTGTATCCCACATCCTATAGCAGAGTGCTGGGTTTGGGTTCTGCTCTGCTCGCATTCCAGCTAATGCACAGCCCGACAGGCAATGGGGACGGCTCAGGAAGTTGAGTCCCAGTAAACCAACTGGGCATCAGAGGAGTGAACCAGTGGATGGAACATCTCTCTCTGTGTGTCTTGAAAAAATTTTTTTTTTTTACAAATTAAAAATCTTTTCAACTGATACATAAAAATTGTACACATTTATGGGGTATCATGGCCGGCGCCATGGCTCACTAGGCTAATCCTCCGCCTTGCGGCACCGGCACACTGGGTTCTAGTCCCGGTCGGGGCGCCGGATTCTGTCCCGGTTGCCCCTCTTCCAGGCCAGCTCTCTGCTGTGACCCGGGAGTGCAGTGGAGGATGGCCCATGTGCTTGGGCCCTGCACCCCATGGGAGACCAGGAGAAGCACCTGGCTCCTGCCATCGGATCAGCGCGGTGCGCCGGCCGCAGTGCTCCGGCCACGGCGGCCATTGGAGGGTGAACCAACGGCAAAAGGAAGACCTTTCTCTCTGTCTCTCTCTCTCTCACTGTCCACTCTGCCTGTCAAAAAAAATAAAAAATATAAAAAATGAAATAAAATAAAAAATAAACATATGGGGTATCATGTAACACTGTAATACACACACATATTGTACAATGTTCAAGTCAGGGTCAACACATGTATCTCCTCAGATATGTATCATTTCCTCAGAGTGAAAATTCTTCGGCTCTAATAGGATCCATCCATAAAGTCTTCATTTTGATATAGTTTTCATGTCCAGAGTTTCCATTTGCTTATTTTAGAGTCTCTTGCTCTCTGCCAAAATTATCCATCTTGCTTTTTATATCTTTGGACATTTTAAGGATCATTATTTTAAAGTCTGCATCTACCAATGCTAATATCTATCTGGAGTTTCTATAAGCTATTGTCTACTGAATCGTAATCCTATTGTCTTGTCCCCTCACGTGACTAGCTATTTTATATGTGTGACAAATCCTGTATTTGCTATAATTGTTTTTGGAAGTAAATTAAAGCCTAGGCAGAATGGAACCAAATAGTTGAAAAGTATGCATCTCACAAAGGATTAATATCCAGAATACATAAGGAACTCAAATAATTAAACACCAAAAACACAGTGCAGCTAAGAAATGGGCAAAGAATCTAAATAGACATCTTCTCCAAGGAGAAATGCACATGGCCCACGAATACATGAATAAACGCTCAGTGTCACCAATCACCAGGGAAAAGCAGATCAAGACCCCAGTGAGGCATCACCTCTGGCTAGAACGGTCACTGGAAAAAGACAGAAGACCAGTGCTGGCGAGGAGGTGGCGGACAGGATGTAGAGCTCTAATGCACCACCCGTGAGGATGCGAATTGGCACAACCATTATGAGAACAGTGCGAGCCGTCCTCCAAAACCAGCAGTAGGCCCACCGAGGACCCAGCTCTCCCACTTCTGGGTAGGAATCCAAAGGAAAAGAAATCAGCAGATGAAAGAAATACCTGTCTCCAGTGTTTGCTGCCCCATTATCCACACAGCCAAGATAGCAATCAACCTCGGTGCCCACTGATGGAAGAACAGATAACCAGAGTGTGGTAGATACACAACGGAGTATTACTCAGCCACAGAAGAGCGTGAACCCTTGCCATCTGCAGCAACATAGAAGACAGTCTGGTAAGTGAAGTAAGCCAGACACAGAAAGACAAAGGCCACACTTTTCTCTCGTATGACAGAGGCTTGGGATAATATTATCTCTCTCAAAAGAGAATTTCTTCTTCTTCTTCTTCTTCTTCTTCTTCTTCTTCTTCTTCTTCTTCCTCTTCCTCTTCCTCTTCCTCTTCCTCTTCCTCTTCCTCTTCTTCTTCTTCTTCTTCTTTTGACAGGCAGAGTGGACAGTGAGAGAGAAAGACAGAGAGAAAGGTCTTCCTTTGCCGTTGGTTTACCCTCCAATGGCTGCTGCGGCTGGCGTGCTGCAGCTGGCCCACCGCGCTGATCCGATGGCAGGTCCAGGTGCTTCTCCTGGTCTCCCATGGGGTGCAGGGCCCAAGCACTTGGGCCATCCTCCACTGCACTCCCTGGCCACAGCAGAGAGCTGGCTTGGAAGAGGGGCAACCGGGACAGAATCCGGCGCCCCGACTGGGACTAGAATCCGGTGTGCCTAGTGATTAGCCTAGTGAGCCGCGGCGCCGGCCAAAAGAGAATTTCTATTAATTCTGCTAGACACCTGGGGCAGAAGAGGTCAAGATCATGTCAGTCCAAATTCCTGGCTTTCGAAGGTGTGGTGTTGCTTCTAAGTCAGTCCACGCCCCACCCACTGTCAAGTGCATGGTATCCAGTTTACTTTATTCTGGAAGGGTCCAACTCAAAGAAAAAGGGCCCCTCCCACACCTCCTGTTCCACAGACGCTGAACTCCCATCCTCCTGGTTCCCTGGGGCTACTGAGCTGTTCAGCCACCGTTCATGAAACCTGCAGAAGTCCCAGGAGACAAGAGGCCCCAAGTTCTGGATTCGTGACTGCAGGTCCTCACTGTTCTCTGGATTTACGCGTACAGTGTGTACAATGAACATAACTTCATAGAGCCCCAGGACAGATACACTGATACTTACAACATCATCAATTACGAGGTGCGCCATGCACCCAAATGGTTGTCCCCCAGGGCTGTGGGGGAGAAGGGAGCCCCACAAAAGAGACCCACAGTTAAATGCACACACTAATGGTCAGATACCTCCTGGTTCCAGAAACATGACCATGGAAGGCTAAAAAAGCTATTTTTTTAAAAGATGCATTTATTTTATCTGAAAGTCAGAGAGCAGGAAAGACAGAGAGATCTTCCATCTGTTGGTTCCCTCCCCAAATAGCCAACACTGTGCCAGACCAAAGCCAGGAGCCAGGAATTCAATCCAGGTCTCCCACGTGGGGGGCAGGGGCTCAAGTCCGCTGCTTCCTAGAAGTGCGTTAGCAGGAGGCTGGAATCGGGAGAGGAGCCAGGATTTGAACCCAGGCCCTCCAGTATGGGATGTGTGTTTCCCAAGCAGCAAGGTAAACTGCTGTGCCAAATGCCCGCCCCTGGTGGGCACATTTTAAAACCTCTCCATACACATGCAGGTGAGTATTGGGAGAACAAGAGAAAAGAATTAACAGTCACTACCTCCGAGGTGGGAGAGGAGAGAGAAACTCACTTTGCGCTGCACACACTCCTGAAGTATTTGAAATGTAAGGAGAAAACTCAAAATGTCAGTGTAGGGGAGGGGAGACCAACAGAACTGCGGGACTCAGGATGCCAGCGCCCCCGCAGGCCAGGGCCCTCTGCACGACGCCTGTCCCGGCGCGGAGAGGAAGGGTCACGGAGCCCACGCAGAAGCGGGAAGGGGCGCGTGCCCCGGGGCCTGACTTACCCGACGGTGCCATCTGCCAGCCAGCCCGTCGCGCACACGGCCAGGGCGCAGTCGCGGACCAGCCTGCGCAGCTCGTGGGCCGACACCAGGTGAGCGCCTCTGCTCTCGCAGGAGAGCCGTGCCGCCTCCAGCCCCAGGCCCCCCGAGCCGGCGGGGGGCTCCAGCACAAACAGCTTCCCTGTGGGACAAGGACAACACAGGTGCATCTGAGATGCCTGGTGTTCCTTTTGTTTTTAATTTGAAAGGGAGACAGAGAGAGAGAGAGAGAGAGGTCTTCCATCCACTGGTTCACTCCCCAACTGGCTGCAACGGCCGGAGCTGGGCTGATCAGAAGCCAGGAGCCGGGAGTTTCCTCCGAGTCTCCCATGCAAGTGCAGGGGTCCAAGGACTTGGGCCATCCACTGCTGCTTTCCCAGGCCATAGCAGGGAGCTGGATCGCAAGTGCTCTGTTGCCAGAGCAGCCGGGGCCCTTATGGGATACTGGGGACCCAACCTGCTGGGCTGCAGCTGGCCCCAATCCCTGGGAATTTATCTTAATGAACTCAGTCCCTGGCAG